>NC_049243.1:6060606-6363636 GCF_011100685.1 Canis lupus familiaris | reverse complement strand
TATAGCAGTTGTCTAAACATATTAAATCCTGCTGTCATTTCAGAGAATAACTAGTAAATAATATTTGGTAGATTCCCAAAGAAAAAACACAATGAAGCTAAACAACTTTGGAGTCAAATTTTTTATTCCAAGATTCTACAATAACAGGGAGCATTAACCAAAGAGAAGAGATGGCTCTAAGCTTGACTCTCAAAGGAAAGTAAGATAATTACAGTAATAAAGTCTAAAAAGAGGAAGAGAAAAACCCAGACATTTGATGGCTTCTCAGCACCTGATGAGTGGACAGCATAACGGTCAAAATCAGTCTTTTCTCAATTCACCTCACACCACCTTGCACCCATAGCAATACACTTGAACAAAAAAGCAAAAAAAGTAACTTAAAAGCAGCATTTTTCTAAAATAAATTTGCTAATATTAAAGTTTTATGGCAATCACCTTTAAAAAGTTTTTTTTTTAAATACGAGTTTTTCCTGAACAGAAAGAGAATCCTTGGCATTGCTGAAAATACCACAATAAAACACAACAAATAAAATTAATACTAAGCATAAACAAAAACTTCCTAAGGATGTTGGTGAGTTAAATTATCTATCATATAATCTCACTTTTAACTGGTGAATCATTCAATATGATATCCTGTTTCTTTGAGGTATTCTTAAAATTTCTAACTCCTCCTTTGCTGTCAGGCTATAGCTACTACTTTCCCAATGTCATCTTACCTGCCTTAGAATCCCGTTTTTCCTTCCGCTTCCTCATCTGCTTTAAGATGATAAAGCTAGCAAACAAACATAAGACTTAAAAAGTCTAAAAAAGAAAAGAACCAAAAATAGCCCTGGGGAGGGTGTTGGGAGGGCGGGGCGGGGGGTATCCACATGGCTTTATTTTGTGATAGCAATTTCAAGCAGTTTGGAGGCCTTTACATTCCAGAGATGTATTCCAAAGGATTAAGTTACCAGTATTCAACTCTGGATTAGTGGAGTGTTACCATGTGTGGATTGGGTCCTTGCCTTCTTAGCTTTCCTAATGAGGTCAAGGTCACTGATTCAAACCATCATCTCTGATTGCAACCACGAAGAGAATATATCTCCATCTCCACCACTGACAGAAAAAGGAATTACTGAGTTTCTCATACCCCATTAGGGAAGGAAGCAACTAGACATCACAAATAAAGTCAGCAGTTTCCTAAAACCCAGCACTGAGACCATGCCACTACACAGCACAAAAACTAAAAACGGCCCTCCATTCCATGTCCAATTAAGTCCAGACTTCTCAATCCTGCCTTTAAGGCTTTTCAAAGTTAGCCTTATCTTCTATGTTCCTATATACAGACACCATCATCTATTAACTTAGACTATGTCCTATGCTCTTTTCCATAAATCCTCCCTATACCCTGAACCTTCTTGGTGTAAGTTTTCTCTACTAAAATAACTTCTCTCAAACATTACCTCTTCAAAAGCATATGATCTTTACCTTCTGACTCTCAATACTGCTTTATTAATATCTCTCATATCCCACCTTTGTCATACTTTTTCCATTTATTGCACTTCTATCCCAAGTCAGTCCCTAAAATGTTTCAAGCAGCCTACAAAGGGAGCTATAAACATTACAAAATAAATTATAAGTAGGTGAAAACAACTGAAGCAAAGGAACAAAAATAGTAGGAGGGCAGTATTTGGAGCCTGTTACCTATTATCTTTTTCCTGTGTGTGTGTGTACACACAGACATCTATATTATCTATATGTAGAGATATTCTAGAATAAGTAGGCTCTCCTTAAGGATAGAAATACCTCTGTGCGAATACTTAGTAAGTTATATTCTTTCAAAGACATAGGACACTTTGTAATCTAAGAATTACAAAATGTCCTTTTAAAAATTGTATTCTTTTATGTATAGATATCCACACACACATATGGGTATATTCTCAAAATTTTAAATGGCAAATGAAGTGAAAAAAGGCACCAACATATTAAGGAATAACTTACTTTGGGGGCACCTTAAATGTCAGTAAAATAATCAAATTAGATTTATTGTCGATGACAGCATTCATGCTCTTTTAACATTTTATTTTTTTAAAGATTTTATTTATTTATTCATGAGAATACACAGAGAGGAGAGAGAGAAGCAGAGACACAGGCAGAGGGAGAAGCAGGCTCCATGCAGGGAGCCTGATGTGGGACTGGATCCAGGGTCTCCAGGATCACACGCTGGGCTGCAGACGGCGCTAAACCGCTGAGCCACCAGGGCTGTCCTCTTTCAACATTTTAAATAACTATATATACCAATACCATTTCCCCTTTGGTAGAGACTTATGAGTGCTCAGGGGGATAGGAAGAAATAATTCCTCCTCTTTCCACTGCCTGGAAGAGACTAGCAATGGAATGTATGAAAAGTAAACAGGGAAAGGTCTCTGATCACTAATGTAAAAAACCAATAGTAAAATAATAGTTCACACTCAGATTTCTTTTCACTACTAAATATATTTGGGACACATCTGCTTTGGATTAGACACAGATGAACCCCATGAAAACCAACTGCCGAAAATCCTACCTCAAGGTTATGACTTATCTAACATACCTTTAAAACTACAACTATAGATAATAGCCTTTCCTAGAAACTAGGCTATTTTTGTCTGTTTTTAAAGTGAGAAGACAAATATATTGCTTTGAGGGAAAAGAGGATAGGAAAGTGAATACAGTATTTTTATAAACTGAGAAATCTGCTAACCAAAGGGCTTCTATACTGAATCATTTTACAAAGAAAATCACTATCCCTTTAATTTCCTTCATTTATTAAAAAATAACAAAAAACAATTTCCTATCTGGTCCTCCCTGCTTCCAAGTATACCCCCATTCCAATCCAAATACAGCTTCTTTTTACACCAATCTTCCTTGAATGTGATTTAGTCAACAAGTGTTGAACGCCAGATTACTCCTGGAATTCAATCTTCAGTCACTTCCTAAAACAAACTTGCTCTATTAAATCCAACTGTTGCCTTACTGATGTTCTCAATGCTTTTCTTATTTCTTACCCTTTTCATTAATACTCTCTTGCCTGAAACATTTTCCTTCAACCCAAAACTTTCAAAAGGTCCATTCAAAACACACTGCATCCCTGACCTACCAAAGGTCCATTCTATCCCATCTGTGAATTCTGAATGCAATTTCCTATGTCATTTTCGAGACTCGAGTTCCAGTTAGTCTGAGAACATTTTGTAGCACTGAGAATTCACTCAGCCTTTCTGAAATTGTTCCTCCATCTATAAACCAAGAGTTGAGTGAGACCTCAAGATTCCCAGCTCTAAATTTGATTTGTTGATTTCACATCCTCATGTCATTTATTTTTATTTTTTCATGTCATTTAAAACTGTTATTTAGCTATTATGTTGTCATATCATTTCACCATATGCATGTCATATACACTCCCTAAGGACAAGAACCATGTTTGATCACATCTTTGCCTACACCATTACTATGGAATAATGTACACCTAGTACCTACTCAATAAATAGAAAGAATTTAATGTAACAGGTACAGTAATATATGTGGGAAGATCTGAAACTTCCTTCTGTATGTCAGAATGGCTGTGAACATAATGGTAACAGGGTGCCAGAGTATTTGGCATGATATCTCCATTCTGGATGTTTATGGGGGTTTTCTGCCACATGTCTGAATTCACTCGTTCGACAAATATTTCAGAACATAGTATGAGCCAGGTACTGTTGCATGCAGTGAGAATACACAGGTAAACTAGATGGATAAGGTCCTTCTTCTCACAGGGCTTATATTGTTGAGTATAAGAGTAGCATTCCCACTCAAACTTCCAAGATCAAAATAAGATGAGGATAGAACAGGATAAGAGATATTTGCAGTTCCCAGTGCCTTCCAATATAGGAAATCTGACTGCGAAAACAACTTTCAATACTGCTGTCAGACTCAGGTCTGATCATACGCTACAGAGCCCAACAGTGTGCAAGGGTTGTTCAGAGTACAAACTCTGAAACCCAGACTGCCTGGATTTAAATCCTAGCTCCCACTTACTAGCTATGTGACCTCTGAATAAGTTACTTCATCTTTTAAGTTAACCATTCTATGCCTCAGTTTCCTCACCTGCAATATGGGGATAATAATGCTACTTACAACTCATATAAGATTGTTCTGAGAATTAAATAAGCTGATATATGTAAAGTGCTTAGAACAATCCTGCCCCTAAGTACTGGAATATTCAGCTCTTACAACTACTACTCTTACTGCTAAATTGTTAGAGTCTACAAACAAGCTAAAGACAGTACCTAACACAGAGTAGTAACTCAATATTTAATCAATGACTGAATAAATGTACCGGACTCTTTCTTCCTCTCTGAAAACTGAACAAAAGCATCCTATCAAATTTAAGACTGCTAGGACTCAAGGGGATATAATCTATTTCAAAATACTTTGTTAAAAACAACCCCCCAGGGATGCCTGGGCGGCTCAGTCCATTAAAGTGTCTGCCTTCAGCTCAGGTCCCAATCCCAGAGTTCCAGGATCAAGGGGAGTCTGCTTCCCTCTGACCCTCCCCTATCTCATGCTCGCTCTCTCTCTCAAATAAATTAATAAAATCTTAAAAAAAAAAAAAGTCATACAAGAATGTTTCACTACTATTACCAATGAAAATGTACCATAGCCACATTATAACAAAAATTTACTGCTAGATATTACCTAAATTATATGTTTATACCTTCAAAACATTCCTAACTAGTCAATATGCTGTTTATTACCATGTGAAGATACACAAGGAAAGCCTCATACCAAAGAAATTAGATAACTAGATAAGCTGGGAGAGAATGAAGTCTCATCACAATGAGCAATTTTATAATCAATCCAACTACAACTTACTCAGGCATGTACCCAAGGTATCAGAAGTTCCCCAACTTGAGTGGTGAGCTGATATTACAAAAATAATCTAGGAAGCCTGGAAAAACAAGATGTTATCTCATCTGTCTTAACCACATGAAGCTCAGAGTAACCCTTTACAGCTTCATGGATGAGGAAGGGCAATACCATCTATACCATGATAGATCCATACACACCATGATCTAAAGTTAATTCTTAATAAAAATCAACCATAGTAAATCTTCTCCCCAATCTACACAAATATGGTTTTAAGCCAGCCAACCAGATTAAATACTGATAGGTTTCTCTCACAACTGATGATATTGTACTACAGCATTAGATTCTACATTTTCCCCGTCTGTTTTTAATTACCCCAAAAGTAAAGACCTCATCTCTTAACACTTTTTTACTCCCATTAATACCCATAATCAATTTATTGCTAATTCTGATCACTGCCAAACCTCTCATTCCTCTTTACATAATCCATAACTTACCTGTTCAATAACAAGTAACCATAATAACTATAAGTAAAATAGATCAGTTTGGAATTTTAAACAGGTAATTAACTCATTATTTACTAAACTGTCTAATAAAGAAAACTCTCAATACAAATGACATTTTTACAAGTTAAATGTTTATATTTTCAAAAGCTGAAACTGCACCAAAGGACTTCCAATACTTGGATACTGCTTCAGATTCACATTATATGTTGAGTAGATGAACGAATTCAAAGTTGATAAAGAATACTGATATCCTAATTTAGAAGTAAATAGGGGTTTTTTTGGTCTTATTCAAGTTGAAGAACTTTTATTGGCATAAAAATAGGTAAATACAAAATAAGCACAAACATAAAACAAAATGCTTCTTAAAACCAACGACTGAGATTGCTTTTTTGGCTCATAAACAAAGCAAAAAGTAATCAATCAATTCTGATTCACCTCTATTAGAGGAAGAAACAGTGATATCACATGGTCATCTATACAGAACTTATTTACCTTCCAAATATACCACAGTAGTGATTTAAAAAAAAACAAGTTATCTTTTTGCCACTTTGCCTCATTTACTCACTACATAGATTTTTACCAAGCTATCTGTTAAGCATTGAAATATACTTTGGATATGTAGTAGCATACCAAACATCCCGGTCCATGAAACTTAAAACCATCAGATAATCACACTCACAAAAAAAAAAAAAAAATTACAAACTGTAATAAACATTAAAAAGAACAGCATTAACAAAGAACCTGAGTTTCGTTTGCTAGCTCAGAGAAGGCCTATCAAAAAGTGATGGTTAATACACTTGTGAGGAGCACCAAGTAGCAGTGTATAGAATTGTTGAATCACTATACTGCAGACCTGAAACTAATATGATATATTAATTACACTGGAACTGAAATTTTTTTTTATTAAAATGTGACCGGTAAACTTTGAGAAGGAATGGAAAGCAGGTGAACACCGGATGTTCAGGCTGAAGGAACAGTGTGTACTGTGTGCTTACCCTTAAGGAAGAAGTAAGGATAGATGGCAACTTGAACTGAAAGAAGGCAGATGGAACGCAGAAAAGTAGGGGGGGGAAGTGGCATAATATGATGCCAGAGGTGAGCAAAAGCAAAAAAGTATTTTCAAAGTAATAGGAAGGCTTTTAAGGGTGTTGGGCAAATATGTGATCTAAACAGATTTTTAAGACTATCATTCTGACTACAAGATATAATAATAAAGAAACTCAAGAATATATGCAAGAGGCTAGTGAGGAAGCTACTGCAGTACTTTAAGAGGTAAATATGTTTAGACAAGAGTTGTAGCAATGGTGGTGGTGGGGCAGATGAATTAAGATATATTTTGAAGGTTATGGTCAAGATGCATGGGGTGAGGAAAAGAGAGTTACCAGGCATGGCCCTCAGGTTTCTAAAGTGAAGAACTAGTAAGAAATAATTATTAAAATGAAGATAAACAAAAGAGAGATGTGAGAGATTAGGTAATGAAGAGATAAGTTCATGCTCTGTTGGGACTATCAGAATGCAAGTGGAGATGTCTTACAAAGGCACATAACAGGGTCACCCTAAAGCTAAGAGAAGGGTGGGCTAATGGTGCATGTTCAGAAACTGAGAGCATAGACTGCATCTAAAGCCACAGAGCAGATGATCACTTATGGAAAAGGCAGTAAGTGAGAAGAGGAACCAGAAACCTGAAGAAACTCCAACACTGAGTCTGACAGAGTAGGTGAATCTAGGAAAGATTGAAAAAAAGGGCCAGAAAGGTGGGAAGGAACTGAAAGCAAAAGAGAGTGTTTCAAGAAAGAGGAAAAACAAAGGTCAACTAGGCCCAACAATGCTAAAAAGTCAAATAAGATTTCCGGGTCAAACCGACTGGTAAGGAAGAAATGGTGGAAGGATATGTGAATATATGTGAAGCTAGAAAAAAAAAAAAAGTCAACCTAGAATCTAAAACTAATTATAAAGAGTTCTTTAAAATAATGTAAACATGTAATTCCTTTTAATGAGCCGTTAAAGCATATTCTTACCATGACATATTCAATGGTAACAATACAGTGACATGGCAAAAACCAACCACCAGAGTTCCAATATTGCAGCACGCTTCTAATATTGCAGCACCAGAACAGGTCATGCTTTGCATAGTTTCGTACTTTTATTTTATTTTTTTTTTAATTTTTATTTATTGGGATCCCTGGGTGGCGCAGCGGTTTGGCGCCTGCCTTTGGCCCAGGGCGCGATCCTGGAGACCCGGGATTGAATCCCACTTCGGGCTCCCAGTGCATGGAGCTGCTTCTCCCTCTGCCTATGTCTCTGCCTCTCTCTCTCTGTGACTATCATAAATAAATAAAAATTAAATTTTTTTTTTTTTTTTTTTTTTTTAATTTATTTATGATAGGCACACAGTGAGAGAGAGAGAGGCAGAGACACAGGCAGAGGGAGAAGCAGGCTCCATGCACCGGGAGCCCGATGTGGGATTCAATCCCGGGTCTCCAGGATCCCGCCCTGGGCCAAAGGCAGGCGCCAAACCGCTGCGCCACCCAGGATCTCAGTTTCGTACTTTTAAATTCAACTTTCTAAGCAAGAACCAAAATCTACTTGACCTACAATTCTGAAGCCAAAGCTACAAAAACTGAATTTAAATTATTAGGAAGTTAAAACAGTTTTCCTGAAAAAAAAAAATTTCATACAACTTTCAAAAGGAAAAAACCTACTGCATTCAAGGTACATCAACGTGATGACTTTAACCACTTTTTTCTCATCAAGGGCTTACAGGTAAACATTGGTATGTTCCACGGTAATTCTGTTATTTGCACAAATACACAAATCAAAGGAGTCTGCCTTCTTTTCAGGTTTTCAGCCACTCTAATATTATTTATGGGTCTTACCTCTTGTTGGCTTTATTAGCAAAAATACCAAAATACTTAATTGGAAAAATGGCTTTAAATATTAGCTGTTTTACTACAATACATGTAACCAGAGGCAACTCCATCTCTCTAATAAACTAAGCTTCAGTTTAGTCGCCAGTAAAATAGAAAAAACTTAACCCAGGGTTGTTGAGTTGGTTTAATGTGATGATAAATATTAACTGGATCTAATTCTAACATTTCTAATCATGTCTGTGAACTGAAATACTGACTTACGTACTATTCTTATTTCTAATGAATATAAGCCAAGCAATTCCACTCTTAAAATTTATGTTGTCATTACAGATCAAATCTTGGAGCAATGACTTTATTAAAATTTGCATCATTCTTCATATTCAATAGGGCAATATTCTATAGTTAAGACAGGTATATAATGATAGTAAACACATTTCATACTCCTTTTCTAAAAACCCCACTAAGATTACCAGAAAAAAAATGAATTTTTAAGATATAACGACATAAGCTCACAAAAAATGAAGAGAATGGGTGAAAAGACAATAGCTACAAAAATTCAGAAACTGGAAAGCAGATGGTTGAGTGACAAATGACTTAGCAAACACTAGAAAATCAAATCTTTAGCAAACAGTGGAGAAAGCCAAGAACAAACCCAATTTAAACTGTAAAATCCCCAAAAGACTCAGCAATTGGCAGGACCACATACATCCAAAGTGGGATATGGGGGAGAGAGGGCGATAAAATAAAGAAAGATTGTGTAAATGTCTTTTTAAGAAGTAACCAGCACCACTGATACCAACCACCCCTCCCCAAAGCCAACAAAAAACTGAAAATATATTGTCTGAAGAATATAAAACACAATATCCCAAGATTGAGAAAATCAAGTATAGCCAGAGGCAGGAAGACATACAAAAAACAGGATGCCTGAGTGAAGAAATATATACGGGGATACTCAGATTCCCCCAAGACCTTTTACCCAACTTCCCTATCCCCCACAACCTTCATCTCAGGCAAGAAAGAGACTTCTATAGGGGATCTAACCACCTCAAAGACATGAAGACACTGACATTAAAAGTCCTCTAACCAAACAGCCCAGTCTAGTTACCATACAGTAAAGATAACAAGGCTCACTGAGGATTTCTAATTAGCATTTTACTCCCCTATTCACACACAACCACCAACCATCCAAGGCTACAGAATGTTAAAGATAAAGACCAAAGCGCAAAAAAAAAAAAAAAAAAGACCAAAGCAAATACAAACTAAGAAAACAAACCTAGGGGACACTGATCACACAAGAAGAAATATTTTTTAAAAATAATAATGTTTATATATTCATATAAGAGAATGTACTATTGTTTCTATAGCAGGATACTATTTAGAAGGAGCAAGGACCAAAAAATAAAAGATTTGGGAAATTAAATATATGATAATACATGAAAACCTCAATAAAAATGGAGCAAATAGAAAAGGAGATGGAAAATAGTAAAATACAAGAAAATTAGAAAAAAGTCAAGAAGATCCATAACCCCAATAAGAGTTTGAGAAAGGGAAAAAAAATAAAAAAGAAAATGGGAAATTATAACCAAGACCTCATTAAAAAAAAAAAAAAAAAAACTCCCACGAATTAAAAGATGGTTCCAGGGGCAGCCCAGGTGGCTCAGCGGTTTAGTGCCACCTTCAGCCCAGGGCATGATCATGGAGATCCGGGATCGAATCCCACGTCGGGCTCCCTGCATGGAGAATGCTTCTCCCTCTGCCTGTGTCTCTGCCTCTCTCTCTCTCTCTCTCTCTGTGTGTGTCTCATGAATTTTTAAAAAAAAATTTTTTTTTAATTTAAAAAAAATTTTAAAAGATGGTTCCATATCAAAAGGGCACACCAAGTACTCAACAAGATGGATGAAAAGAGACCTACAGAAGGACCCATTACTATAAAATTTCCAAACCCTGGAAATAGATACAATCATAAAAGCTTTCAGAGAATTAAAGAGTGAGAGAGGGGAAGAGAGAGAGGAGTAAAAAGGTCAGAGAAAAAATTTAAAACAACACACAATATTTGAGAAATGAGAACTACTCAGACTTCTGAAAAGCAATATGGAAGCTAGAAAGCAATGGAGTAAAATTATAAATTACAACTTTACATGTAGTATTCTTAACCTAACCAAATAATCAAACAAGTGTCAGAGTAAACTAAAACCTTTTTTTTTTTTTTTAAGATTGTAAAGAAATCTCTACATCCAACACGAGGCTCAAACTCACAACCCTGAGATCATGAGTTGCATGCTCTACAGACTGAGCCAGCCAGGCACCCCTTAGAATTTTTTCTTTTTCTTTTTTTTTTTTTTTTTTTTAATAATCTCACCCCAACATGGGGCTCGAATTCATGATCCTGAGATCAAGTGTCACATGCTCTATGAATTGAACCAGCTAGGCACTCCTAAAACGATTTTAAAACATCAAGTAAATCAAGAATGAACATGACATGGATCACTGCAAAATGGAAAGCCAACCCCAGGAGACAGTGAAGGGAATCCCACAATAATGATTGTGTACCAGGTCTAGAAGACACTCAGTCCAGAATGAAGGTCAGAGGGACATGAGACACTGCCTCAGGAAGATAAAATTGATAACAATACCTGGTATGTCTGAACATCTCAAGGGACACTCAATGAAAAGGTGAATTAGTGATAATTACAGCAAAAACTAAGCCACAGGGTGGGGCAGAGACACTGAACTTCAGCCAGAGCACCCTATGGTAAAGCTAACAGTCAACAAGTCACACAAGATAAGCTCTTTAGTCTAATGTGCAAGCAGATGACCAAGAACTACCAGACATCTGAGGAAAGGCTCTGTCCCATAAGGCAAAGCAAAAATGGGCATAAAGCCAATTCGGAGGAAACAGATGAAAACCTGGGGCGGGGGGGGGGGGGGGGGGAGGTACCTACTACCATTTCTATATGCTAAGTAATATATAGAAATATATATACTATACATTCTACATGTACTAGATAGCTGGGGTGTGGTGGAGGGAGGCAGGCAAGTGTGGTACATTGTACAGCACATGAAAAGTGTTATTTTACAAGAATGCTGAAATCATAACCATTAAGAAGAAAGGGTGCCGTGAGGTAAGGGAGATTAGTGGAGTAGCTGATAACAAAATTAAATCTTCATTTTCTATCCAGGAAGTTAATAAAAGCAAAACAAAAGCAGAGAGTATTTTATTTAACACACACTATACTGGGCATGTGAGTTAGATACAGTTCTAAAGGCTTTCCCAAATTCATTTCCTATGACAACCCTATTGACATAGGTACACCCCCACTTTTTTTTTACATGAGCAAAATGAGGCGTAGAGAGAGGTTAAGTAGCCCAATGTTACATAAAACAGTTGACAGAGAAGATTCAAACCTACAGTCTAATTCCAGAGTCCATGCTCCTACCCATCAAAGCCATGTTGCATATCCAGTAACAATACAAGCATGTTGTTTACAAACTAGGAGGTAAACAGGACAAGGATTACTGAAAAGAGGTAAGTGACTGCTTTTGGGAAAGGAAAAAATGGAAAAGGAAGGGGACAGGAAGCTTTTGTTTGTTTTGATAATCATGTAAACTTTTTTACTCTTTAAAGTGTGCAGGTACAACCTAAATAAAAAGTAAAGCCTGTAGCTTAGTATTCTATAGTTAAAACATTTTATCTAATGCTACCATCCTCAGTAGGCAAAAATGAGTACTACTCCTATTTCATAGATAAGACTTTCCTTCCTCTTCAACAAAATTTGAGGGCCCACTACATAAGAGGCATTTGTATTCAGAAGACAGAGATAAATTCACCTCAAATAATGATGAGGTGAAAGAAGTGCAAAAAAGCAAGTGTCTTTATTCTTTTCAATTTATTGCATATACTGTATGACCCTGAATCTCTAATAGCTGTGCTTAAGATGAGAAACAATATAAATTTTAAATAGTGACAGAAAAAAAAAAAAAGAGAGAGAGAAAGGTCAACTCGTTAATTTGTTCAAAAAATATTTAGTTCTTGCCCTTAAGGAGCTCAGAGTCTTGTGAGGAAGACAGGTAAACATAATTATAATTGAATGAGTGCAGTGTGTTACATAGAGGAATACCAAAAAGTGCTAAGGAAACAACATGTTCTGGGTAAAGGGAATGCTTTAGAGGTAACAACTGAGCTGAGTCTTAATGCGATGAATAGAAGTATGACCAATTTTACATAAAAGGCTGTACTAAGAGTTGGAAAACACAGAAGACCACAGATCAGTGTGAAATGCCTATATTTTCCCTGTTTAATAAAGGTAAGTTCATGTAAAAGGATAAAATAAGACATTAATACCTTTTCAATGAGAGTGAATTTTAAAAAACAAGATACATTATTATCTTAACCCCTGACCCATGTTTCTAATTTATGGTCTTGCCCAATGATGAACTGAAAGCATGTTCCACATACCTAATAAACATTTTAAGTTTTAAAGAGTTAAGAGTATTATTTCAAAAGAAACCTAAAGAATAACCATCTTTCATTTGCCTCACCACCAAAAAAAGTTACATCGCTAACACGGTTTCTAAGTCATAATATTGAAATTATAACGTACCGCCCCCCTTCTACCTCTTGAAGAGAGAAATTGGTGAGCAAACCTCAGAAGATGCAAGTGACACAGATGTTATCATGGAAAGAAAAGGTAAGAATTTTTTTTATAATCATTATCACTTTTTTCTCTCGTAGATATTCTCAAACTCCCTTCCAAGGGCAAGTTTAAATGAAACATTTCTTTTCTCTAAACTTTGGGGATAAAAGAAATAATTTGCAGTGAAACACCATGAAAAAAAATAATATACATGTTTCCCCTTATTGACTTTTACAGGTATTTTAGGGGTGACACATTTTGATTTTTCAGCATTTAAAGGATAACTATGAAACAAAACTTTCCTGGTTTTGATGACTTTGATGTTAACTAACAAAGGTTCAAATATGTAGTATATTCAAAACAGGTAGAGTCAACTCAAGTTACTTCACACCAATATTCAATCATACTTCTTGTTCATTTCCAAATCTTTCTACATAATTCGCCCCTAATTAATCTTCCTCTTAGTTACTGTATGGAAAAGTTAATTTTGTACTAAATACCTTAAACTGCCCTCTATCCCTACAATGAAAAACCTACTTCTAAGTGGCAACATCTGACTTTAATTGTCTGGAAAAGCAAGTTGTGGAAAGCTCTATCATGCCCTACCACCAGGGGAAGAAAAGGAGAAAGTCAACCAGGAGACCACAAATGGTAATTAACAAAAATCGTGGCAGGTTTCAATTCAAAATGTGTGGTTTTCATTTGTGTATTTCATCTGTCTTTTATCTTGCTGGAATCAGTATGCACATAATACCTGATTTTCAGGGGCTTCACTCAATCACACACTCTAGATTTAGAAAACATTAATATTTGGGGCAAATAATTATTTAAAATTATAGTGAATATTAGTAACTACAGGTGTGAATATTGACCTATGAAACAGAGTTTTATCAGTAATTATATTAGGACTCTTAAGGAAACCACATCCTAGAAGAGGTCCTCTTAAGTAAACTTTGTATACGTGATACGGAATTCATTTGGTTAGGTAACAAGGTTTTAATTATATGACTCCTGAAAAAATTATAAAAATCCTGAAAGACAAGATTTTAAATTATATCAATTAACCATACTTTTAACTAACATCTCTTAAGTAATTAAAAAAATATATGTATCGTGAAAACCTCACTGGAACATTTGGCCTTTGTTCTCTTTTTCTAAAAACTGCAATTCTTTTGAAATACTCTCAATTTTTCCAAGGTGAAAACCACAAAGACACATTTAGGATATAAATTTCCAATTGGTTTGATGAAAGTTCCATCACAAAAATCTCCAACTAATACTAAAATAATTAAATGTCTTTAGAGCTTATGCCGAGTTGCATGGCTAAAATAAATAGCCTTGGTCATTAACTCCCTATGATGCTATTTTGATCAAGGTTAAGTCACAGACCTGCAAATCTGTGACAAGAACATTCCTTTAAAAAATCAACTTTGTTTAAAAGCCATGTAGAATCATTAGAGATTTCACAACTTTCTAATCAGTCAGCTTAAAGGACACAATTTGATTCAGTGGCATGGTTAGAGCATTATTTCCAATTCAATCATGAAAACACTGGTTTAATAGTTTTTTTTTTTTTTTTGGCCTTACGTATTTTTTTTGGCAAAGAAGGGAACAGGTGGAATAGATTAACAGGAGAACAAAGTCTTATTTCCATGCCCCTATAAATCCAACCCTTCAAGACTTTCCTTATTCTTTAAAATGGCTACCACCTTGATCCACTATACAAAAGGGAAAATAAAATGTACAGACTACCACTATCAAAGATAAATCTGGTTATTTTGACAGTGTAAGCCCCCCTCCCCCATGACATACTTTCTAAGATTCCCATTCCTCTTCGGTTCAGATAAAATGACCATTAAATAAGTGTACAAAAGTTGGTCAATTACAGTATAAGGGTAACCTATATAACCCAGACTAGGTCATCTTTCCTATAATGTCTGACTAGGAAAAGCAGGTAACATTATCTTTTGCAGACTAAGATCAAACACAGTAGAAGTGAAAAGGAGAAACATTCGTGGGAACCACAGCACCCCCCCGCCCGCCTCCAGCCCCCAGAGATGATCATAAGTATTTTAGTAATTCAAAGGAATGGATGAACTATTAATATAGGTTAGCAAAAATCTTCTGTAAGAAATCCCTTTAAAAAGCATAACAAAAAAACACCTGGTGCCCTCAGACCTATACTTAATACTCAATAACTATTGTCAAATAGTTTGCATACTTACACCCACCTGCTATCTCCACTCTGAAACCATTCCATGACACTCTTGCTCTAGGAAACTTACCACGAAAACGATTTTCACACACAAAAATGAAAAAAAGAGGTAATGCTCTCGACAAATTTTGTGCATGTACAAAGCTACTCAATAGATTCACTACTCTGAATCCGTTGAATGTCTGCAGAAACACGGCATAATCTTACCTCTCATCCTCGCCATCCACCAGGGGTGTCGTCAGCGGTAGCACCTTCAACGGGAAAAGAGAAGCAGAGGCTGCTAGGCTGCTGCTACTCCCATCTGAAACTGCTGACATTCCCCCACTGTCACCACTGATAGTCTGAGGTAAGCCAACTAAGGAGGGTTCCGCTGGGCGCCTGGCATCTTCAATTTGGCTTCCAATTGCCTGAGCTAATGATTGTGCAGAGAACTGAGTAGAACTTAGTGGGATCTGTTGTGCCAGAGGCAGATTTATATTAGTTGCTATCAAGGGAGGTTGACTAACACTCTGAACCAAATTACCATTTTGAGTGGCAGGGGTTTGTGCTATATTCTGTGGTGGAACCAAGTTTGTTGGGGCAGAAGGCATTCCAGAAGGACCAGCTGAACTAACCTGATTTGTAACAGAAATACTACTAGCAGAGGGCAAAGGACTAACTGCAGGCAACTGCTGCGAAACTTGAGCTACTGATTCTACTCCTTGCGGCTGGGGAGGCACAGTTAACAAGGTACTTTGGGGTGCAAGGACCAATTGTTGAGGAAGGCTCGAAGCACTAGTTTGAACTCCCTGATGAATAATCGCGGTTTGAGCAGGTGAAACTATCTGTGAAGACGGAGGAGCACCTTGCTGAATAACTGAAGGTGTGACTTGGGTAGAGGGCTGCTGCACCGCAGTAGCTATGTTTGCCTGTTGACCAATATTTGCGATTTGACCGCCAGTAGGTACCACAGATCCTGCCGTCTGAGCCTGGCCAACAGGCTGGCCAGAGGCCCCTGCAGGTTGTGCTTGGATTGCGGTGGGCTGCACTGGCAGCTGGATGCTCTGTGGCTGGGCCGTAGGAATCACGGTCGATCCTGCTCCCACGCTCGCAGCACTGGGCTGTCCCGAGGACACCGCTGTTTGGAGCATCGGCGGCGGCGGCTGCTGCTGCACATACTCTGAAGTAGGATTCTGAGTCACCGGTTTACCATGGCCTGGGACCATCTGTGCAGATACAGTCGGTTGCTGTTGTCCATACTGTAACTGTTGGGGTGGTGCCCCTGGAAGGGGAGCTTGCACTGGAGGAGCCGGCTGAGAATATGGCAGTTGGGGTTGAGCCAAACTGGAAATGGAAGGCTGCTGACCTAAAGCTGAAGTTACACCAACCACATTCACAGGTGATGGCTGGATACCCGTCGCGGTACTGAGAGTGGCTTGCAGAGGGACAGGCTGAAGACCTGGCTTTTGATAGCTCAGTTCTTGCGACTGCAACTGTACTTGTGTGATCTGTGACTGAGAAATACTCTGTGGTATACTGACTGCTGAAATACTCTGAGGACCAGAGCTACTGAAATCCATCTGTTGAAGAGCCATACCTTGAAGAGTTGGCTGCTGCTGCTGCTGCTGCTGCACCACCACAGTAGGGGCTCCCATCTCTCCACTTCCCACACTCTCTGTGTAGTGACTCAGTGTGCTGACACTACTGCTCACTGAACTCCCACTAGTGCTCTCCCTCTCAGAAGTCACTTCTGGGTTTTGTTTTACAGTTTCCACCACTTTATTCATCGCCACACCTTCTGCAGCAGGTGCGGCGTTTTCTTTCTCATAGAACTCGGTGCAAGTCCATCTACCTTTCTTAAAAGGTTCAGAACTAGAATCTAACTTCACAACTCTGAACCTCGACGTGTTAACTGTCGGTGGCTGCTGCTGACTGGAAACTGATCCCACAGTCATCCCTGCAGCTGCATTAGGGGCGCTGTTAACAACAGCGGAGGAAGAAATAGAACCATTGCCCATGCCACTCAAGATATTCACATTCACACCGCTGCTAACTCCAGGCCCGACACTCGCACTAGCAGCACTAGGGATATTGCTCGCATTTATACTGGCATTACTAAGCATGCTGCTTGTCACGCTAGGATTAAAAGTACCCACAGCAGTGATGTTAACATTATTCACCGTAGTAGCGCCAGTAACAGAACTTATACCTATACTGCCGGTAGTACTTGGAGCTCGGATATTAGTCATTACGGATGCAGGTGAGCCTCCCGATGATACAGCAGAAGTCGGTGCAGCTGGTGCAACGCTGTCGGCGCTTCCAGGGGCAGAGAGTTTTCTGGATCCCGGGCTGGAGGGTGGCCCTCCGGGAATGGGTGGACTGGCCACGCCGGCATGGGATGGATGGTGGTGCCCGTGGTGGAGGTGGTGCCCGTGATGAATGTGATGGTGGTGATGGAGGTGGTGAGGATGAGCGTTCCCATTGATCACAACGTTCTGGGGGGGAAGGTGGGGCAGATGAGGCTGCGGGAGGTGGGGCTGGTTGGGAGACACTGCCCCAGGTGTCTCGGCTTCCTGGAAGTTATTCAGAGTCTCTTCTGAGGAGCTGCGCTCAGGCTCCCCCAAGTCGGTCGCCCTGGAAAGTGACACATCGAGGATCTCGGAGGAAGACAGATCCTCCGTGTGGGACTCGTCCAGGTCGTCGTAGCTCTCCGTGTCCTCGGCGATGCTGTTGTTGGAGCTGATGCTGGCGGAGATCTGAGCCGGGGTGACGCTGGTTATCTGGAAGCCACTTTTCTTTTTCATCTGAGTCCCGCCCGGCGCGAGGGGCTGTGCCTGCAGCTGAGCCTGCGAGAGGAGGTTCAGGCTTTGTGGAGGCGGAGGCTGCGGCCCCGACGTGGAGGATGCGGCGGGGGGAGGCGGCTGGAGCAGCGACGGAGGCGGAAAATCCTCGGAAGATGTGACACTACTACCGACGCCGGTACCTGCCGCGCTGAGCGCAGAGGCGCCGCCGCCGCCGCCGCCGCCGCCGCCGCCGCTGCCCCTTCGAGGGAACATCGCCGGGTGCGCCATCTTCCTAGCGCTAATGTCTGCAGCGGCCGCGGCCGCCGCGGCGGTGGACTCGGGCGGCTGGTGCATTGTGTCGGGGGCCGGGGGGGCGGAGGAGGCGAGTGCAATTTCCTTCTTCTGCACCGTAATCTTTGTATTCGAGACGCCGGGGAAGAAAACGGGACCTGACGCTCCGCCCGGCGCGGGTCCGGGTCCTCCTCCTCCTCCTCCTCCTCCTCCTCCTCAGCAGAAGGCGCCGGCCGCTCCTGCCTTCGAGGGCGAGCTTCGGGAAGGGAGGATGAACGAGGGTGAACGGGGCGGCCCGAGAGGTGGGGGAGCGGGGGGGACCCCTTCAGTCCTCCGCCATTCACTTTCCCCTCTAGTCTCACACCCCCCTCTCTAGTCCGCCTTCACGTGGGGTGCGGGGCAGGAGGGAGGGGGCAGGGGAGGGTGGGGGTGGGGTGGGGTGGGGTGGGGTGGGGGGGAGACGAGGGGGAGGAGGAGGTGGGGAAGCCGAGAAATGCCCACCTTCTCCGGCCGACTCGGGGGCACCGCAGCCCCTGCGGCGGCGGCCGCTGCAAGAGCCTCCCGGGCGCCGTGCACCGGCCGAGGCGGCGCGGAGCGGGGGCCGCCGTCCCCTCGCCGCCCCCGAGCCCCGAGCCCCGAGCTCAGGGTCGCTCAAGCCTGTCCCCTCCCGGCCCCGCCGGCCCCGCTCGGCCCTCCCCGCCCGCGCCCCGCGGACCCTTTCAAACCCCCTGGGCTCGCGGCGGCTGTTCCGTGAGCAGACGCTGGCCGCGGCCGGGGCCGGGGCGGCGAGGCTCGGAGCGGGGCGGCGGGGCGCCCGGTACGGTGAGCCCAGCAACGGGGCGCGGGCGGGCGCGCAGGGACGCCGGGTCCTCGCGGAGCACGGCCGGGGCGCGGCGGCGGCGGCGGCGGGAGCGCAGGGACCGCTCCATCACTGGCAGCCATGGAGCCCGAGCATTTTCCTCCCTCGGGGCAGGCGCCTCGGCTCGGCACGCGTCCTCGGGGAGGAAGGGGCCGGCGCCCGGGCCTCCCCGGGGGGCGGCGGCGGGCTGCGAGCCGCTCGGCTCCTCGTCCTCGTCCCCGTCCTCGTCCTCGTCCTCGCGGGCGGCTCCTTCCTCGGCGGCGCTGGGGGCCAGACGGGCTGGTGCAAGCGACTGCAGCCGACGCCGTTCAAAGGAACGGGAGGTGGGGTTGGCCGGTGTCGGCGAGTGGGTGGGTGCGGAGGGCGGGCGGGCGGGGAGGGGGCCGTGGTGGTTGTTACTAGTGCTCTCCTCCGGCTCCGCCGCGTCCCCCAGTCTCTCGCGGCAGCGGGAGAGGAGGGACCAGCGCCCGAGCGCAGGAGGAGGAGGAGGACGAGGAGGAGGAGGGGCGACCGCCGGCGAGAGGAGGAGGAGGCGGCGGCGGCGGCAGGGGGGAGGGGGAGGGGGCAGGCGAAGGAGACGGAGGAAGATGGCGTCTGCGCATGCGCCCCGGCGCCGCAGACAGAAAGCCGGGTCCGGCGGAGGAGGCGGCGGCGGGGCCTCGGGCCTCGCCGAGCGCCGGAAATTGCCGAAGGCTGGCGGAGGCGCCGAGGCCGCGGAGAGAGGGGAGGGGAGGGGAAGGGAGGGGAGGGGCGCTTCGGGCGGGGGAGCGGATCCGGGTCGGGCTGCGCGGCTCGGCCCGAGTGGGGGCGGGGCGCGGGGCGCGCGCGCGCAGGTTAGGTGTGTCCGCTCTGTTCTCGCTCGCGGCCGGTGCGCGTGCGCGGGCGCGGGAGCGGGCGCGGGCGGGCGCGCGGCAGGGGAGGGGGAGGGGGCGGGGCGGGGCCCGGGAGTGCGCGCCCCGGGGAGGGGGTGGGTGTCCGCCCCCCCCCCCGCCCTTGCCCGCCCGCGGAATGGGTAATGAGGCTTTTCTCCGCAGCAACAGCATCACGAGTTGCAGTTCCCAGGAGCCCGCCGCCACCGCCACGACACGACATGAGTCAGGCTTTCTTCCTAGGCGCGTGGCGGAGCCCTCCTCCTCCCACCACCACCCCCCTCCCTCCCCGCTGCACCTGGGCGCGCCCCCGGCCCCCTGCAGGCGGAGCTCGCCCACCCCCCACCCCCCCGCCCCCGCGCTCCTGCGCCCCGAGCTCCGCGGACCGCGCCAGGCCCCAGCGCCTCCTAGATAGGGGCTGCCTTTTGTGCAGTGCGGTGGTGACTGCCATGCGGTCCCCTCGCCCTTCGACGGGCCGGGGTGCGCCAGCCCCGGCAGCTGTTGCAGCTGTTGCAGCTGCTGCAGCTGCTTGCTCTTAGCTGCCGGGGTTCCTCCCGGGCAGGCTCTGGTCTGGAGAGGGCGTGCTTGCTTGCAGTCCATCCCTACCCATCCCTACCTGGAGGGAAGCCGCAGCCTCTAGCCCCTGTAAACTAATTGACCTCAACAGGTGGAGCTGATCTCCAGCATGCAAGCCTTTTCGTCCAGGCTATAGCCCCCACCCCACCCCACCCCACCCCACCCCTGTGGGTTGGACTTACAAGACCGAAGTCCTGGTGGCCACACAGATGCAGTGATCAATGAAGACCACCTTTTACAGGTGAAAAAGAAAAAGCCATCTGCAATTCCAGTTTGAAACAAAACAAACAAACAAAAAAAAACCCTGCACGGTCTGAACACAGTTCTGCAGAAGCAACGTCAGGTCTGATTGGAGGCAGTTTACTGGAAGTTGCTTCCCTAGCAC
Organism: Canis lupus familiaris; assembly: GCF_011100685.1. Lineage (NCBI taxonomy): Eukaryota > Metazoa > Chordata > Mammalia > Carnivora > Canidae > Canis > Canis lupus. The sequence continues at coordinate 6,342,803 of NC_049243.1, read as the reverse complement.
TACCCGTCGAAACATTCCAGCTCTAAGCTAGAATGTGCTACTAAGCGGGAATGTGCTCCTCTCCCAGGAATTAAACAACAAACTGGTAGGGGAAAATCCTAGAGAGAAATTTTTTTTTATTTATTTATTTATTTATTTATTTATTTATTTATTTATTTATTTATTTTTGCTTAGGTTGTTAGAGGACTAAACTTTTATGGTTAGACCTCTAATTTAGGAGATCTCACAGCTGTGTGGGGTAATAATCCGACTTCAGGAGCTTGTTTGAGCATAAAGAGCTATAGTCTCTTGCACAGTTTGATAGACATCTAGTTGTCCATTCGGCACGTTAGCTTTAGGTTTCTCTACATTTTCTTCATTCCATCCCACAGAGTCACCATTCTCTTGCACCACTGAATAAAAATGCACCCTCAACACCCTGTGTATATCCTGTGTCAAAGTTATAATATATTGTTGCTTTTTCTGTGGTCTCCCCCACTGAACCCAAACGCAGGAATACATTTTTTTTTTTTTACTTTAAATTGCTAATGTGGAGCTCCGTGCTAGGTACAAAGTAGGTGACCACAAATATTGAAAATGGTGTGATAATAAAAATGAAATATGTTTGAAGAAATGGCACTTGTGGTATATTAATGAATATGTGAATGTATTTTTACATACCCATGGCCATTCGTGTATTTTACAAAAATAATTTTTTTTTAATATCCGACAATTCTCATTGCAGGTGAAACTGGTGGTTAATGGTTGCCATCCATGATTGAAATGCAAATCTAACATACTATTTAATAGTTTGTGAATGGAAAATAGAAACTATCCTAGCCATTTGAACCTGCAATGGGATGTAGATAGACAAAATATGTTTCTTTGGACTCCTATGAAAGAAAATGTTCTTAAAAAAAAATGTACTTGATCTCTCAAAATGTTGTGTTAGGTCCAAGTTTTAAATTACCCCAAACAAAAATAAATAACCCCAAACAACAACAGCTCAACACACACACACACCCTTGGACCCTAAATACCCTCTATGATTGTGCTGATAGGATTAGAAGCAGATGAAACATATAATAAAGTCTTATCCAAAGTTGACCATAAGTTGAGACAGCCCTACAAAAGCAGATACTCGTTCTGATAACCAGTAGTAGTAAAGGATATTGTTTTGGGCTGGTTTGTTGGGGGTAGGGAGGATGGTAGTATTATTTCTTTTAAAAGGAAGTTCAAAAAAAGAAAAAACTTCCAGGAGAATGTAAGTCATAGGAAAATATGGCCTTTTCAAACGTATTTCATTTTTGTCTGTCATATCACTTCCAAATTCCTGTTTAGGCTGCATCAAGCCCCAGTAAGATACAAGGATCAACTCTGCGATTATGGAAACCTGAGTTTTAGAAACCTCTCTGGATCTCTCAGTTGCCAGCATTTCTGTGGCCATTTTAAGTACATTAAAACAAGCAGAAGCACTTGAACAGCCAGGTGCCTTTATGTTACCACCTTTTAATTTTAAAAGTCTGGATTTTTTTACATTAATATGAAATGCTGAGTGCTATATGTAATGAAGTCATTAAATCCTTTGAACTTAGTAGAGTTCTCCTTTGCCTTTTGAAAGACTGAATTTCCCGTTTACATTCTGAAGGTGTAGCTCTGAATTACTCTCTGTTGACTGTAGTGCAGTGTTCACTTAAATCTAGTTACTGCGACTTTGAAAACAAACGTGTATTTGGCTGTGTTTAGTGTTTTTTTCCTGCCATGAAATAGAAAATTTGCTGAACATTATGACACAACTTACCTTGTGAAATGGGTCGGTCTTTAAAACCAAGTGATTCTCCAAAAGTAATGCCTTCAAAGGGCAGGAGGAGAATACTGAACACTCAGAACAGCAATGAGTGAAAAGACAGATATTAAAGAAAAACATGTACAGAAAAGATGCCTAATAATTCTAGCTAACCAATGCTTCAGTTATCAGTATTACTTATCTGTAACTTTAAATACCATCTGAAAAAAAAAGTCACACATTTTTACAAATGCAGAAACTTATGCTTAGGGATATTACAGCATGTTTATAAATCAATTCGCTCTCTAGAAAAATTTTTAAATGAGACCAGAAATAGTGTATGCTATTTGACTTTTGTAAATAGCACAAAATGCTTATTTTGAAATTTCTCATTCAAATTTCAATAAGTGCAGTTTAGCTTTTAATTAATTTTTGCAGCATTTAATTTTTTAATACAAGTATGTTTCTGATCAGTGACACAATTTTATATCCTCAAAGGAGATATTCTTATAAAACAAAAGAAGTTTGAATTCAGAAATCTTAATTTATGGTTCAGAGGGCACACGGATACACATTAATTCTACCCTTTGAAGGAAAAGACATTCTCATTTTAGAAGTGATCACAGAGGTGTTAAATAACTTGTCCATAGTTTATACCCAAGTCTGGATACTCAGGTCCTCTAAATTTCAGATTCCATGCCTCTGGGTGGAGAGATTTTTCTAAAAAAGCAGTCTGAACTCTAGGGACTGGTATTTTTTTTTTCAAAACTTTCTTGGAAATCAATGAGTGTTCTTTTAATGCTTTTGAATGCCAAGAAAGATATGCTGCACACACACTAATTACATACAGCTTTTCTTCTTCATGAAGAGGATAAAAGACTTTTTGCCTGTTTGACCAAATATAAATGTTACAGATTCTGCTATAGTCTTTTCTGACTTATGAATGTGTTAATTTAGAGAATTTTCTCACAATTGAAAAAAAATCCTAACTTCTGCTACAGAACCATGAAGTGACAATGCAAAAAGAAGTAATTTGTTAATTTAGGGGTTTTTTTAAGTCTATAGTCAAATAACACTCCAAATCTCCCCAGATGAGAGCTAATATTTACTTAATGCCTACTCTGTACTACACATTGTTCTAAATGCTTTAAGTGTTTTATCTCAATCCTCACAACTGTATAAAGTAGGGACTATAATTACCCCACCCCACTTTACAAATAAGTAAAGTGAGGTGCCCAGAGGTTGAGGTCTCACAAGTTGGCAAGTGCTGAGACTGTGATGCAAATGGCTGTAGTGTAACCACCCCTCACAGCTGCCTCCAGCCACTTTGTTAGATCAGGCTCCTGCCAATTCTAGCTCCCAAGTTAACTTTCTACAGAGTACTCACATTTTGATTTTTCTAATGAGGTCTCCAAAGGATCTGGGAACATCCTTTTCTCCCGATGCAGAGACATTCTAAGAAAGAGTGTACATATTTCAGACTCTACTGTGGTCATGTAGGAACTGGACATAAACGAACAGAACAACGATTTAGTAAGTTGGATGATCTTTCACTGATCAAAAGCAGATGTCGGCTGAAAAAAAAGGCATTAATCGTACATAATTGAGGAACGCTGTCTATATAGGACAAGATAAATGTTTTCCCATTTTAGCAATTAGCATTTATTGAACATGAGTGCCTGCAGAATAGAGACAATAGTAATCTAGCCTTTTCAATATGTTCTAAGGACCAATTTGTATTTGTACATCTTTTTGAATAAAATTATAGAAATAAATACATTTATTATTTTTGTTTGTATCATAATTCTAATAAGACGTCTGTCCTTCTACCGTGCATGAACCAAAACCAGGTCAAAAAGTACAAATCATAGCAGCCAGTGTTTCTTTGTATTTAAAGATTAGGTTCATGAACAGTTAGGTGTATCTCAAGTCTCAAAGCTCAAGGGAAAAGGAATGGCTTTTGAAGTCATTCCTTAATATAAAATTTTCCTTTGGTCATTCATTTTTGCCCTCTGTTCTGACTTTATGTTTAAAAAGAAAAACTGATAAGGTAGTTTTTAGTAACATTTAAATTGACATTTCCAGTTAATTTCATTGTAGAAGAAAAACAGGAATTCATTAAAGGCCAAAATCTTTTCTTATTGTAATACCTTTAAAAAAAAGAAGAGGGATGCCTGGGTGGCTCAGCGGTTGAGCAGCTGCCTTCAGCTTAGGTCCTGATCCTGAGTCTGGGGATCGAGTCCTGAATCAGGCTCCCTGCCAGAAGCCTGCTTCTCCCTCTGCCTGTGTATCTGCTTCTCTCTGGGTGTCTCTCATGAATAAATAAATAAAATCTTAAGAAAAAAATCTTAGATGTACACAAGATAATTGGAGACAGAAGCATAAGATAAAATCCATTAATGTTAACAACCACGTAATGTTACAGGCAATAGTATTGCTTACATATGGAAGATGTTTACAAAACCTTTCTATATGAAGGATAAAATTAGAATGATTTAAAGAGGAGAGGTTAGAATTTCAAAGTAAAGTGTGAGATGGAATTTAGGAGGAAAAAGCCCAACATAATTGATTTGTTTTATTACATGCTATACACACTTGTTAAACTCAGGATAATTAAGTATATAACTGAGGTTAAACATAAAGTTAATTGCAAAAATGCCAACCAAGCTTTCCATCAAAAAAAGGAAGAGAAGGTCCAGGTGCTCTTTTGCCCTAGTTATTTATAGATAGGAATGGGATCACATTGATAATGCTGATTCAGTGACTTACCTTTGATGTTTAAAGTTTCTTTTTTTTTTAAGATTTTATTTATTAAAGAGTTTCTAAACATACTCCTTATTCAAGTCAGAACTGACATTATAAAAATGGTTGTTAAATTACACCTATATCAATACATATTTGAATAGGTAATAAATTAGGTAATATTTATATTATCCCAACATTGATCCCAAATTATTCGATAAAAACAAGAATTTTGAGGGACGCCAGAGTGGCTCAGTAGTTGAGCACCTACCTTTGGCTCAGGGCTTGATCCCGGATTCCTGGGTTCGAGTCCCTCATCGGGGTCCTTGCATGGAGCCTGCTTCTCCCTCTGCCTGTGTCTCTGCCTCTCTCTCTCTCTCTCTCTCTCTGTGTCTCTCATAAATAAATAAATAAAATCTTTACAAAAAAAAAAGAATTTTGAAAGGAATCCTTCCAATAAAAAGCATCTTGAGAAAGGAGCTAAATTTTCTTTATTTGGTCAGGCATATGATAGGTACTCAACAAGTACTTACAAAGAATTTCATAAATCCTGCATTATATAATAATATTGTCAACATAACTTATCACATGAACTTTACTACTAGACTTTTCACAAGATGTTTCTGAAGAACATTAAGTTCAGAAATTATGACATTAGGAAATAAGCTCATTATCAAAATTTTGGTCAAGGGCATTCAACAGTATTAAATTTCCTTCTCTGTTCTTTACTTGATCTCTGTAAAATTCTCCTTGTCCAATCTAAGCCTATAACAACTTGCTGACTACTCTTTTTCATGGAACATCATGCCCAAAGCATTTTATTTTTTCTGTAAACAGCAAAGTCCAGTGAAAACAGTAAGAAGATATGAGTTGAATCTCTCCTTTTCTGACAGCTTTGCATTTGTTTAGGGATAGGGCATCCTGTTAAATACTGATGAGAACTGGAATCTTCAGCCTTTGTGGATTTTGGAAATGCATTCTTTCCATCCTTGTTTAAGGATGTGAAGAATTGATGTGCTTCTTCCAGTGAGATGAACCCCAGAACTATTTTCTAAGAACTTACTTGGCATGACTAGTCACAGACCTCCTACAAAGCCTACAATAAGTAGAGTAATTTCAGATAAAATGATCCATTGTTTAAAGCTTGACTTAGTTAATATATCTAAAAAATTTACTAGCTTCCTATTAGTCAAAACTTCCATTTTGAAGTATTAATATCAAATGAGGGTTTTGCTATTATTTTTGCATTTCTTCCTACACGAAATATCCTTTTTTCTTTTACTTATGATTGTAAAGGGTAATAAGACATGCCACCACATGCTGCTTTGGTATATCGATATTTTGAGTTACAGGCACTTAAAAAGCAAATGCAGGACTATTTATGAACTCCTTTTATCTGCCTGAAGACATATTCTCCAAAAGGAACTCAGATATCATAAATGCCCTCCCCTGGAGTTTCCTCAACCAACTGTCATGAAGAAGTGACTTCAAGTTGACACCATACTCAGACTTTGTCACAAACTATCATACCTCCCATCTGTTCTTCTAATGGCCCATTCATCTTTCCCAAAAATCATTCACTCTCCTCTATCTCCCCTACCCTTTCCCTCTTAAGATAGCACTTAATCCTGAATTCTAAAGACACCTCAGAGTAACTCATTTTTCCTGAGTGCCTTCCATGTATACAGGAGGTAAGCATGTTAATAAATTTGTTTGTTTTTCTCCCTTTTTTTTTTTTTTACAAGGGTCTCAGCTAAGAACTCAGAAGGGTAGAGGGAAAATTATTTTTCTTCCCCTACAATTGTCAGAATAATAAAAACCGCCTTTGATTATATAACTTAGGTTAGAATAAAGAAACTACCTTACTGGGGCATCTGGGTGGCTCAGTGGTTGAGCGTTGGCCTTTCACTCAGGTCGTGATCCCAAGGTCCCAGGATCAAGTCCTGAGTCCCACAGTGGGCTCCCCACAGGGGGCCTGCTTTCTCTCTGCCTGTGTCTCTGCCTCTCTCTCTATCTCTCATGAATAAATAAATAAAACCTTAAAAAAAAATAAAAGAAGCTACCTTGCTGATCATTATGGATATGTTTCTAAATTGAATACGTAATATTTATTTAGCACAGTGTGCAAGCGGTCAGTAAATTCTTTTTTTTATTATTTTATTTTTTTGAGAGAGAGCACACGCGACGGTAGGGAGTGGCTGAGGGAAAGGGAGAAGCAGACCTCTGACTGAGCAGGAAGCCCGATGAGGAGCTGGATCCCAGGGCCACAAGATCATGACCTGAGCATAAAGCAGACCCTTAGCCAACTGAGCCACCCTGGCGCCCCCAGTAAATTCTTTTTTAATCGTAATTATTCTGTAGCTCTAGTATATTCCTAGTGAGTACATAGTAGCTGCCTGAAAATAGGACTTCTTTATGCTGCTTCTTTTTTTGGAAGAACAGGGATATTTTGACCCCAGAGCCTCTCAGATCTGTAGAATCTTCGGAGGAGGCAATTCACCATTTCCACCCAGCTCTGCATTATTAAAATGTCCAAAGAAAATAGTCTTTTGGCACTGTTTCCAATAACTTTGTTCTAATAAGACATTAACTTAGCATTCATCTTATTACTAGTTGTACCAGATGAGTCACTCATTTAAGACTCAGACCTTCATGTATTTTCAAATAGCTTTGATCTACAAGTCAACATTTTTTTGAATGTCGAATAGATTTTATAACAAATGCCTTATTTGCCATTTCTCTCTCTTCCCTTCCCATTCCCTGCTCCCCCTCCCCCCCACTGCCATTCCCCTAATCATACTTCAGAAATCGAAATTACAACCCAGCTTCACGTTGATGAAACCCCAAAATAGTATAATACTTCATTTACTTCTTTGTGAATATTATGCAGCAGCAGCCACATAATAACACCACTTGCTATCCATCCTAAGGACATGAGTTCTACTTCATGAATAATACTGCTGCAAAAACATAGACAATAAAAGCAAATAAAAGCGTATCGACTAATTAAAAGAAAAAACATTCAACATCTCACAAATGCATATTAACAAGTATGGCTGATCCTATCTGAGTTGTATTGCAGATATTTTTGACTTCGTTAGGTTAAAATATGGTTTTTCTCCCCTGAAAAGTACTTAAAGTTGAATTAACTAAAAGTATGTAATTATTTGTGGGCTGCTGTATTGGTAACAACTAGAAGATAGGAAATGTGGGGTTTTGTTCCCCTTAGAAGAACTAAGGACAGGAAAGCTAAGACGATCCAACTTCAGTGTCATTAAGTGAATAACTACTGTGGGCCCTTTATTAGATGAAATTGCCTATACAATAGTCTTTTATATATCTCTGGAAGCACAAAAAGAGATAACCTTCCCCCACCCCTTACCCCCAGCTTAGATATATTTGCATAACCTTATTGTAAACAAAGGACAAATGGAAAGGAACAGGAGAACAATTTGGTTCGTATTTCACCAAAGACATTCTTCCTCCAGGTTAAAAGTAACTAGAGACTTTCAAATTATTGTAAACACTTCTTAATCCCCCAACTACATTGGCACAATATGGAGCTTTAGAAATTAGATGACTAATTTCAATGTGGGGCACCTGGCTGGCTCAGTTGGTAAAGCAGGGGACCCTTGATCTCAGGGTCTGAATTTGAGCCCCATGTTGGGTGGAGAGATGACTTATATCAATAAATCTTTTTTTTTTTTTAAGATTTTATTTATTTATTCATGAGAGACACAGAGAGAGAGAGAGAGGCAGAGACCCAGGCAGAGGGAGAAGCAGGCTCCATGTAGGGAGCCTGACGTGGGACTCGATCCCGGGTCTCCAGGATCAAGCCCTGGGCTTAAGGTGGTGCTAAACAGCTGAGCCACCCGGGCTGCCCTCAATAAATCTTTTTTAAAAAAGAATAATTTCAATGTGAAATAATAGCAGCATTGTAGTTGAAAAACTATGATTCCTCATTGATGAACACATCTGCTGGGAAATGAGCATCTGGTAGTGCCCAGTACAGATGTAAAAAACTGCAATTATCACTCCTTATTTTGATCATTCATTCTTAGTAAGTGTATAAGTATTGTTAGATGCCTTAATTTTTCGTTGTTGGGTTTTTGCTTTGGTTTCTTTGTTTTTTTTCACGGTAGACATTTGCCTCTATGTTCTAAATCTAACAATATTACTAAAATGACCGGGAAAATACACCAAACATAGCAGAAAGCAGGGAGAGTAACAATGTACTAAAAGATTCTTTGAGGCTACTTGTTCCCTGATAAACATGATAGCAAACAACCCTGCATAAAATAAAAGTCCTGAGTCCCTATGTATTTAACATTCATCAATTTTATTACATGGCAGCCTATTATCCTTACAGGGACAGATGGAATATTCCTAAGGAGAAAGACTTAAAAAGTACGTTTTCTGTTTAAAATAAGTAACAGTAGTAAGTCATCAGCTCCACTTTTAAAGCACTAACACGAAGTTTTCTAAAACATAAGCTTAAATTCCATTTTCAAAAGGAAACTAGGGAACTTTTTAAAAGCTTAGACTTGCTTGTCCAGTTCAGGAAAGGCCCCCATTCCATTGACGTGACTGTGGTTGTCCCAAGGGCCAGAAGAGCCTGAAGTCTATGGCACAGATTGAATTGCATTTTGATCAGTATTTAGGCTACAATCTCCACCTCGTTATTTGCATGTGAATTTCCCAAGGGCAGTTTGCATTCCTAGACCATCCTGAACCTCTCAATCAACACCAGTGGAGTCCCCCCATCCCCAAACTACAAATGTGTGCAAAGGGATGTGAAATCATTAGAAATTTGGTCTAGACCAAAAGAAAAAAAAAAAAAAGTTTAGGCAGGCAAATCCATTGAGGGGGAGAAAATCCATTAAAGTATTATACTTTATGCACTGTTTTGGAAGAATTCCACTATTGCTTTCTTCTAATAGCAAAGATAACAAGAATTGATTGCTTTTGTTTCAATGAGGTCTCTCTGCCCACAAACATTTATTAAAGACTTGTCTAAATTGTAGCTCATTTTTAATGTGGAACTCCGCTTATGCCTACAGACTTTCTAACAGAACATTCAGGAATGACTATAATCATATTTCAGTAGAGGATATTACAGCAGTAATGTGCAATAATCAGGTCATGAAAGAATAATAGGGTCAGTAGTGGAGCAAGTACTTAGTTAGGGATACAGAGGTAATGTCCAGAAAAGCCACACGGGAATAGAATTTTATTTATTTTATTTTAATTTATCCATTTTTTTAAGTAGGCTCCACACCCAACGTGGGGCTTGAACTCATGACCCTGAGATTAAGAATCATGTGCTCTACTGAGCCAGCCAAGTGCCCCTAGAATTTTGAATTAACACAGAACTTTCAGGTGCCTGGGGAAGGTTGGAGAGCAGCTAGGAGAAGTTATCTGAAAGATTAAGCAGACCCACTCTCTTACCAAACCTCTTTGCATTTAAAGGATCCACTTCTGGGGGCATCTAACTGCCTTAGTCAGTAGAGTGTGAGACTCTTGATCTTGGGGTTGTGAGTTCAAGCCCCATGTTGGGCATAGAAATTACCTAAATAAGGAAAATAAAGGATCCATGCCTGTCTCTGACTTAGCTCCTTTATTTTTATTCATTCTGGGGGAGGGTGGGAGAGGCAGGTACATCTTCATCGTACAAAAAGGAAGCCCAGACATACAGAACCTGGACTCCTAAACATCATTGTATATCATTACTGTCTTCTCCTGAGTATAGAATTAGTTTTTTTCTATCTTTTCTGATACTGACATTTTTTGAAGATTGCAGACCAGTCATTTTTCACTACATCCCACAAGCTAGATCTGTTTGATTATTTCTTTATAAGTAGATCCAGGTTTAGCTTGTGTAGGGGAGAGGGGAGGCCAGGGATAGTACATATATTCTGTTTTATCTTCTTGCTGCATTAGGATATGTCCATCTTTTTTAAAACATAATTATTTTAATTTTTACATAATCGGCATATTATGTATAAATGTACATGCCCTGCCTTATAATGTCCTAAGCGTTATATCATTTCCCCACGATATGAAAATTCTTCCAAAAATCACCACTTTTGATGGATCCATTATAGTCCATCATATGGTATTACCATTATTTGATAAATAAATCCTCTGTTATTACACATTTAAATGATTCCCAGATTATACTGTTATAAAAATGATATACTAAACATGCTTAGGCATATTATTTGTCCACATACATGATTACTTTCTTAGAAAAAAATTGCTGGGGATGTAATTACCTAACATTATTGAAGGGTAGATATAAACTTTTATTTTTTAATTTTTATTTATTTTTAAAGATTTTATTTATTTATTCATGAGAGACAGAGAGAGAGAGACAGAGACATAGGCAGAGGGAGAAGCAGGCTCCATGCAGGAAGCCCAATGTGGGACTCGATCCCAGAACCCCGGGATCATGTCCTGAGCCAAAGGCAGACGCTCAACTGCTGAGCCACCCAGGCGTCTCAGATACAAACTTTTAAATATTGATGAATTGCTTAAAGAAATGTGGCAACTAGCCATCAAGAAGGCCCTCAATATCCCTGCCTCCTGGTCTTCAAACCCTTAGGTCGTCCCTATCCATATTTACCAAGATTTGTCTATGTGACTAAGAGAATACAGCAGAGCGATGATAAGTCACCTGCAAGGTTAGATTATAAAAGAAACTGTGACTTGTCTTGGTCACACTTTCTCTCGAGTCACTAGCCCTGAGAGAACTCAGCTGCCAGGCTGGGGGACAGGCTGGCAGCCTCTGGAGAAGTCCACATAGCAAGGATGAGGTTCTTGGCCAATAGGCATGAGCCACTGATTCTGGCCTAAACCTCATGAGTGAGCCTAAAAGTAGTTTCTCGGGCCTCCATGGAGCCTGCAGGGACCACCCCCAGCTGCAAACTGCCCTACCTGCGCAGCAGGCTAAGCAGTTCCTGGGTCTCTGATCTGCAGAAACGGTGAAATGATAGATATTTGTTGCTTTGAGCTGCTAAGTATAATAGTAACTTGTTACCCAGCAAAACACCATTCATATAAGAAAATGTGAATCATTTTATATTCTCACCAGCAGGGCACAAGGGCCCATCTTATCACACGAATTATATTCTTTAAAAAAATCATTCTAATTTCAAAAACTTCTTTTTAAAAGCATCCCTTTATTTCAATTTCTTAGTCTCTCTGTGAGGTTGAAGTTTTGTTGTTGTTTTTTTTCTAATTCGAGTCACTAATTCATGTTCTGCAATGGATTATTCTGAGTACTCTTTCTATACAGGTTTTGCCAACTCTTTCTATAAAAGTTTTCTTATTATTCTCTATGAACTCCCTTTTCCAGTTATATTGCTGGTAAATACTCTCCTCAATTTTGAAATTTGCCTTTTAGTTTTGCTTTTTATTTTTTTATTTTTTTTTGGCATCCAGAAGTTTTACCTTTTCAAGTAGTCAAATTTGTCTATTTTTTCTTTGCTGTTTCTTCCATTATCTTTATGCCTAGGAAGTGCTTTTGTGAAGATATGTAAGGCAGGGTTAGAAGATAGGGTGCAGTAGGGTGTTAGTGTATACAGGGTGGTCCGAAAAGGCCTCACTGATAAGATGACAACTGAGCAGAGGCCTAAGGGAAAGGAAAGAAAAGCCACATAAGTCTTAGAGAAAAACATTTCAAGTGTTGAATTTTAACATTTTTCTGCATCTGTTGATTCTTTTATCTCTTAATACAGTGGATTAGACTGACAGATATTGGGATAAACCCACTTGCTCACGATGTTTGTGTTGTTATTTGGGTTGAGGTGTTATGATCTATTTTTATCTTTACTTTAATGAAAAACTAAAGGACAAAAAAGTAATTTGCCCAAAGTTACATAGATAAGTGGTAGAAGTAGGATTGGAACCCAGGCCATTTCAGTCCAGTGTCTGAGTATTATCCACTATGCCATGATCATTTTTTTTCTTTTTTTTTTTTTTAATTTTTATTTATTTATGATAGAGAGAGAGAGAGAGGCAGAGACACAGGCAGAGGGAGAAGCAGGCTCCATGCACCGGGAGCCCGACGTGGGATTCGATCCCGGGTCTCCAGGATCGCGCCCTGGGCCAAAGGCAGGCGCCAAATCGCTGCGCCACCCAGGGATCCCGATCATTTTTTTTCTTAATCCACTGTGCCAAAATCACATAATCTCATGTCAGTGAGATGGCAAAAACATATAACATTACATTATTAACCATTTTTAAGGGTATGGGTCAGTAGTGTTACATATATTCACACTGTTGTGCAACCAATCTTTAGAACATGTTCGTCTTGTAAAACTGAAACTCTATACCCACTAAACACTAATTCTGCTATCCCCTTCTTCTCAGCTTTTGGTAACCACCTTTCTATTCTCTGTTTTCATGCTTCTGACTACCTTATAGACATGTCCTATGTGTGGATTCATACAATATTTTTTTGTGTGACTGGCTTAATTCACTTAGCATAACAGCCTCAAGATTCATTCATGTTGTAGTATGTGACAAGATTTCCCTCTTTTTTTTTTTTAAGGCTACATAATATTCCCTTATGGGTATATTTCACATTTTCTTTATTCACTCATCTGTTAATAGGTATTAGAGTTGCTTCCTCCCCTTGACTATTGTGAATAGTGCTACAATGAACATGGGTGTGCAAATATCTCTTTAAGATACTCTTTTAGTTTTTTTGGATATATAACCAGAAGTGCCATAGCTGGATCTTATGGTAATTCCATTTTTAATTTTTTTAAGAACTGTTTTCCATAATGGCTGTACCATTAATCACACTGTATTTTAATAAATTGTTAGAAATGATTTTAATACATTATTGGATGCTGTTTTCCATAATGGCTGTACCATTAATCACACTACATACATACATACAGACTAATACATTATTGGATATGATTTCTTACTACTTAATTTAGAAATTTTGCATCTAAATGGCATCTAAGTGAGGTTAGCCCATAAATTGCCAGTTTTCATAAATTGCCTTATCTGGATTCTTTCCAAAAATGAGATCTTGCTTTTGTTAATGATCTATATTTTTATTATTTTTCTATTTCCTTACTTTCTATTGTTACTTTCATTATTTTCTTTTTCTACTTTGTTTTTTCTTAGCTTTTTGAGATGCATTTGTAGCTCAATTACTTTCAATCTGTCTTTTATTTTAAATTCATTTACATACATTCACTTCATTCTAATTAATACTAATCACCATTACCTTTCTAATTACCCTTCTAATTATAATTTCCATTGTGGTTTCCTCTTGAACCCATGAGTTATTTAGGAGAGTATTTGATTTATTTGTTTTGCGACCCTGAATTCCATTGTACTGTTAGAGAAAAAATTAAATGCCTTGCACAAAATTGTATAGCTAATGTATGGGCTAAAATTAAGCCTCCTGATTATCACTTCATTTTACATTTCCAATTTCTTTTGTTTAGTTTTTTTTTTTTAATTGTATTTATTTATTTGACAGAGAGAGAGCAAGAGAGTACACACAAACAGGAGAGAAGCAGAGGGAGAGGGAGAAGGGGCTCCCCACCAAGCAGGGAGCCTGACATGAGGCTCCATCCCACGACCCCGGGATCATGACCTGAGCCAAAGGTAGATGCTTAACTGACTGAGCCACCCAAGTGCCCCACCTTTCCAGTTTCTTAGTTCATATTCTTACCCATCAAAAAGTTTCCTAAAATTAAAGAACATTGTCATTAACTTATACGGAGAATCCAATTTTTACTAGCTTCCTTCCATTATAAATTATATATTTTTCTAAATATACTGGACATCATCTCTTTAACTTTCTTATCCAGCTAGGATTTATTCATTTCTAGCCATATTATTTGGCATAGTGCCTAGCACATATAAGGCTCTCAATAAAAAATTTACTTCTTTATTTATTTATTTTTTTAATATAGGGAAGTTCTTATTTTATTTTTTTAAAGATTTTATTAACTTGGGACGCCTGGGTGGCTTAGTGGTTGAGCGTCTGACCTTTGGCTCAGGGCATGATCCCAGAATCCCAGATTGAGTCCCACATTCAGGCTCCCTGTATGGAGCCTGCTTCTCCCTCTGCTTGTGTCTCTGCCTCTCTCTCTCTGTGTCTCTCGTGAATAAATAAATAAATAAAATCTTAAAAAAAAAAAAAAGATTTTATTAACTTGAGAGAGAGAGAGAGAGAGAGAGAGTGCACACTAAGGGAGAGGGAGAGCAGACCCTTGTTGAGCCGGAAGCCTGAACTGGGACTCTATCCCAGGACCCTGAGATCATGACCCAAGCAGAAGGCAGACACTTAACTGACTAGGCCACCCAGGTACCCTACAATAAAAAAAATTTAATGAGGGAATTTTTGTTTAATGAATGTTTAAAGAATATTATTAGTGCCACCTATGAGCCTATAAGCTTTATTAAACATCAAATGGCAAGTACTGAGATGAGAGAATCTTTCTGGCTCATCATAGCATAAATTTAGTGGATTGATTATAAAGATGAAATGAACAAGAAACTAGAATCACTGTTGAAGTGAACTACAATTCCATGGTCAAAAAAAAAGCAGGGGGTGGGAGGGGAGATATGGAAAAATAAAAATGAACTATAAATAACAACCAATTTTTGTTTAACATCCCATAAGAAATAGATTTCATGATCTCCACTATATAAAGGGGGAAAGGAAACCGTAAACAGTTTGAGTCACTTGCCCAGGTGACACAGCTAGTGGTGACAACTCTTGGATTGGAATGCAGCTTCTGTGACCCGGGAGCCCATCCATCATCTTCGCAATAAGCCACAGCCTTCTCCAGGGTCCTGTCCTCTCAGCTCTAGCCCACCCCTTGGCTGTAACTGGGAAGTGGGAGAGAGCCCGAAGCAAAGGGAGGGAGGGGCTGGTGGTATCAGAATCAGTCTCCAGTGAACACAAAATACTATGCTAGAGCTTCAAATACTACCACATTTTTTTCTTGTCCTTGAGAATAATAGTCTTTGGCAGGGATGAGGAGGAAATAGACAGTTCTGTCTTTTTTTTTTTTTTTTTTTTTTTTTAGTTCTGCCTTTAACAGACTGTCATTTGCCTCTTTTTCTAACTCCTCACTAAAGCTCACAAAGGGAATCTAACGTGCAATGCCATGTTAAGAATATTATTATTCTTACAATTAATGAGCTCCCTTTTACATATTTTCTCTAGGCATCTTTTTAAAATGTAGGCATTTCCTTATTATTTAGTAAAACTGCTTTAATTAATCTTACCAATATAACTCAATGCTACACAATAGCAATTGATTTCTTGGTATTTAAATATTATATATTACACCTGTGCTAACAACTATCTTTTTGTTATTTTATACATTTGTCAAAGCAGCTTCATTCCTTATGTACCAGTTCCTAATTTTTTCCTTGAACATCCTACTCCATAAATTGGTGATTATAACAATCATTCCTCCATCTTCAACTTTTAGATTATTTTTTTCTCCTTCCGTTTTCTGGTTTTTCCTTGATCTCTATAATCATTATTTTTTTTTATATAATAGATGTGGGTAGCAATTACAAAGAATGTTTTTATAACACGGAGAAATCCTCACATACAAAGCTAAAAAAAAAGAGAGAAGTAAAGCAGGATTCAAAAGTGCATATATAGTGTGACTCCAACTTACATGTCTTAGTTAGATTGAATTTTTAAAAACTATATCAAAATATTGGCAGTGATCACTCTGGGTGGTGAGATTGTAAGCAATTAAAAAAAAATGTGTACTTTTCATGTTTTCTACAATGGGTATGTATTTCCTTTCACCAGACATGGGCCAGAGCCCAAAGTCAGAATCGAGGCCATAGGGACAATCATGCAGAGGATTCCTGCTGCCACCAAGGGCTGTCCATCCATAGGAGGACTTCCCTTGACAGCCCTGTCCTGAGGCAGCTGGTTTTGGTGGGCAGCTGGTAGGTATGTGTGGCATACATGGAGTGTGGGGGTGTGTGGTGGGGAAGAAAAATCCAAGGGAGAGGTCTGACAGCCTGATTTCTCTGGGGAGAGACCAGAGCTCTCTTAGTCTATGGTTAAAAGCAAATCTCACTTGGAATAGAGTGGAAATAACATCTGAATCCAGGTGAAAGCTGGATCTAGTCTATATCATCCAATTCACTCTCCAGCTTGAGGTTCCTTTCCCTGAACTAAAATATTTGAGCCAGTTCTGGTCTTTTAATTCAGATTAATAGTGTAATATTTAATATATTTTCCAGCATCCCTTTGTCTCAATTTTCCCAAATCATTAAGGCCCTAATAATAATATTCTCCCACTATCTCATTAAAGTGTCACGAAGATTTAGTAATAAATACCTCCCATTTATTTTGCCACGTAGAATGCAGCTCTTTGCCACAAATGATGTTGCCTTTCTAGGTTAGAAAGCCGTGGTGGGGGAAGAGCGTATCCCCCTTTCTTCCCCTTTTTACTCTCCAGACTTTATTCCATTATTCTTCTTTCTGGGAAATGAGACAGAAGAATGGAGTTCTGTCATCTTAAAAGGCTTGCTTAATGACCATCCCATGTGAACATATGCAGTCTTAGCGGAGAAGCATGACCGCTGCAACCATATAGGCCCACAAGACTGACTCATTTATCAAATATTAAAGAGTCATTTCATAGAATAGCTTTTCCATTCACTTTTCAACAGAATTGGAGCCTGAGCAATTATAAGAAAAGCCAAGAACCCTTAGGTTTTCTTTCTTTTTTTTTTTTTTTTTTACTGAAGGGTCAGTCGTCTAACCATTTGGGAGACCTGACATAATAACCTATGTGATTTTTCCCCCCAAGCTAAATTTTCACACAGAGTAAAAAGGAAGAAAAAAAGATACCATTTCCCAATGGCAAATAAACACAAAGAGAAGACATTTTCAAGAGTCTATTTTCTAAGAGTTCATATCTAGAACTCAGTTCTTGTCCAATGAATCGTACTCCCTCGTTTCCAGCCTCAAGCTTCCCATGAGTTGTTAGATTAATAGACTGAACTAACTAAAGTTGAGATGATAGAGGTCTGATAATATATCATTCTCACATGATCCCCTCATCTTGTCTAAACTGACAATCACTGTAGTTTGATACAACATAGGACTCCATTCATCAACTGCCAGAAATACAATATTAATGTTAGATATTTATAAGGTGGAGAGATTAGGACTGATAACAGGATAATAGTTAAGGTGGACATTATATACTATGTGTCTTTTTCCATTTGTCCTCACAGCATCTGCCATTTGCACATTGCTAATAACACCCATGCCTTCCATGCTCGTGGCTTGAAGAGGGAGCAATGGATCTGTGCTACTAGAGCTATGTGGGATTGTCTTCTGACCATCAAGCTAAGACCTAGTAAAACCAGCATCTTAAGCAGGATTAGGACTGAATTCTAATTCAGCCTTCTATCTTGAATCGCTCACCCATCAACACAGAACTGGTGTAACTGGGCTGCTCTGAAAGTCTGGCCTGCTCACCAGGTATTGGAAGCAAGCCATTCTCTATGGAGATGTTTGTTTGATGTTTAAAACATGCAAACTTAGCATCTTTGGTAAAGTAGAACAATAACCGTTTTCTTATTCAACATAAACGATGATCCTTTTATGAAAAAAAAAAGTCAATAAAAAACTCAGTTTGAAACCAGACTTTTTCCCAATATGAATAAGAGTTCAATTATTTTCTCACTAAGGCTTTGGGAGTGCTTCTCTCTTTTTGGACAGTTTTGTATCTCCTTTCCTGTACAGATGTCTATTGCCTTCAAGGCTTTCACAGAGAATTTAATCCTTGGCAGTGAAAAGAAAGAATCCCACGGGGCAAGTCAGGGGGGAGGAAGAGGGACTAGCCAAGTTGAAGGAGGTTGATTTGAATGGAAAAATCCTTTAGTCATGCCAAAATGTGAAATTATCAAAGACACAGAAATCTTATAAAATAAAAACTGAGGTAAACCTCTGCCTTGCAGGAAACACTTTTTCAGTACCCCAAATTGTGATGTCAATCCTACAATAGGTTATCCTTGAAAAGAATATTTCTCTTACCTTTTGGAAGCCTTCCGCTACTTTATAGAGTGAGTATATTTGCTCCTAGAGATCTGAGATGATTGAACACTAATTTGTCCTTTGTTTCATTTAAACTAGGTTTGATCCCAGTACCTACTGCTTTGGGAACTGAAAACAGATTCTCAATGGATCTTATCCCAGATCTTAATTTCAGCATTGATTTCCACCTGCCTCCTTCTTCCTTGAGTATATCAGCTCGTGTTCTTTGGTTGCAAACAAGAGTAGCTGCCTCCGATAAACTTAAACCAGGAAAGAATTTATTGGGAAAATTGGGAAGTTCCAAGGATTGAGGAGAGGAGGCTGAAGATCCAGTGGTGGAAAGGACAGACCCAGATAGCTCACAGGAGTCTCCACAGCATGAACTTCTCAACAGCTGCATCTGAAACAAAGGATTCTGATTCCAGGAAGAGAGCATGTGACTGGTTTAGCTAGGTTCAACTTGCTCAGGGGCTGGGGGAAGTCAGGGTCCCCAAACAACAGTCTCACCAGATGGAATCCAAAAGTGCGTATGGAATTACCAAAAAGTAAATGGGGAAGCTATTACTGAAAGAATGGGGACTGAAAGCTGAGTAGCTAAAGGAAGTAAACCCAAAACAACAACAAAACAAATGAGTGTCATTCCCTTCTCCTCTCCACTTCACTGTTTTGTATGTTTTCCACTCTTTTGTATATGTTTCTCTCTCTTTTTTCCTTTATCTTTTCTGCCTTTCTTGCCTTTTCCTCACCCTTTAAAGTTTATGTGGTATGGTGACTGAAATTTTTGGCATTGTTCCTGCTTTGTCCCAGAAATCTAATATCAAAATTGTATCACCTAAACAAATTGACCCTTGTGGGTAATTGGTGGTCCACATTGTCAGGTTTTTGAAGACATGTTCCTGAATCCATCCTTTTTAAACTAGCAACTGACCCAACTGCCTACCATTAAGTCTGTTATATAATTGTTATAAGTGAGTTCCTTTAATTAGAGCACGGAGACTTCAGGAATTTGCCATGGAAAAGATAATCATCTACTATTTAGTATTTCCATCTTATCATGAAATCAGTCAGCCCTTTATCAGAGGAAGCCAGGGAACAGCCCACCTAGTTGACAGAAATATGCCAGCGTCAAATGAGCATTTACAGTAGAGACAGAGGTTATAGGTCAGACCTCAGATCCACCTCTTTCTGGCTTTGTGACTTAGTTTAATTATTTATCTTCTTCAAGCCTCATTTACCTCATCTGTGAAAGGGGACATAATTCTTATCACATTTGGCTGTTATGAAAAATCAATAAAAGTATATTTGCAAAATACTCTACTACCTGGCATATAATGGGTGTGCAATAAAGGTTAAATTCCACCTTCTTTCAATAAATATGCAGTGAACACCTACTATGCCCCACCCACCATGCTAGATGCTAGGCATGAGAGCAAAACAGACATTGCTTCCAACTGCTTGGAGGTTACTGTCCAGTGGAAAAGACACACATTAATTAAAATCCAGTAGAGAAAGTATTAATAGACATATTAATTAGAGGTTCACAGAAAATGGCTTCTACAGACTCAGTGTTTGTGTCCCCCCCAAATTCACTTATTGAAACCTAATCCCCAATGGTATTTGGATATTTGGAGGTGGGACCTTTAGGAGGTAATTAAGTCATGAAGATGGACTCCTCATGAATGAGATTAGTGTCCTATATGAAAGAGACCTCAAAGACATCTGTTACCCTTTCTCCCACAGAAGGGCACAGCAAAGAGACATCCAACTATCAACCAGAAAACAGATCCTTACCAGACACTCAATCATCTGTATCTGGATCTTGGACTTCCTAAGTCTCCAGAACTATGATAAATAAAAATTTGTAGTTTATAAGGCACCCAGTCTGTTATTTTGTTATATCAAATGGACTAAGACAGTGGTGCTCACACTACATAAATTAACTATAGATATGGACTAATTAAGAGAAGCATTCACATTCAGTAGACCAGAGTAAACTTACTGAAAATATGTGATTGACAACTCTGGGTGTTCAGGGGAAATTTCCCATCTCTCATTTTGCCAAAAAAAATTTTTTTATTAAAGAAATAATATTTCTATGTTTGCATAAGAAACAGAAGACAAGTTGTTTTGCTTGGTGGAGAAGTTTCAATTGTAGGATTTTGCATGGAAAATCTTTGGAAGATTGAAATTGTGTATTTTAATGATGTAAGCATTGAAATGAATCAGCAGTAGTTGAGATGATCCAGATCAAGAAAAAGAGACAATCCAAAAACTTTTAGGAAAAAATGTGCTTAGTGTTTGTAGCAGAGATTGCTGGTTGCATACCCGTGTCTTATTTCTAAATGTACTCTAATTTTCTAGCTTAGCCCACTGCTACTCAGCTACAAGTCTACATTTCTGAGTTGCCCTTGTAGCTAGGTGAAGCCACAACACTGGCTAGGTAATCAGAAGAAAGCAGAGATGTTATGTGTTCTGAAAAGTCTGCTAAAATGGAGAAGCACTCTTTTACTTCCCTCTTCCTCCTTACAGCTACTATCAGGAACTTTAGCACCATCTTAGGCCATAGATGAACTTTGAGAATGGATACCATGCACAGTAAAGCAACAAGATAAAAAAAAAAAAAAAAAAAAAAAGCCTGGGTCCCTGATACTTGCTGCCTTCCTAAAACCCTTGGACTGCCTATCTCTAGACTACTTCCATATATGTGGGAAATAAACTGTCTAGTTTAAGCCATTATTTGGGGGAATCTTTATTTTTTAGCATATATTTAAATTTAATCATAATTGATAAATTGCTCAGATAATATGCCAAATGCTATAAGGGTTATAAAATAAACATATCACATGACCTTTCTGCTTTAGAAGTTTATGTCAAGTTTATCCTTAGATTTATGGAAAGTTTTTGAGAGTTGGAGGCAATAAAGTTGGAGAGGTAGCCTGGAATTAGATGCATAGGATCTGCTGGATAAAAGTCATTGGACTTTTATTTTACTTATGGAGAGTTTCAGTGTCATCATTTGACTTATATTTTTAAAGGATCAGATTTTTTCACTTCTGGCATAGTAGACTGGGTAATTTGAATAAAGACTCCCACTGAGAACAACAACAAAAACAAAAACCCTGGACAAAATGTTAGAAAAAAATTTCCTTGAAGGCATTAGAGAACCAACAAGTTAATTAAGAATTACAAGGCCACGTTCCAGGAGAAAACAAATCACAGACACAAGCTTGGCAGTTAGGGAACTTTTCCTATAGAGTCTTTACCGATTCTGGAAGAAGCAGCTAAGAAATTGAGAAATTAGTGTTTTTGACAGGCTTGTGAAGCCAAGGTGAAAAAATTGAAGTCACAAAGAGATGAGGAATAAACCTGGTAAACCATTCAGGCTTTGGGTTGATACTTCAGTAGGCTAAATTATAGAAGTAAGGATGAACCGAGAATCAACTGACCTTCATAGGGAATGAATCCTTGCTTCAAATCAACTTGATTCTGAGATTGGATTCTTAGAGCCCCTTGCTATCTATAGGAGCAAATTTCTGTAAAAACATGTCACACCCCAAATATCCAAGTACATAAGGGGAGACATGATGGAAACCTAGATAAACAAGAGAAAACAGAAATAGACCCACTGAAGCTCCATCCAGCACAAACTTAAAAATAGCTGTATTTAATATGTCAAAATATTAAAAAGACTAAGATTTTGGAAGAAAACTAAAAACCTAAAAATGAGCCCCTCAAAATTTATATATGAAAAATACCATAACTAAAATTAAAAATTCAATAGAAGAGATTAATAACAGATTAGATAAAGCTAAAAAGAGATTTGGTGGACTGGACGATGGAACAGAGGAAAATATCCAGAATGTAGAGAGAGAAGATACAGAACAGACGATAAGAAACATGGAGCCTACAGTAAGAAGGTCCGAGATACATACAATTGGAGTCCCAACAGGAAAGAGGCAACATTAAATCATAAGGATATAGAAAAGTTGAGAGTAAGAGGAGGGAAAATGGTATACTGTGTAAATATTTTAAAAGAATGATTCTAGGGATCCCTGGGTGGCTTGGCGGTTTGGCGCCTGCCTTCAGCCCAGGGCGTGATCCTGGAGTCCCAGGATCGAGTCCTGTATCGGGCTACCTGCATGAAGCCTGCTTCTCCCTCTGCCTGTGTCTCTGCCTCTCTCTCTCTCTCTCTCTCATGAATAAATAAATAAATTTTTTAAAAAGTGATTCTAGCTATCATGAGGATAATAAATAAGAACTGTGGACAAGAAAGGCAACTTGACAGGAGCATGAGATTATTTCAAGTGGGAAATGACAGAGGTCAAGATATTGCAATAGCTCAGATGTGCTATGAGGTACACTTAGGTATAGGAAAGCACTAGAGAAAGACTACAAATATAAAAGAATGCTGGGCACAAGAATTACTATCTCCCCTACTGTATTTCTTCCTTTGTTACCTATATGCTATTATTATGGTCAAACTAAGGACAAAAGGGTCCTGGCAAAAGGACAGAGCACTCCCAAGACTCCTACAAAGGGGCCCCAGAGGACATAAGAAACCCCAGGTTTGAGGCCATCCCATTTCACTTTACTAGTCAAACCTACCATCGACTTCACTCATTGTAATGCCACCCTTGCTATGCTACTTTAAAAAGTCAAATTTTCACCCAAAGATATTTATTCCGAAAGACCTGTGATTTTTCAGCTTCAGCAATACTGGCTGAAGATCAAGATCAAGATCCTGGAAGTAACAGGACTGTTCTTTTATACCCATTGTTCCTAATCCCAGCAACATGAATATTGATATCCATTGTGAAGGTTTAGCTCTCAATTACCAGCACAGAATAGAGAATATATTGTCATTAACAAGATAGTCATCAGTCAGTGGAAGAGTGAGGGGAAGAATAAAGAAATTCTTTATAAATTCTATTTGCTTTCTGGCCACATTATTAGGAACGTCAAGTTGGCTAGTTATGACATCTTTATTAGCTCATTTGTTATATTGTCTAGAAGGGATCATATGTGACACACTGATGTTTTAAGCATTATTTTGTAACTGATGCTGCTTGCTTATCCTTCCATTCTGAACACCAATACCTCGGTTGCAAAGTTATTTCAAGTCAGTTAGTTCAGATGCCTCTCAAGTAAACAACATATAAAGGGATTCTTGAGTTAGGACTTGAGAAAGATCTATGTGTTGAGAAGAGAATCCAGATTGTAGAAGGAACTAGGCTCAGCGAACTTGAGTATAAATATACATTATATATAATGTATATATAAATATACATTAGGGAAACCATAATAAAAAACTCTGCAAGAGTTTTGGTGAAATACCCAATATATCTCATTAATTATTTCAATTTCAGAATTTTTTTTTAAAGATTTTATTTATTCCTGAGAGACAGAGAGAGAGAGAGGCAGAGACATA
This sequence comes from Canis lupus familiaris, assembly GCF_011100685.1. NCBI lineage: Eukaryota > Metazoa > Chordata > Mammalia > Carnivora > Canidae > Canis > Canis lupus. The sequence continues at coordinate 6,318,806 of NC_049243.1, read as the reverse complement.
GGCAGAGAGAAGCAGGCTCCCAGCAGGGAGCCCAATACAGGACTTGATCCCCAGACCCAGGATCACACTCTGAGCCACCCAGGTGTCCCTCAGCTAGAGAATTCTTGGTTAATAAATAACAGAAAACCCTGATTTAAACTGGCTTAGGAGTTGCCCTTTACTTGATGGGTTACTGCCCGATTCAAGAACTGATTAGTAAAGCCAATCAGATCTCTAATAAATAAATGAGTAAATACACTGACTCAAGCATAAGGAAACATTATTTCACATGAATGAAAGTCCAGAAGTAAGGGAGGATTCAAGATTGGTTGATTCATAACTCATCCATGTCCTCAAATTCTGAAATTCTTTCCATTCCCCCACTCTGCCAATTTTTAGGGAAGAGGTTTGGGTGAGTATATTCCAAAGAAAAGGAGAAAGTCCATCTCCTCCTCTAATTCTTTCAGAAGAGTGAGAGGACCTTTTCCAGAAGCCCGTCAGCAGACTTTTCTCATTGGGTCACAGGCCCCTTTCCTAAGCCAGTTCCTGGCAAGGCGAATGGAATTGCCACAATTAGCCTGGATTGATCATCTGGTGTCAGGAAGAACAGTGAGAAGTGGAGCCTAATGAACACTGTGCCAGGGCTCCAGTGACAGGGGAAGCTATTTCTCACTTTGTGTCCATGTCTTATGCTTCTTCTGCCTCTGGACTCTGTCACTCACGCTCCTCAGTCCACTCCAAACTGGCCCATGCTAGAATGTTTTCTTTCCCATCCAATGTCTCATTCTTTTCATTTCTTCAGTTATTAAAAATACAGATTTTACAACCAGCTGGTGGTTACCAAAGGGGAGGCAAGGTGAAAGAGAGCAAGGGGATTAAGAGTACATTTATTGTGATGATCACTGGGCAATGTACAGAATTGGTAACTCATTATATGCTACACCTGAAATTAATATAACACTGTAGGTTATTTATTACTTCAATAAAATAATACAAGTTTTATGCGAGAAGATCTTCATCAATTTGATGTCTATACCTTGTTACTTCTGTTCCTATAAGCTGTTAAGATTTGTACAGAACTATATCTCAAAGGTGGGGGGGCTCTTTTGCCTTCTCTTTAAAAACAGGCCTATATGGGGATCCCTGGGTGGCTCAGCGGTTTAGCACCTGCCTTTGGCCCAGGGTGTGATCCTGGAGTCCTGGGATCGAGTCCCCCATCGGGCTCCCAGTGTGGAGCCTGCTTCTCCCTCTGCTTGTGTCTCTGCCTCTCTCTCTCTCTCTCTCTCTCTCTCTCTGTGTGTGTGTGTGTGTGTGTGTCTCATGAATAAATAAATAAACTCTTAAAAAAAAACAAACGAGGCCTATACCATCTGCCTTTAGAAGTAAAATTCTCTTTGTCTTACTGTGGAAGAAAGGATAGGTGCTTTCTCAAGGATATTTTGTTATCCCCCCAAAGTATGTTCCTTATGTTTAGTTTTTTGTTTTGTTTTTTGTTTTTTATATCACTTGTAAATGTACTCTTTGGCCTCAGCAAATACAGGGTCAACTAACCAGTGGCTGTCTCATTGAAGTTTTGTTGTTTGTTTTATGTCCACTTATGTGTGGATTTTAAAGACAAAAGTGTCTCAATATAATTATAATTATAGAAGATTGTCAAATTATGACTTTGAAGGCAGGTAGGCCAAATTGTAATTATTTTTGGTCTAATTATGAATAAATTTATGAATATATTTTTCTGTTCATAAATTATGAATAAATTTTCCTAGAAATAAAAATAATCATTTTTATTACTTAAATAATAAAAATATTTTTTTATCTAAGCTGAAACTGGACATTTTTCTCATATTTTGTGTTTTACTTTATGTGTGATGCTATAAGAAATTAGTGAGAGTTTTTTCCCATTTTATTAAAACAGAATATAATGCCTGTCAACTTCCTCAAGGAAATAGATTTCCCACAAAATGCTTCATAGTGAATTTAGGTCTGAAGACAGGCAGAAAAGCTTCTAAATTCAGAATAGGTCAGGAGAGTTTCTTTTTTATTGTCCTTTCCACTTCTACTGTCTGTAGTCATTATTCCTTTTCCATTGTTCCCTTCTGGAAAGCAGAAAAAACACTGCTTCCCTGTAGGCCCTCAGGGAGACTAGGTTTAATTAAAGTCTGAAAAGCACATTTGAAAACGAGGACTATTAAACCAGAAATAATTTTGAAGTGTTTGACCCCAACCTGCGTATTACCAGTCATAGAAAGAGAGAAGAAAAAAGTAGAATAAGAAAAAGAAAGGGAAATATTAGGAAAATATTAAACTGCAGTCGGGGGTGGGGTTCCCTGGGCACCACTTTGGTGGGAAGGGATATGAGGCCCCGTTGGCCATTCATTAGCTGTTGTTCTGGCAAATCCAAATGAAACATTCTTGTAGATGCTGTGATGGAAAAAGTACGTGGTCATCACATGTAATTGAGCGAGTCCTGCATAGACAGCAGTAAAATCGTCACGAACAAAAAGCTTTTGCACTCACGTCACGTGCATGTGCAAAGCAGCATTCCACACCACTCAGCCACTTGAGGCCGACTAATGAGGTAGTCATCTCATATCATGGGCCATGTTTCTGAAAAAGTCTGTTTCTTCTTGTCCTCCTCTGTCTGAGATGCTACAAGCCATTTCTTTGACATTTGTGTCTTGGGCTGTTGTCTATTTTTGTTTTCCCTTTGATTTTCTAATTGTTTTCCACTCTGTACAGAAGTTAAGCCTCAGAATTAATTTATCAAGCATAATATCCATTAGTGGGATTACCACTTGAGAACTGCCCAATTTTTCAGTATATTCATCAATCTGTTAATTGCAGAGTTGGCAACCACTGTACTTGAAGTCATTGTAGTATTGAACCCAAGGAAGGTGCCATTATCAGATGAAATTTTCGAACCACAGGGGTTGATACTCAGTGTTACTTTCATGCTACTCATTGGTAGCCAGTATATAATGAGTGGTCCTGGAAACTTGGTTTATGGGTCCTTTTTTGGATCTGAACTTTTTTTTTTAAGATTATTTATTTATTTATTTATTTATTTATTTATTTATTTATTTATTTATTTTAGAGACAGAGAGCACAAGAGAGTGGGGGGGGGGGCAAGGGAGGGCAGGGAGAGGGACGAATGGACTCCTCACTGAGCGTGAGCCTGCCACAGGACTTGATCCCATGACCCCGAGATCATGACCTGAGCCACAAGAGTCAGATGCTTAACTGACTGAGCTACCCAGGGGCCCCTGGATTTGACCTTAATTTAAAACAGTCCCAACTTGTAGTTGGCAATTTTTCTTTGGCAGTGTATCTTTTCCTGCTATCTAGGACTTTGTTACCACGAGATTTAAACAGATAGGTATGTTTAAATTAATAAGCAAGAAAATAATTAGAAGTAAAGGGAAATCATGGGTTAATACTCAGTTTAGAAGAAATTATTGGGGCACCTGGGTGGCTCAGCCAGTTTAACATCTGCCTTCAGCCAGTTTAACATCTGCCTTCAGCTCAGGTCATGATCCCAGGGTCCTGGGATGGAGCCCTGTGTCCGGCTCCCTGCTCAGTGGGTAGCCTGGTTCTCCCACTCCCTCTGCCTGCCATTCCCCCGTTGGTGCTCTCTATCAAATTAATAAAATCTTTAGAAGAAGTTATCGAAAGTAGAGATTACCTGTGCTCTATTTGTTTCCGAAGTGTCCTAAAGTTGAAGTTGAAACTAAAGTGAAAGTTTAGAAGTCCTTTGCTTGACTAAATCTTTTCTTCTTTATCCTTTTTTAAAGTCAACAGAGGGCAGCCTGGGTGGCTCAGAGGTTTGGCGCCTGCCTTCAGCCCTGGGCATGATCCTGGAGACCCAGGATCAAGTCCCACATCCAGCTCCATGTATGGAGCCTGCTTCTCCCTCTGTCTGTGTCTCTGTCTCTCATGAATAAATAAATAAAATATTTAAAAATAAATACATAAAGTCAAGGGAATAAGGGTTTCAAAACTCAGCCTGAGGGTTTTTACTTTTCTGTTTTTCATTAAAATGTTCTCATCTCCCACTTTACCATTGATAACAAACAAATAAATAAATACAGCTTACATGAAACAGCTCTTCATGAATTATTTACCTTATGAGGAAAGAGAATATTCCTAGTCTATACAGTTGTACACCTTATAGCAACTGATTTAGTACCATATGCCTTAGGGACATTCATAAAGTGTCAGCAAATGTCAACAAAATATTGATGGCAAGGATAATAAATGATGAAATGCTGTTGAATTTGTATAAGATTCCAGATGACCTATCTGCATTCACCTTAGAATGATGATTAGAAGATGATATTATCCCTCCTTTTTGAATCTGCAAAAGAAATCTTATAAGATGATTTATAAAGTTTTGAAATCTTGTGAGCATTTCAAGCAGTCAAGAGCAATTAACACTATTCCCATTGCTATTCGCTTCCCATATACACCAGAGACCAAAAGTCTCTAAGCGGCTAGATAAGAACCAAGAGAGAAAGTACCAGAGGGCATAAATGTCATGAGAGATAGGTTAGTGAGTCTCATAAAAACACAATTTTGATTTCTGTCCAAGGAACCCTTCTGAACTATGACTGTGAATTTGAAAATAATTGTGAAGTTGACGGAAGAACATGAATTGTCCAAGTTAATTAGCTTAATTTTCTCCGGTTTAATCCTTATTTTTTAGGCTAGAGCACGTATATCTTCATATCCTAATGAAGTCTCTAATAAAATAACTAACAAATTACTTACTAAATCAAAGACTTTATTTTTTAAAAACTACAAGCAAATGGTTACTGGGTTTTTCCCATTTAAACTGTGCCACAGGAAAGGGAAAAGAATATCTCCCCCTGGTTTACAAAATAAATTGCTCCCTGTTCACCAGGAAAAAAAACGAAGCTTGGAAATACACAGCAGCCAGAATGAGTGCATAACCGAGACACAAAAATTCTGGCTTATGTTTCTACTTGCAACGTTGACCTATCTCACAAGATTCTTAGCCTGCCAGTCTGTCTCAATCAAATGCAGTTATTTCCACTTGTTCAGATGTGGTGGCATAAGCTTAAGTCCTGGAAGTGCCAAACAGGAGCCATGGCAACCTTGAGCAATGACAAGATTAACACATCTTGAACAAAAATGGAACTCCTCCTTTCGGCTTTTAGCCCCTAGAGGAAATATTTACATCTTGGATTTCGATCCAATGGATGCAAATATTGCCTAGTTATTTACAGGGTGTAACACATGTCTTTTCCATTGTTATCTCAACCAAAATAGGTTGGGAATAGGGAAACAAGCAATTGTGGGGAGGCAGGAAAGAACGCAGTAGGTTCCAGAAAGGATGAGAACTGCCTGGCCCAAGCTTCGAATCTTTCTGGAAAAGGAATAAGATGCGAGGTCGGAAAAGCAGATGGGAGAGATAACAGAGAGAGCCTTGAATGTCAGCCTGACTGTAGCCAAAAACATTAGCGAAAGTTTATACGACACTGAGGATGCATCAGGCCTAATGCTTAGATTTGACCTAAGTTATTTTATTCGTTCTTCACAACCAGGGCTGTGGATCACTCGGGATGCATCATTACCCTTTCCACAGAGTTTGGAGAACTTAGATAATTCACCCAAGGTTACATCACTGGGAAGTGGCAAAGCTGGTATTAGAATCCAGGTCACTCTGACTCCAGAGGGTGAACTCTTGGACCTCCAAGAGTTTGGGTTTTGTCCTCCAGGCTTGAGGGTTTAAAAAGACTTGTCAAAATTATGTATGCAAGAAGGATCAAGCAGTTCTACCAAACTTAGTATGAAAAGTAATTATCTTCTCTCCCATTAGCTCATTATTTTTTTTCGTCCCAGAGACAATTTGAACTCTGATTTTTCCTCTTTTTTAAATGCACCTCTAGGGGCACCTGCGTGGCTCAATCAGTTACATGGCTGCTTTTGGCTCAGGTCATGATCCCGGGTTCTGGGATCAAGACCCGGATCAGGCTCCCTGTGTCTCCCTCTGCCCCTCCTTCCTGTGTTCTCTCTGTGTCAAATAAATAAATAAAATCTTAATAAAAATTAAAAAATAAACTCACCTCTAGATCTTTAAACAACAGTACTGGACTGCAACTGAAGTAACTACTTTTTCTTGATTTTTTAGGATTACATACTGTTTATTTTTATTATGTAAGATAAGGATTTAGCTGCCCTCCTCCACTTCCTCGCCTGCACCACAAACATACAGCCTCTGCACAGGCATGTGATTTTGTGAAGCCATAGTCACTATTTACATTGTTTTCACTAGACAATTGAACCCAGTGGTATTAGCTGACATTATTACTTTTCCTTTCTTCAATGACCTTTTGCTTTTCCTGAATCTAATATATATATATATTTTTTTAATTGTTTACTTTTGTGCCCCAAACAATCCTCAAGAGGTGTCACTCTCTTCTTAATATGTTCAAATATGCTGGGTGCAATCATCAATTTCATGCTCTTGGAGCCATCTGTCCCAGGATCCTCTGACCTTACTCATATGGACTGACTACCCTCTCCATGCCAGCTGTGTCCTGGGATCTCCCTTCATCCTGCTAAGTATTCCCTTTGCCTGTCTCTTTTGTTAGAGGCCTGGATTCCTGAATCTCCTGTCCTCTTCTTCTTTATTCACTCCTTTTCTTGGAGGAGTACACCCTTTACTACTTGCTGAGAAAAAGTGGTTGGGAAATGAATTTTAGAAAACTTTTATTTGGGGCGCCTGGGCGGTTCAGTGGTTGAGCATCTGCCTTCGGCTCAGGGCGTCCTGGGATCGAGTCCCGCATCAGGCTCCCCACAGGGAGCTTGCTTCTCCCTCTGCCTGTGTCTCTGCCTCTCTCTCTGTGTCTTTCTTGAATAAATAAATAAGATCTTTAAAAAAAAGAAAGAAAACTTTTATTTATAAAAACATCATTCTTCTACCCTTAAATTTGCTGGGTTTGGTTGGAAATAGAATTCTGGGTAAAAATATCATTTGTCCCCAGAATTTTGAAGGCTTCATTTTAATGTGCCCTCTGCTGACGCTGTCGAGAAGCCTGAAGTCAGTCTGATTGTTGATCGATTGTATGTAATCTATCCATCCCACTCACCCAAAACTTTACTCTCTTATCTTTGATTCCTTAAATTTCATGATGAAATCACTTGGTGTGGATAGATATTCATCTGCTGGGCTGGGAACTTGGTAAACATTTTCAGTCTGGAAACTTGTAACCTTTAATGTGCAGAAATGTTTTGAATTATTTCTTTGAAATTTCCTCTCCTCCATTTTCTCTGTTTTCTTTCTGGAAAACTTATTCAATCCTCCTAAAATGACCTCCCCCCACCCCCCCCCCCCCGTCAGTTTCCCATCTCTTGTCATTTTGTTTTACTTTCTTAGAGATTGCTTCAATTTTATCTTGTAACCCTCTTACTGAGTTTTCAATTTATGTATTAATTTTTATACTTTCAAGGAAGTCCTTTTAGCTCTCTGAACCTTCCCCCACCCCACCGCCAGCTCCCCAACAGTGTCTCCTTGTTTCATGGTCAAATTATTGTCTCTTATCTCCTGAGAATTTTAACGATAGTTTTTTTTGTTGCTTTCTTCTCCCTAAACTGTTTTTGTTCCCTCTAAAGGACTGTCTTGCGATGTCTACGGATTCTCAATTAACCGATCTTTCTTTGGTGTGGTACATTTAGACAATCTTTTTATTTTTGTTTTATTACTATTTTTCTTAAGTAATCTCTCTGCCCAGCATGGGGCTCAGACTCACAGTCCTGAGATCGACAGTCCCATGCTCTACTGACTAAGCCAGCCAGGTGCCCCTGAGCATAGAGCATTTAAAAAGCTGACTAGGAGGTCTGTGCCATGAGTATGCCTTATTTATGTTGGGCTTTGGTATTGGGGCCATCTGGTTGAGCAGTTTCATTGGGGAGTGCTAGGGCTAAATTTTACGCATCACCTTGTCTAGGCATGGCTTGGCCCAGTTGTTCGGTCAAATACTACTCTAGACATTGTTGTAAAGTCATCTTGAGATGTGATTATCATCTACAAACAGTTGACTTTACAGGAGATTATCCTCGATGATGTGGGTGGACCTCATCTAATAGGTAGAGGGCCTTAAGAGCGAAAATTTCCCAAAGGCTTCCCAGAGAAAAATAATTCTGCCTCAAGACTGTAACAAAGAAATCCTGCCTCAGTTTCCAACCTGTTGGCTTGTCCTACAGGTTTCATTTTTATTTTTTTTAAAGATTTTATTTATTTATTCATGAGAGACACAGAGAGAGAGAGGCAGAGACACAGGCAGAGGGAGAAGCAGGCTCCATGCAGGGAGCCCAACATGGGACTTCGGTCCTGGGTCTCCAGGATCACGCCCTGGGCTGAAGGCAGCACTAAACCGCTGAGCCACCTGGGCTGCCCTGTCCTACAGATTTCAGAGTCAAGTCTGGAACATCAACTCTTGCCTGAGTGGCCTGCCTACTGGTCTGCCCAGCAGATTCAGCATTTTCTGGCCCCCTACAATTGTGTGAGCCAATTCCTTAAAATAAATCTCTTAATATACATATATCCTATTGATTCTGTTTCTATGGAGATTCCTGACTGGCACAGGGAGCCTCTGTTGTCTGTATATTTAGGCTTTGCCTTTTGGGCTAATCAGATTTCTTTAAAAAGACTCTTATGGTCTCTTAACTAAAATGGCAGCCTGACTACCAGTGGGATGAGAAGCTGCAGGATTTTTTTTTTTCCAAACCTGATTTCACTGCGGTACCCGAAACTTAAACTGGTAACTCCCAAGTCAGAAACTCTGATTTATCATCTCCCAAGAATAAAACTCCTTTCCTGAAAAATTATGACCTTCATGTGGAGGAAGAGAAGACATTACCACCTGAATCTTTGAGTCCATTCATTTCCCATGTCGACTTAGAAATTCTTGAATATATATATATTCCAAATGTATTTTAAAAGTTATTACCCTGTAAATTAATAAAAAGGTTTGATGAGTTTTGGCAGAATTTCTGTTCTATTTTGGCTGTTCTAAGAAAATAGCACCCATATCCTTCATTCTCAACACTCACTGTTACAAAAATAGAACCCATCAATTGCCCCCCCAAAATCTCTTCATTACTTCTCATAAGTTCATAGGAGCCTCTCATTCTGTTCCAAGCTCAACAATGCACAGATTCTTTTTTCTTCCATCTTGTCAATTGGTCAACAAAGTCTTTCCTCTTTTTTTTTTTTTTTTTAAGATTGGGGTCTTTCTTTTCATTCTCTTTGCCAGGATTATATTTTAGATCTTTGCTTTTCTCTCTTTTGGATTCTTGTGTGCTCTCCTGACTCCTTAACTTATATTTCTGACCCTCTAGCTTTTCCTGCGTTTTACAGATGATCTTAACTTCTCAAAATAACATTTTTACCATGTTGCTCTCCTTTGCAAATACTTGCATACTAACCTTCTGTTTTAAGACGATAAACTGAGGGCACATTTACTTCAATTTCTTTCCCAAACCCCTCAAAAATGACAGCAAAAGGTTAAAAATACATAATGTAAAACAGGCACACACCCGTGAGGACAAACATCACCAACATTTTGAAAACTGTAAAGCAGATGGATGAGCGATAACTGCATTAGTAGACTTGTGAAAAGCGAATCCTAAACCAGCAGTGAGAGAAGTCTGGAAGTGACCTGATTTATACCATAATGTCTCTGAAATGCTTAGGATTTGGAATCACAGGAACTTTGGACATCGACAGTAACTATGCAGCTGAAGATGGGTAGGTTGCTTGAAAGCCTGCATTAGAAGCCACCTGACCCTCGGATCTTGTCCTTTACTGAAGGACTTGGTGATTTTTCCCTCTTTTCTACATAGCAGCAAAACGTACAGTTTCCCACTTCAAAACATGGCTTGTGATGATAAATATACTCTTGTCAGAGTTTGGCAAGGGTTTTAGGAATGTCAGGAAGAGATTTTGCTTTGAGAGAATCTGTCTCGGGGCAGAGCTGGGCCTAGGGCAACTACAATCTGGAAGAGTAAGCCAGTCGGAGAAGGACAAACATTATATGTTCTCATTCATTTGGGGAATATAAATAATAGTGAAAGGGAATATAAGGGAAGGGGGAAGAAATGTGTGGGAAATATCAGAAAGGGAGACAGAACGTAAAGACTGCTAACTCTGGGAAACGAACTAGGGGTGGTAGAAGGGGAGGAGGGCGGGGGGTGGGAGTGAATGGGTGACGGGCACTGGGGGTTATTCTGTATGTTAGTACATTGAACACCAATAAAAAATAAATTAAAAAAAAAAAAAAGAAGTTCTATAGCCCTTGAACAAAGAATGGTACTCACTTAGCCTTCCTGCAGGCAAGAGCTGTTCCAAGGCTCATGGTCAGGCAGGTTCTGTGAGGGGAATAACTGACCGAGGAGCCACATGGAGTCGGTCCTCAAGAGCCAGGAGTCCAGCCTGTAATGAGTTCCACTTAACACCTGTAAGTACTTTAGCAACTGGTGTTGGTTGTAATAAAGCCCTGTTAGAGCCACTCTCAGGTGTCTAACAGGATTTCTACAAGACGTTTGTTTCATTTGCTTCCATTGCAATCTTACTTTTTGACTCTTGCATCTGGACCTGGCCTTGCTCCAGTGAATATGCCATCCCGGTCTAATATACATCACCTTCCCAGCTTCTGTCTTCAAAGCTTGCCAACTGCCCATTCTGAGATAGCCCTGACTTTCTTTCTTTCTCTTTGCCCCTCTTCACCCTTTTTGGATGCATAGGTATAGAAGCATTAACAATACTAACTCCTCTATCTTTGGCCTTTCCATCTTGGGTTTGTGTCCACTTAGTGACTTCCCTTGGGGTTACATGTTCCAGGCCTCCTGGACGTTAACGTATGCCCTGACCAAAAGGAAGGTTTGTTCTGATGGTCCCTCTGGCACACAGATGACACTACTTTAGATAACTAGTAAATAACATAGTTTCTTCCCCTCCCTCTGCTCTGGTGCACAGATGGTGCCACTTTAGACAGCTACCTTTGACCTCACCCCAATGACCTCTGCACATCCCCTCAGTCTATAAAATCTGTGAATTAAGGGCCAGACTTTGAGGAAAATAGCTGTATAGTGCCTGGATTATTGTCCAGCCAATCCTTCCTGTTAGTGAGTCACCCCTAATAAAACTGTGTAAATGGTATGGAGTGGCTGGCTTCCTTTTCTCTCTTTTCAGTCTGGAGGATACCTTATTGTCCCTCAACCACCTTCTAACAATGGGCCACAACAGAAGTCCACTTAGGTGAGGGGGAGTCATGGAGGCACTCACTATTTTCAGCCAAATGAGTAGTGTTTGAGAACTGAAAAGCTGTCAACTAACCAAATGTGGTTGGAAGAAAGTGAGAGATTTTAAATATTACTAAGCAGTGTAAGCATTCAGGCAAAGTCTGACAACTAAATTTGTAGAGGATTCTAATTAGATGGCTCTACATTGATCATCTGGGGAAAAGACTGGAGAAAGCAGACAGAAAGATCCAGAAGTTTCCATATATATGAAAAAAGTCACATGGAAAAAAAAATCAACGAAATGTTAATGACCGTTATCTCAGGGATGGGATTTCAGGTGATTTTATTTTTTTTTACTTTCTTCCTTATACTTTTATGTATTCTTTAAATTTTTTAAACAGGCAAATATTATGTATAATCAGAAAACAAGCTGCTTCAGTTGAGAGAAAAAAATAGTTCCTTAATGGGGAAAGAGGAAAAAAAGGAATACAGTACTTACAGGAGACACAATGAGTAGTATTTTAAGGCATTAAGGATGCAAAAAAAAAAAAAAAAAGAAAGAAAGAAAGAAAATGAAGGTAAAGGTAAGATTGGATTACACTGTATAGGCAATCAAATATCAGCAAAGAGACCTGATGATGAAAACTTTGGGAGACTGTCTGTCCCAGTCAGGGCAGCCACTAGGCTATACAATGTTTATGTTAATTAAAAAAAAGAAAAAAGACTTACTTCAACACTACTCAACCTCTTGGTCTGACACCTTTTTTTTTGTGCAGTGCATGACTTCCATAACTGTACCAGACGGTACCAGATCCAGTGAGGAAAACAGGAAGTCTGGCAAAAGGATGATAGAGATAGGCAGAATTAGGTCAATATGATGATGATGTTCAAAGAATTAAAATGAAGTTCTGAGAAGCCAGTATTTATAAAATGGTTTAGTCTTGGGACACCTGGCTGGCTCAGTCAGTAAAGAGTGTGTCTCTTGGTCTCAGGGTCATGAGTTCAAACCCCACTTTGGAGGTGGAGCCTACTTAAAAAAAATAAAATGGTTTAGTCTTAATGGATGTGAGATATCCCAAGGGTGTTCCAGTTATCTTTTGTTGCATAACAAACCATCCTGAAAGTTAGAGGCATAAAACATGTTATTGTGCTTGTGACTTGGTGGGTCAGGAATTTGAGGAGGGCAGAGTGGGAATGCTTTTCTCTGTTTCATGAAATCTGGGGCCTCAGCTGGGATGGCTGGGATAGTTGGCAGCTGGCCAGCATCACTCTCTCTACACAAGTGTTTCATGTAGTTGCAGTTCTTACAGGACTGCTGGTTTCCTCCAGAGAGAGTCTCAAGAGAGAACACGCCCACTAGTATGAGTAGAAGCTCTAAGACTTCTTATGAAAGTCTTGAATGTCACCGGGTGCCAGTTTTTAATATTAAAGGATAGTTGACATACAATATTATATTGTATGTCAGGTGTACAACACAGCGATTCAACAATTCTGTATATCACCCAATGCTCACAACATAAGTGTAGTGACCATCTGTCACCATACAATATTATTACATATAATTTATTACATACAATTATTACATACAATATTATTACAAAATTATTGACTGTATCCCCTATGATGTACTTTTTCATCCTTATGACTTGTCTATTTTATAACTTGACATTTGCATTTCTTAATCCCCCTCACCTATTTCACCCATCCTCCACCCCTTCCCCTCTGGCAAACACCAGTTTGTCCTCTATACTTGAGTTTGTTTCTGAGGGTACATTATAATGACCACCCCAAATATAGAATCTTATCAGATAAAAAGTTGCCTCATGAAGAAGGATTGGATGGTCTGCATGCAACATTGTTTACCTAAGATATTGTGATTTGTAAGAAATATATTTGGCCATTCAGATGACCCCCCAAAAAATATTTCTCATATATATTTGGCCTCTGTTTATGGCTCCTGACTCACAGCTCCAAAAACCCTGGGATAAGAGAGAGCAAAGGGTCTTTTGTTAAGTTAATGAAATGACTTTTGGAAAGCCTTCAGGTAACCTAAGGATGGGGGCTGATTGCCCATAGAACCAATCATGTGATTAGAGGCTCAGTCTCACCCCCAGGGCTACCTCTGGGGTGGGTGTAGAGTTGCTGGAGATTGAATCAATCAGGCCAAAGATTCAACCAATCATGCCTGTGTAATGAGGTCTCCATAAAAACCCAAAGGATGAAAGGCAGAGCTTCCAGGCTGGTGAACACACGGAGACATAGGGACAATGGCACACCTGGAGAGGGCATGGAAGCTCCGCATCCCTTCCCACATACCTCACTCTCTGTATCTCTTCCATCAGGCTGCTCCTGAGTCATATCCTTTCATATCCTAGTCATCTAGTAGGTAAAATGTTTCATTGTGTTTTGTGAACTGCTCTAGCAAAGTAATCAAACCCAAGGAAAGGGCCATGGGAACCTCTCGACCTAGAGCCAGTCAGAATCACTGGTGATGATCTGGGCTTTGCCTAGCATCTGAAGTGGGTGGGGGTATGGGGAGGCAGCCTTGTAGGACTGAGCCCATAACTTGTGGCATCTGATGCTGTCTCCAAGTGGATAGTTTAAGAATTGAATTGAATTGAGTTGAATTTCCAAACACCCTGCTGGTGTCTGAAAATTGCCTGGTGGTGTGCTGAAAGCCCCTCTCCACCCGTGCTAGAATTGGGTCCAGAAACCCAAAGTAGTACCACAGTGCTGTGTATAAATTAGGGTTGCTTTTAGCTGCAAGTAACAGAATACCTAGTTAAAAGTGGCTCAAATGAATGGGTGTTTTGTTTTTCTATAGGAAGTCTGATGGTAGCTCAGGGAGTGGCTCAGTAGCTCAACAACGACAAAGTCTGTCTCTGTTTTCTTGGTTCTTCACTTATACTTATGTCCTCAGAGTTGCAAGATGCCTGTGGCACCTCCCGACATCACATCCACATTCAAAACAAGTATGAGGGGAAAGAGGCAAGTGGTATAGTCAAGTCAATTTTCTTTTACTAGGAAGGAAAAAGACTTTACACAAATTCCACTCTCCTCAGAGCTCTTCTTAGATCTCCCTGGCCAAATCTGGAGTACATGGCCATACTAGCTGAAAGAGAGGATGGGAAAGCTGAAATAAAATTCTCATGTGTGTGTGGTAAAATCTTGATCCCTTTCTGGCTGGGGACATTATTGTCCTGAATAAAACTTGAGTTCTATCAGCAAAAAAGAGAAGAGATTGGGTAACCGACCAAGAATTTGCTTTATCATCTGCAGTTGAGGCATAGGTTGCATTCCTAACCTGCCCAATGACAGAGGAAGAAGTTTTAAGGTCTGTGTTGTTCCTCAGTCATCCCATTAATAAACAAATTATTAAGTAGGACTATTTTCCTGCGTGGTGATAGGCACTAGATTCTGGGAGAAACAATTGTCAATTCCTAGGGGAACTGAAATAGTGTATGTATACAGTGCCTAACAAAGCGCAAATATTTGTTTCATAATGAGTGAACAAAGCAACTCTGATGCTATAATTATATAATGCAATGCAAAAACAAATTCTAGTATGAAATGAGTATCTCCCCCCTTTCAAGAAATAACTACATTCTCTATCAGTCCATCACTTGCGAGAATCTAGAGCAGCGGTGTCCAGCAGACCTTTCTGCGAAGACCAAAATGTCCTATATTTGGCACTATCCAGTATGGTAGCCACTAACCAATGTGGCTCTTGAGCGCATGAAGTGTGGGAAGTGCAACTGAGAAACTATATTTTAAACTTTTATTTCATTTTATTTTAATTAATAAAATTTAAAGTTAAATAGCCTGAAGCAGACAGCACAGTTTGAAGGGCTTGAGTGTTATTAGCTCTGTAAGTGAAATAAGTAATAATTAGTAAAAGTAAGAATCTAAAGTGTATCCATTTCCTTCACTTTGTTATTGAGGCAAATGAAATCACCTTAAATCTTTCCTCTAATATTCTCAACATACATGCATGATTGCTTTTCAAATGAAATTATTTTATCAAATCTTTCAAGCTTGGAATTAATTACTTACAGATGACAAAAGTAGGTAACTAAGATCTGATAAGAAACATGAATCTGGCTTATGCATTTTTTATTTATATGAAATTATAATTGTTTTTATATGATTATATCAGATTCCAATACAGCTGTTAGTCCCTGTGTGGGAAAGATTATTTTCCACTTGTACTAAACATACACACTGACTCTCCATCAACATTGCTAAGTTCCTCCTGGATGATGCTTGCTCTCACCTTCTACACTTGGTACTTAACTACTTAGTATACTGTAAAATTAATTGAATAGCTGTTTGCATTGCCATCCAAATATTATTTGAGGTTTTTTTTTTTTTTTTCATTTTAAATGTAGGGATACCTCATCTCCATAGCTTTTGATCCTGAGCATCCTGCAGGCAAGATACATTTCAGATTTGGATGGAAAAAAAACATGGACTTGGAGTCAGGTTATGGAAATTTGGATAATCATTTTGAGCCTCAGATTTTTCCATCTGTGAAATAGGAATAATAAATACTGATTTCACTGAGTTCTTGTGGGCATCAAATAGAGCATGTGAAGTTCTTGGTGAATGCTACAGCACTAAGTCACCCTGAGGTATGCTATTTTTTATGTCCTTCAGCAAAACCACAGCAAGAGCTAACTGAATAGTCATTGAGTAAGTGAGTGAATGGATGTAGAAGACTGAAAAATTATAGTTTTCAATGATTTTGTTGTTGTTGTTTAAAGATTTTAATTATTTATTTATTTGACAGAGCGAGCACAAGCAGGGAGAGCAGCAGAGGGAGAGGGAGAAGCAGGTTCCCCTGCTGAGCGGGGAGCCCAATGTGGGGCTCCATCCCAGGACCATGGGATCATGACCTGAGCCGAAGGCAAATGCTCAACCGACTGAGCCACCCAGGTGCCCTATTTTCAATGATTTTTTCTTAGACCAGCAACTATATGAGGGGCCAGGGCAACTCATGTGCATGGTCCTGTAGTTTCTTTACCAATTTCATGGCCTTTATCACTGCGTGGCTGATCAGAAGCCTGGATGATCTTCTAAAGTATGTGTCTGCTAGTTTTCCCACAAGCAGCAGAAGACTTACACTCCTTAAAGTGGTTTAAGCAATCACAGGCTTACAACCTCCATCACCCACCTAGAATGCCACAGAGGGAGCAGGACCAGGTTAGCTCACCACAGGGGCACCGTGATGGCATCAAAGACTTAGGTGCTCCCCTTCTTTCTGTTCAGCAGCTTCACATCCCCCGTATGTGGCCAATAGCTCCTCTCCTGGCCCCCAGGGATTACAGCAGCTCCCGGTATCACATGCAGGTACCATGATGTCCAGCAAAGGAAAGAGTATGTCCTCTTGTGCAACTTTTTATTTTTAACTAATGAGGAAAAGCTTTTCCAGACTTTCCACAGCAGACTCACCCTCAGGGAAAGACAGGGTCAAGGTGCCAATGCCTAAACCAGTTACTGGCGGAGAGAAGACTATTGTGATTGCCTCTGATTGATGTTTCATGCCCCAGAGCTGCAGAGTAAACACCAGAAGGGGTTGGGGGTGAGACTGGCTATTGGGTAAACACTGCAGTGTCTGCCACAAGAGCAACACCCATTATTCTTTGCTAGCCATGCTGAACCTTGAATTTATACTGATGGGGCTCCAAAGGGACCTCAGACATGGGAAAGTAGATCATACCTTTATCCAGGCCTATGGGTGGAACAGGCAGATGAGAAGAGTTTGTACATTTTACCTCTTAGCGTCCATTGTGCTTCCGGGGAGGAAGGAGTCTTTGCCTTTAGGCTCACTTTCTAGCTTTTCTGGATGTAGGCAAAGAAAAGATGAAATAGGGGAAACTGGCAATTACTTGAGAACAAAGGCACATTATCATCCTCATCACCACCTTTGTTGTCACCATGATTGTTACTATCATCATCGAGGTCCTTAGGAGATTCCCAGCTTGTGAGGACACTCTTCCATGCTGGGCAGATACCTGTGTCAACATGGCCCCAACCTTTGTTCTAAAGGGGCACACTTTACAGAGGACTTTTGCATGAAGGACCCACTCCTATAGGCATTCAAGATGCATTAGGGGTCTAGGCACACCTATAGGGCAAGCTGTGAGTTTTGCTCAGTCCTATCCACATCTCACTCCTTGAGTTGCCATCCTTTCCTTTCACTCGCACAGATGAGGACACATCAATGTCTGGCTCATGACACCAGAGCTGAAAGCTACTGCTTTGGGATTTATAACCCAAAAGAAACAATAACGCAGACAAAAATTCTGGCAACTTGCAGAGAGCAAGATTTTTTTCTTAAGTGACTAGAACCACTGAGTAGTTCTATCATGTCCTGGTCTTAAGCAGGTGACTATGGGGCAGAAAGAATGGTTGAACATAGGGGACCTCTTGGACTATGAGAAATGTCACCTCTCCTAAAATAATTCCAGAAACGCTTGTTAATATGTACTCCATGTTCTTAGACTAATTGATAATCTTTGGCATCAGTGACTAAGTCACTCCAAGAAATGTTGGGTGCGCATTTCATTACCACCATTGTACCTTACTCTCCTTACTTCTTATTTAAATATAAGTTAGGGGATCCCTGGGTGGCTTGGCGGTTTAGCGCCTGCCTTCCGCCTAGGGTGTGATCCTGGAGACCCGGGATGGAGTCCCACACTGGGCTCCCGGCATGGAGCCTGCTCCTCCCTCTGCCTATGTTTCTGCTTCTCTCTCTCTCTGTCTCTCATGAATGAATAAATAAAATCTTAACTAAATAAATAAATACATATATATGAGTTAGCCATTGGAAGGGGAAATGTACCTCATGGAAGAAAAGATTTGTTGTATCGGCCCTATTAAAATGTCAGATTTATCCTTTTAGAAGTTATTTGCATTAATGTAGAATAACATTCACAGGTTTGACTCAATGCCCTTTGCGCTTCATGCAAATAATAAATCCTTTAAAAATTATAAGTAACAAAACTAAAGCAAGGTTCTCACTGGGAGTCAGTCTATGTTGGTACAATAACCATATTTGATATAACTGTGTATTACATGATTTTTTTTCCTAATGTGTCTTCACTCTCAGCCACATACTGTATACCACAAACAAATGGGGGAATATGAGTTCCTTAAAAATTGGAATCAAAACAGAAAATCTATGCAATGTGAAGTAAAAGTTCATAAATAAAGTTATTTTTATTCAGCTTGATTTTTTTTTTCTTATGCTGTGGGTCAAAGAGGCTGTTACCTGGTAGAGACAGAAACCCTTCATTTGTGTTTATGGTAGAAAAGTAGAGAGTGGGAATTTCTTTTCTCTTCTTGAGACAGGCCTCGTGGCTCCCCCTCGCTGCTGTCGCTCTGTGGTCCATCCTACTCCTCTTTGCCCAGAGGGAGCCATCGGCCCTAGGGTTGGTGGTGCCCTTTGTTTGGTAATGTCTCTGAACTATCCTATAACACCTCCAACACCGTCTTATGGTGAAGGGATCCAATTAGTACCTCAGTGGCCTAGCGATTACTTGAAGCCAAAAACATCTGAGCAAACAGCTGCCACAAAAGAACCCTTATTGGGGCGCCTGAGTGGCTCAGTCAGTTAAGCATCTGACTCTCCATTTCAGCTCAGGTCATGATCTCAGGGTCGTGAGATTGAGCCCTCCATTGGCCTCTTCCCTTTGCACAGAGTCTGCTGGAGATTCTCTCTCTCCTTTCCCTTCCTCCCCTTCCATTCAAGCTCTCTCTCTCTCTTTCATTAAAAAAAAAAAAAGAAAAAAGAAATCTAACTTAAGCAGAACCTCCCAAAAAACACAGCTTATCAGTTCCCTCTCAGGAGATTCACAGCCAGAGAGCAGTCTAATATTATCACCTAATTGCTTAACAAACTCTATCTGAAACTGCCATCCCTTCCCTCTGTTTACCGGAGAAGGCCCTTCCCTCCCCTCCCTTCTTCCCATTGAGTATATAACCCCTATCTCTGGCTGTTCTGAGAGCCGTTTGATCTGCAGGCTCCTGTGAAAGTAAATAAACTTCTCATCTTTTCTCCTGATAATCTGTACTCAAGTTAGAAGAAGAACAGTTTTCCTCCCAGCAACAAGACCTCACTTAACCCTTACAACCAACCTACCATATTTCCATTTGCCAGGTGAGAAAATTGAGCCTTGGAGAGGCTCAGATATTTTTCCTGAGGTCATACAGCAGTTAAATGACAAATGCTTATGATGTGAAAAAGGAAAACGCTGCCTATTTTTCCGGTAGGCTAGGTACCCGATGATGGCATCCTGGAACAGCCAGGTGATTGGTTCCATTTCCCTCTTTTCCTTGGATGCTTGCAGCCGTGAGGGCAGAGCTGCAGCACCCAGTTGGGGGCAGCAGGCTGGCCCAAGGCAACTCAGTGAAAGGTTTGGAAGGAGCTCATCCGAAGTGTTTAAGCACCACGTGAATGTTGTGTGTTGCAGCATCAGACTGCAGAGGGAGGAGGAAGAGAGAAGAAAGATGCTACACGTAAGTGTGGTCATGCACCAGCTTTGGGGCCCGGGCCCCCCCACCCTGAGAAATTGTTCTTGAACCAAGCATTTCTCAACCTTATTCCCACCATGACACCCAACACAGAGGAGGTGCTTAGGCACCAAACACCAAGAAGTGTAGCCAAGAAGTGATTTCCTCTTCTCCCTGGCCTATTAGTAACCCCCTCCGACCACAGCTCTCCCCCAGGAAAGATCACTGGAGTGCACAGGAGGGAGAAAGATGTTATTATAAGAATAACCATTAGTGGGCTCACATTTATTTCATAATAATAATGGTTGCTGCTAATAAAACTAGAACTTTATGTGTAGTATTGTGTTGTGACACATATTCTCCAGCTGATCTTGACCCACCAGCTTGTCTCAGTTAACTGGAGTATAGAAAACCAATAGTCTGGTCCACCAGGAAAGTGCCTATTTGTACTGGGACTGAGCCAGTACTCTAAAAAAGAATGAACAGCCACCCAGTGTGGCAGCGATGCCTCCTCTCCTCACTTTGTGTCTTGGGTCCGATCTCTCTGGGCTTCTTCTGCCTCTTGCTCCTTCCCACCTTGGCACAAACACAAACCCTGGCATGGAGATGCCTCACTGGGCATAGAGCTACTACCTGCTTTGCTGGTCTTGAATACGGAGGAAAAATTAGAGCGCACAAAATGAAGTTATCAAGCCACCAATGTATACCTGTGAAACCAAGAGCAGATTTCAATAATAAGGAGGGAAACTTGGGAAAGTCTTCAATCGAGCCACGGCTTCCGTGGCCCTTGGGGCTGTCTCTGCAGAGGCAGTTAATCATCTGCCTGAACAATCAAATCGATAGCCATGACCTTTCCTTCATCTGTCTTTCTCCTGCTGTTTCTCCTCTGCTCCTACAGTCAAAGGGAAGATAATGGGATCATTTCCTTTAGAAAATAAACATGAATATGAAGCCAGTTCATAAACTATTTGTGATTAAAATGAAATCCTCTAGGGAAATTATGTTTAGATGCCAAAATTATAAAGCTGATATTTGGCATTATTTATGGTTTATAGCATCTTCACATGTGTCTGTTGATCTGATCTATTATAGTTTCTATTGCATTGTATCCTAGAGAATGCAGAATGAATTTCTTCTGGAAGAAGCCAAGTGTTTATTTCTGCATCCTGGATGCACTGAGACAGGAAGCGTAAGTTAGCTGATTAAATTTTCACAAGTCAGTTCACTGAGCAAACTATCTAGTATCCTCCAGAGCATATTAGAGTAATATCTCAATTGACACGTCCTGAGATTAAACTCAAAATACTCAAAACTTGGGTGATTTTCTAAAGTTCTTTGATGTCCTTGAAATCCGAAATAGACTGTTAGTTGGGTGGTTGTTTCTCAGACCCATCAAGAATTCATTGTACCTGCAAAGAGGCCCACACTGTTGGCCTTCTCAAGTTTCTCTTCGGAGAAACAATAAACAATCCCTCCCTGAAGAGAGGTAAGAATGAGTTTGCCTCTCAGGTTCAGAGGAGATGGGAAGTGTGAGGTGAGGTCAGGGAGCGCTGTGGCAAAGTCGGTGGCTGAACGTGAAACGCAGCCAGCGGATATGTGTCGATGCTGACTGCACTTAAAAGACAGAAATCCCAAGCCTAAAGGTCCTCAACCTTCGGGGAAATTGAAGCATTTTCCTTATTTGTCTTTAGCAATTTGCTGTTTTAATAGCAGCACGTAACGTTCCTATGACTAAACCGTTCTTGGCCATGAACAGCCAAGTGCATTATCCTCTATTGAAACAGGGGCTAATCATGTACTTGGTGGTTTTGCAGATGCTTTCCCTCCAGGAAACCTTCCTTGTACTTCCATCAGGGACCCAATTCCCTAGCACGTGAGGTTCACTTCTAAGCACTCTCGACGTCATACTGGGATTATCAGTCCATGGGGTGAGTTTTGTGGGGAAAGATCGCTCCGTGGGCAGCGCAGTGGGAGGGGCCCAATGAGGAGAGCAGATAGAAAGCTCTTCTGACAGAGTGAAATGATGAGGCCCTGCGCACAGGCAGCAGTAGTGTGGATGGAGAGGGGATGAGCAACCAATTTAAGAGAAATTTAGGACATAAAATCCACAGAACTTTGTTTCGGATTGTATGTGCAGAGGTGAGGGAAGGAGGGGCTTCAGATGATGGATGGGTGGCAGTGCCACACACTGAGGTCAGGACTATGGAGAACATGGAACTTTTAGGGTTGAGGCCCTTAAGTGGGTTGAGTGTTGGACATGCTGAGCTTGAGGTTTCGTGAGACTGGGATAGCCATGGCAAGAGAATGGTTGAGTGTAGGACTGAAATTCAAAGACTGGTTAGCACCGGAAAGGTCTCTTGGAGTTCCGTGTTATTGATGGAGGTGTACTCCCTGGTAAACTGCTCAGGTGTCCCTTCCAGGGCACCTGCTGTGATGAACCTAGTTGGCAGAGAGCCTCCTGCCCCTCCACTGGGGCCCACTGCAGGGCTCCCTGTGCCCCCACCTCCCTGGGCCGCTCCTGCCCATGACTGAGCACAGCACACCCTGCAGGATTTCTCTAACGTAGATTTTCTCAGGGGCACACTGAGAAAATCCTCTTCTGTCCCCACTCTCTCCTTTATCCCTTATAGGCATTTCTCCCAAGTGAGTCTCTCCCATATTCAGGTCCAGTTTGGAGTCTGCTTCTTTGTCGGAACCGTCCCAGGAGTCGTCACTATATAGGTAGGCCATCATTAAAACATGGAAGTAAATTAGATCTCTCTGGGAGAACATAGAGGTGAGATGAAGATAAATGAGGTGCTAAAATTAATCAAAAGGGTTGAGGGGAAAGGTAACATCTAGGTGCTGAGAGGTGGGGCGGGCTTCTGGGGCTTGGCCGCCTAGGTTGGACTCGGGCACCTGCCCTGACTCTGGGCAGATGGCTTAGCCTTTCTAAGCCTCACGTTTGTTGTGACTGAAAGGGGGGGATACTTGTACTCATTAAAGTTTGTTGTTAAGACTAAAATGCAATAGTTTAATGTGAGGTGCACAGAAAACTACCCATGCTGAGGTTTCTGTCATCAGGCATAATGGACAAGAAGCTTCTGGAGTCACTGAGAGTGGCCAGCACAGAAAGAGGAGGACCAACATAGTATACCTCAAGGCCCAGGGAGTAGCAGTTTCCAGACGGAAAGCAGTTTCAAAAGACATGAAGACCTGTGACAAATAAAGTAAAATAAAATTCGATGGGCTTGGAAATGAACGATAACTTTGGCAAGCGTTATCTCAGTGGCATAAAGAAGAGAAGCCAGAGGATGGTGGCTCGAGAAGTGAACAGTGGGTGAGAAAGTGAGCAATTGCCAGTCCTTCTAGAAGCTTTGAAGTAAAAGAAGAGGAGGCCATGGTCAGATTGGGCTCAAGGGCCCAGGAAGAGGAGGGTCAAGCTTCTTTATATGCAGAAAGTAAAGTACCCAAGGATAGGAGGAGAAGGAAGTTTTGGATGGCAAGGAGATCCTTAACTGGGAAGGAATGGGCTCTAGAACACAGAACCATGAGTTAACCTGGGCAGGAGGAAAGATGGTGATGCTCTGAGACCATACAAGTAAAAATGAGAACAGATCGAGAAGTCAGAAGACAGGAATGTGAAGGTGTTCCCAAGCAATGACCTCTGTTTCTTTCTGAAGAAGTCCCCAAAGTTGCATTGGTTAGAGGTGAAGAAGGCAGAGGTGGGGAAGTCTGCTGAAGCAGGTCGGAAGATTTCATTAATGTGTTTGTCCTGGTGTGCCTGGGTGGCACAATCAGTTGAGCGTCTGACTCTTGGTTTCAGCTCAGGTCATGATCCCTCTTTAGGTTCCATGCTCAGCTCGGAGTCTGCTGGAGATCCTCTCTCCCTCTCCCTCTGCCTCTCCCGTTTGTTCTCTCTCCAAATAAATAAGTAAATCTTAAAAAAAAAAAAATGTACCGGGTACATATTTGTTGAATGAATGGACTGCACAGACCATGCTCCTTCAGATTTCTAGCTGGTTGCATACTTGTGTGATAGCTTTTCCAACAGCCTTTCTGCTGTTGAGAGTATTCTTACGTCGTTAAGTCATGGGTCAGTCATAACCTCCAAAAATGTCACAGTGATGAAAAATGCAAAGAGTGGCTGGGCAAGGAAATGCCTATGCTACTTTATTTACCCCAATACAGAAAAGCTACTTAAAAGATTATGACTGGTGGGGAAATGAGATTCGGTTGGACAAAAGCACTCGAAACTCCAGTTGCTAACACTTCCAGCAAGGACCTCCCTGAGAGTCAGAATCGATGTGCGCATTGTTTTAGTTTTGTTAATCATATCTGGATGAAAATGCCTGCCAAAACATTTCACTGGAGGATTTAGAATCCACTTTCCAAGTCTACAACTGAAGGGCAGCCACTGATGTCAATGTGTGCGTGTTGGCATCCTCCGGTTCATCCGGCTGAATAAAAAACAAGCAATCGGGTCTTCAGGAACTGTGTATTCTTGATACTTTAGAGTCAAAGTCTAATTTGCGTTCTTCTTGTAATTATACAAGTCAGAAAGAGAATGGTTCAAACAACAATTTGAGGTAAGGAGTAGATCACTGGACTCTTAAGTTCCTTATGGGCAGGGATTGGGTCTTATTTAAACTTCTGATATTTGGGGCACCTGGGTGAGTGGCTGAGCATTTTCCTTCAGCTCAGGTCGTGATCCTGGGGTCCTGGGATCGAGTCCCGAGTCAGGCTCCCTGCATGGAGCCTGCTTCTCCCTCTGCCTGTGTCTCTGCCTCCCTCTGTGTCTCTCACGAATAAATAAACAAAATATTTTTAAAAAATTTTTTCTGATATTTGTTTTAGAGGACTAACACAATGCTTGGCATACAACATGTGTTAAATGAATTCTTGCTGGGTTATGTTGAAGTGCTTCCACCCTGCAGACAGAGCAGCAGGCAGAGATCCGTGAACCATTTAAATCCGTTTCCACTTTCTTCTAGAGTAGAGCACAGAACCGTCACACAAAGATGCCGTGTCCATGAACACTCTAATTCATTATTGAGGTTCAAGATGAATTATTAATCCCTGAGAATAATCCACAGCCAAGGTTGTCTGTCAGTGTAGTCAGAGGAGAAAGAGAAATCTTCTTAACTTGTATCCTTCTTTCCTCTTCACGTCTGTTTTTGCAGCTCTTTGGAGCTGTGGTTCTAATTCTCATTCTATCCTTGATTTACTGTTTGACCTCAAAATGAGTCACTTAATCTCAGTTAATAGCTTAAGTTTCTCCTTCAATGAGAGCCAAAGGGGCCTGGCTACATAGTTAGCAAATATCAAGCCTCAAAAATTGGATGTGTTATTCAGTGCCATCCATCATCTCTGTAAGGCTAGTGGAAATGAATCATAAATACAAAGTCCCATTTGACTCCCTCAACTCCTCCCAAATTAGCCCTTGGACGTTGCTCAGTCACGTGTAATGTAGTGGGGGGAGAAAAGGAAGGAAGCTGGGGATGGTTGCCCCAAACCCAAAGGAGAAGATGCCCTGGCAATGAAGGGCAGCAAGGACAAAGCTCTGCTCACCAGTGGAGGGGATTATGATCTCTAACGACGTGCCACCTTGGAATGGGATAAGTTACCTCTGCTTCTGGAAAGTACAGCTGTGCACTCCAGCCTCCCCATGTTTAAAGTGAAATAAGATGGGATGCCTGGGTAGCTCAGGGGTTGACCGTCTGCCTTCAGCTCAGGGCATGATCCTGGATTCCCAGGATCGAGTCCCACATCAGGCTCCCTGCATGGAGCCTGCTTCTCCCTCTGCCTATGTCTCTGCCTCTCTCTCTGTGTGTGTCTCTCATGAATAAATGGATAAAATCTTTTAAAAAATAAATAAAAAATAAAAATAAAGTGAAATGAGATGCAAGTTTACATGGTAAATCAATTATGTTGTAATTATGCACATTTTCCCAGGATTTGCCACTTGCTTTCTTTAAATAGTAAGTACTCCCAAAAGACTTCAAAGAAGATAAACTTTAAAGATTAGGTTCACATCCCATAGTCAATAGCAATCTGAAAGCAGAGGAATGTACACCTTGTCACAGAGGGTCATGGGCTACGGAGGGCAAAGTAGGAGTAGAGCCTGCAATTTGCTCCACAAGGCTCCAGGCCCTCTCCTGAGGCCCGAACATGTGTTTCCTTGGGAAGAAACAGATGGACAGAGCCAAAAGCTCAAGTCCCTGTAGGAAAGATCTAGAAGAGCCCTGGGTGGATGACTCACTTCTGCTTACAACAGAGCTTGGAGTACTTCACCCAAGGGGTGTGATCAATTGTAGGGGCCACAGTCACATGGCACATGGTATTCTAGGGGGACTGGCCAACCCAACACCCTGAAACACTACATCGCTAAACTCCTCTCTAGCACGGGGGCTCATGCTGATTGAGGAGATCAGTCCTTGAATTTGGCTGCTTCTTTTTTTAAAAAAGATTTATTTATTTATATTTATTTATTTGAGAGAGAGAGAGAGAGAGCACGTGTGAGGGCAAGGGAGAGAGAGAAAACGGTGGGGGGGGGGTCAGAGAGAGAGAGAGAAGCTTAAGCAGACTCCCTGCTGAGCATGGGGAGTCCCCCATGGGGGACTCAATCTCATGACCCTGAGATCACGACCTGAGCTGAAACCAAGAGTGGGATGCTTAACCAATTGAACCTCCCAGGAGCCCGTCGGCTGCTTCTTTTACTCTGTGGCAAGCCCACATGTTGGCTTCTACAGGCACCAGGAGGGTGCCTTTGGGTCCCCACCCACCTTTCTGCCCAGCACACGGCACCATCTGTGCACTTACTGGGCTGTAGCAGTAAGGGATAGACACTTCGATCACATATGAAAACCTCACTTGCAAGGACTGTAAATCTTATACATAATATTCCTAAGTGACTGATGAGATGGGCTTCTCGCAGAATCTCCATGATGATGGTAGCTTATAAATTTGTTCTCTCATGACACTATGTACATGCTTCCTGACTTACTGCAGAACTTGGTAAATATTCAATATATGATAAAACATCGAAATTGGAAGTAATGACTTGTACATGGATAGAATAGAAACCACTATTTCTCGGTGCTTAGAGAAATGGAATTATTAAAGAGCCTATTTGAAAACAACTATATACTCTTTAAAAGAACATTTCAGGGGCTCCCGAGTGGCTCAGTCGGTGAAGCATGTGCCTTAGGCTCAGGTCATGACTCAGGAGTCCTGGGATGCAGCCCCACACCAGGGTCCCTGCTCCCTCTCCCTCTGAACTTCCTCCCCACTTGTGATTGCTTTATTTAAAAATAAATAAAATCTTTAGAAAAATAAAAAAAAAAAAAGAACAATTCAACCAGTAACAAAATATATCAATTGAATTGTACCCAGGATTGGAATCAGGATGTCCTCAGTGGTCCCCTACCAATAGCACAGATCTCATAAGTAGCAATATGATTGAGATTTTTATTCCATTCATATGTCAAGGTCTACTACGAAGGGGGTCTTCTTGGCCTCGGGAATGGGTGCAGCAAATGTCTCCTCCAAATTATCATTTTATACTGAGGTCAGGTCTGATGTGATTTCCTTTTCAGTTTGCTCCTCACCTTGCAGTTGTTAAAGGGATGTTTCTTTTCACCCTCTCTCCTCTAACCCCATCCGCAGGCAAAAACTGCTCTGCTTTCTGTCACTCTCAACTAGTTCTCATTTTCTAGAATTTATATCAGTGGAACCCTATGGAATGTAATCCTTTTTGTCTGGATTTTTTCACTCTGCTCGATTTTGAGACTCATCCATGTTGTGTGTTTTGGCAGTTCCTTTTTATCGATGAGTAATATTTTACTGAATCTCCTCTTTAAGTCTGCAGAGACTTGTTGATTTTTTTTTTATTCAACATGTTATGATCCATATTCTTGTTTATACTCAATTTGTGCCAAATTTGGCTAGCAAGAAACTCTGAAGTTCCTTCGTGTGATATTTTGACACCAACTCCATTAGAGTTTGTGTATTTCTTTGCTTTATGGAACAAGATACTCCATATTTACCTTAAACTTGTACCAATTCTGAAATAAGCCATTTCTCAAGTGGCCCTAGTTCCTTTCTGTGGGGAATTGGTAATTAGAAAACAAAATCTGGGTGTTGGAAGTGCTCATTTCTATTGGGATGTCATTGTTTTAGTCTCTTTTGATGGACGGGTTAGGAAATCTCTTTATTAAAAAAAAATTTAGGGCAACCCAGGTGGCTCAGCATTTTAGCGCTGGCTTGGTTCAGGGCAGATCTTGGAGACCTGGGATCAAGTCCCATGTCGGGCTCCCTGCATGGAGCCTGCTTCTCCCTCTGCCTGTGTCTCTGCCTCTCTCTTTCTCTCTGTGTCTCTCATAAATAAATAAATAAAATCTTTTAAAAAAATTTATACTGATATTTTAAATTCGAATTGAGCACAACAGAGTTTTCCTTCATTTTCCCCAATTTCAGAGTTACATCTTTCTTATTCCACAGTGTGTGCTCTCTGGTTCCCACATCAGTGTAATTACTCATTTACCCTCTTCAACACACACACACACACACATGCACGTACACACATACACACAGTTTCAAAATTACAGCATCAATATAATTGCTGACAACAAACGTACTAAAATTTAAGATTTATTTGCTTCTCTTTGACCTTAGAACATTTCTTACTAACTATGTTGTCAGAATCCTGGCTTCAGAGCTACCTGGATGATTTTTTTTTCTCTCTGTAGTTAGGCTACCAATTTGATATGCAGTTATGTTCATTTGTTTATGTTTGCATTCAATTTGAATGCTTGGTTTCTTTCTTTTAAATTTAGTTTCATTTTTGAATATATAAAAGATTTATATGGCTCAAAAGTTAGACCTTTTAGATGCTTCGCTCCTAACCACCTGTTCCTCCCCACCCCCCGCCCCCCTGATCCTGTAAGTATTCATTTTCATTTATTTCTGGTTTACATCCTTTCCTTCTCTCATTGTGCAAATATTAGCAAATATAATATTTTATATATTTTTTCTTTTATAGACAAAAGCTAGCACATTAGTACACTTTTATACCCTACTTCTATTTTCTCTTAGCAATATATATTGGAAATCACTCAACAGATAATCTTCTTCTGTCTTTTTTAGGGTTACATAGTATTCCACTGTGTGGATGTTCCACAGTTTATTTAACCATCTTCTAAGGATGGGTATTTAGGTTTCTTCCCAGTTTTTCTGTTACAAAATTGCCATAATGAAAAATTTTGTACATACACTGTTTCACATAAATGGAGATCTATTTTCAGGGTTAATTCCTAGAAGCAGCATTGCTGCGTTAAGGGTTAAATGTTTACGTAGTTTTGTTAGATGTTGCCAATTCTCCTCTACAGAGGATTGTAAAATGTTTGATGCACAATCTATTACCTTGTGTTTTGTTCTTATTTTATATTCCCTACCAGTTTTTTTTTTTTTTTAAGATTTTATTTTTTTATTTGAGAGAGAGACAGAACAGGAGAGAGTAACAGAGGCAAGGAGCAGAGGGAGAGGGAGAAGCAGGCTCCTTGCTGAGCAGGGAACTCAATGTGGGACTCCATCCCAGGACCCTGGGATCATGACCTGAGCCGAAGACAGATGCTCAACCAAAATGAGCCACCCAGGCTCCCCTTCCTTTTTAAGGATTCTTAGGGCACAATCTATTTTTCATTTATCTGTGTATGCTCCACAACACCTAACACAGTGTGTTGGTCATTAGAAGGTGATTAGAAGGTAATTGATATGAACTGAACAAGTGACTAAATGAACAAATAAATGAGTTAGAGGATTATTCTTTTCCACAACATTGACACTGATAACCCTCTGATAGGAGGCTGGGACCCCGGTAAGGTAGGAACATTTTTCTTTTCTTTTTTTTTTTTTTTGGTAGGAACATTTTTCAAAGCCACTCTATAAGGTGGCCTAGAGGACATAAAGGATTGATAACAATGCAGGCAAACAAGAAAAGATGGGATGCTAACCTTGAACTTTTGAAAAAACAACCAAACTATATTTAATTAACATCTACAATGGGCCAGCCAAGGTAGATATAGAGTCCAAAGGTATGAAGATGATTTCATGGAGTTTAAGGAGCTTACAATCTAGTCATGTCTGTAGGGATACTAGACATACATATACGCACATTAACAAGGAAGGGCAGGGGGTAGAATTTTAATGCAATAGGAGTTCAGAGGAGAGAAAACTAGAACTGTAGCTTATACTGAGGAACGGGGGACACAGTAGACGGAGTCTGTTGCAGTCTTGAGGCTTGATTCAGATGAAGCAGGATTCCAGTCTGATGAGAGTCTAAGGAATAAATACAGGAATTTATGGTGTGTTCAAGTAGATTAGTCTGGCTGGAGCAGGGAGTTTATAAAAGAGAGCATTGGAATACACTGCTGGAGGCTGAATCTGGGGGAAGACATGAATGCTCTGGAAAGAAATGTGGTAGATCATGGAAGCTATCCTTTTAGTTTGTAGGAAGTTTGCATGCTTTATCATGGCCTTCTCTTTTTGTTTCTTTGGAATCATCCTTACCCTCTCTGTGGGGTGATAGGGTCCTGGTGAGTCTGTGAAAATGTGGCCAGTCCCCCTCCCTACCTCCAAAGGGCTGAGTGGAGTCTATCATAGGACCTCAGTGTGTGATCACAGGACAGGTATTGTTCAGAGATGAATACTTTCCCTGGGCAGGAACACTCAGAATCATCATGGGATTTGCATATGGACATAGGAAGAAAGAAGTCTCTTCTTCACTGGGATTGCCAAGCTGAGAAGAGGTGGTATGAGGCAGTCAGCAGCGGTGCTGCTCTCCTGCCGAGAGCCAGCATGCAGAATAAAGCTTAGATAGGCAGAGTGGAGCGCCAAAGAGACAGACAGACCCTCACTATAGTTAAAGTTCCTGGATCCATCCATGCCTGAATCAATGGTCCCTGCTGACTCACCAATTATGTGTAAACCAACACGTTCTGGTGTATTTTTGTTTTGTTTTGTTTTGTTTTTTTGTTTTAGAGAGAGAGAGAGACAGAGAGAGAGAGCACATGAATGGGAGGGTGGAGGGTGGTTAAGTGGGTGGGGAGGAGCAGAAGGAGAAGGAGAGAGAGAATCCCAGGCAGTCTCCATGTTCAGCTCAGAGCCAGACATGGGGCTTGATCTCACAACCCTCAGATCATGACCTGAAATGAGATCAAGAGTGGGCCGCTTAACCAACCGAGCCACCCAGGTGCCCCAAACACATCCTCTTTTTGTTTAAACTAACTTGAGACTGGTTTCTGACAGTTTGATTTGAAAGAAGCTTGACTGATATAAGAGGCTTGATTTCATCCCACAGGTCAAAGATTCCCAAGATGGATTCCTTTGATCATTGGTGCTAGAAATCCTTCAAAAAAGGAATTTTGTGGTAAAGCTAATTTAGGAATACTGCCCCCCTTAGCCTCCTTTGTAGGGTCACTAACACATGAACATACTAGATACTCTAAGAAGCCCTCCTGTGAAGGTACTCTTTGTGCTGGAAAACTTCCATCCGTCCCTCCAAATCCATGAGCCCCACCCCCTCTCCGCTCTGTGCCTCGGGAGGATGACTTGAGGCTTTCTATCAGTGGATTGCCTGGACTTTGGCATGAGTGGGTTTGAACAGGAGGTGGGGAGGGGGGGCAGTGGGAGGGGATATATATTCCCCTGACTCTGCCCCATCAAGTCATCTTGGGCTGGCTGCATCCTCAGCTCAAGGGCACATCCCTGTCAGCCATCCCTCTTCAGGGGCAACAGCCTTTCTACCCCACACCCTTCAGCCTAGGGGTAGTTAATGGCTCCTGCTGCTACCAGCCACGGGCCACTCTCCCTCCTTTGTGGTTTCCTCAAAGCTTGCCCAGTCATTTACTAAACTCTCCTGAAATTGCTCCCTTTGAGGATGCCACTTGTTTTTTGCTAGTATCTCTGAAATCTTACCATTAATGCAGTATTTCCTAAACTTATTAAACCTGTAACCTTTTTTTTTTTTTTTTTTTTTTTTTTTTTTTACCAATTGAAGAACACCTACCAATGTCCTATAGAACACAAGTTTTGACCACATACTTTGATTAAATGTCTTCCTAGATGGGTCGCTTTGATGCAGGATTCTGGAAAGTTGAAGGTAGCCTGAGAGCATTCCCTATAAGAACCTGGTGTTTCAGCCCAACTGGCAAGTCTGATGGCAAGTCAGGCCTCAGACTTGACTACTTTGTTCTCTCTGTGGGAACGCCTCTGCCTGCTGTTCTCCTACACAAAGCCCACCCTTTAAAAAAAAGCTAAGGGGATCCTTGGGTGGCTCAGCGGTTTAGCTCCTGCCTTTGGCCCAGGGTGTGATCCTGGAGTCCCGGGATCGAGTCCCGCGTCGGGCTCCCAGCATGAAGCCTGCTTCTCCCTCAGCCAGTGTCTCTGCCTCTCTCTCTCTCTCTCTCTATCATGAATAAATACATAAAATCTTTAAAAAAAATAAATAAATAAAAATAAATAAAATAAAGCCAAAACCCCAGTTCACATCATTAGTGACCCAAGGACATTCTCAAAGTACTGGAGCTCACTGTGGCCTCTGTCACTCATGTGGCCACCGCAGGTCACCCTACTGCCCAGCTGCCCAGAGATGTGTTGGTGAAGATCATCTTCTAAACGTTTGCCTTGAGAATTAACTTTTCTTGGGTTTGATTCATGCCTCTGAAGCTCAATTGTAAGTTCCTTGATGACAGGGACAGCATCCCTTCTTTACGTATCTCACACTTTCTAACAAACACACACTGTTTTACACACGGCAACACCCCTCTTTCTTCTCCTTACTGACCACATGGACTTTGCCATTTATCTCCACTCAGTGGAAGTCCCATCACAGTGGAAGGCACTGCTTTGTCATCCAGCCAAATGTGGTTTCCTTAAGCTTCTGAAGCGTTAGTGCTGATTATCCACCCAAGAAAACACTAATGCACTCTGGCATAAAGTGTCATCTGGAACTATTGCTTATGTCCTATTATTAATAAACTCTTTGTGCATTTCTCTTGTAGGGCCTTTTTTTTTAAATTTTTATTTATTTATGATAGTCACAGAGAGAGAGAGAGAGGCAGAGACACAGGCAGAGGGAGAAGCAGGCTCCACGCACCGGGAGCCCGACGTGGGATTCGATCCCGGGTCTCCAGGATCATGCCCTAGGCCAAAGGCAGGCGCCAAACCACTGCGCCACCCAGGGATCCCTCTTGTAGGGCCTTAATAAGATTAAAAGCACTGTTCTGGGTTCAACTGTGTCCCCCCCAAATTCATATCTTCAAGTCCTAATGCCCAGTACCTCTGAATGTGACTTCGTTTGGAAATAGAGTGGCCGCAGATGAAATTATTAAGATGTGATCATGCTGGAGTAGGATGGGCTTATTATCCTATATAACTAGCACCTTTATAAAAAGGAGGGGATTTAGACAGACATGAATACAGAGAGAACACCATGTGGAGATTGGAGTCATCCTGCCACGCACAAGTCAAGGAATGTCAAAGATTGCCAGCAAGCCACCAGAAGCTAGGAGAGAGGGATGGAACAGTCTCCCGTGCATCCTCAGGAGCCAACCCTGCCAACACCCTGATCTCGAACTTCTGGCTTCCAGAACTGTGAGACAATCAATGGCTATGGCTTAAGCCACGCAGTCTGTGACATTTTGTTATGACGTCCCTAGCAAACTAATCCAAGCCTGTCAGGGACTATCTTGGAGTCCCATAGAGGAGGGTAAGAATCATAGATCCATCACTTGTTTCTTATGTCACATCTGGTGATTAATTCTTTTCTCTGTGCCTTAACTTCCTCTGTAATGTGGAAATAATATCTACTTCGTAAAGTTGCTTAAGAGATTGAAGAAAATACATTAAAACGCCAGGCATGGTCCTTGACACTGTGAAAGTGTTAAAACGTGCTAGGTCTTACAACTATAATCCTCTTATTTTATCAATGGGGAACTGAGATCTAGACGTGCATAGTGTTGTCTAAACCCACAGAGTTAAGTAGCAAGAAGCTTGCCAGAGAACCTCAAATATATTTGCTTCAACTCCTATGTACACCATGTCCTACCTTTCATTGGTGAAGAGAACAATTAGTCTGGTGGCATTGATTTGATAGCAGGTTGTGTCTGATTTTTGCTATGCTACCTCTGGGGCCTTGAATTTGAACAGTGGAAAATTTCATGGATTTTTCCATCCAAGATACTGTGTACACTGTTATTAAATGATGCTTGGGTTAGTTTTCAATCCATCTTCCTCCAAATGCAGGGTCTTCCTCTCACGTACATCTCTTAATATCTGTCATTCTTGTTGCAACTTGGTTCCCTCTCATTTTGAAATGACTGAATGTGAAGCTTGCCACAAGACAATCGGTTTCTTCACAGGTTAATTAAAGGAAACACATACTATTCCCACCCCATCATTTTACCTCTTCTGGTGACAGAAATCAAAATTGATGATGTCTATTAAACCGTAATTTTCTTATATAATTGATCATCAATGACTGTGCTTTTTATGCATCAACATGCTGCTTATCAAACCATCTGCCTCTCAACATGCTGGGAAATCAATCATGAGCTAAACTGGTGGAGCCCAGAGAAGGTTCAAGGGCTTCTAAAGAGGTTTAGGATCCGTTTCAAAGGCTGGTTGGACCCTGGTGAAACTACCACTGTGAGATAGAAGGCCAGCAAAAAGAGTGAAAAGAAAAAGAGTGTGAAAGGTGAGTGAATCCTGAGATCTCAACAGATTTTTCTGTTCTCTTCCATCATGCTATGACAACTTGCATCAGAGAAATTTCTGATTTCAAAATTGCAAAAGGATATGGAAATATCTTCACTTGAAACAGAAACTTGGAAGCCCTTACTTCTGGGACAAAGCTGTCAGGGAATTAAACCAGAATCAACATTTGAGAGGTTAGCTTCATTTTTTTATTTTTGAGGCCCTAATCCCCCTTCTCCTAGCAACCTTTCCTATATGTCAGATCCACACACTATTTTGAAACTGAAGGGATGGGGAAAGGAATCTTCAAAGAAATAAAAGGGGGAGGTGCTCCTGAGGCTCAGAATCAGCCCTTGCTCTTAACATTTCCTCAAGGACAGTTAGAAGCTCCCAGGAGCCCCCAGGGCTGGGTGGAGAGGTGTGCTCTCTTTCATCAGCTGGCAATTGCAAAAGCACCTGCCTATGTTTCCAGGCTTCCAGAGTGGTCACATCAGCCAATCCTTCCTTGATTTTTATAATCACATGATAAAGACTATTGTTGATAAGAGCACAGAATATACT
Organism: Canis lupus familiaris; assembly: GCF_011100685.1. NCBI lineage: Eukaryota > Metazoa > Chordata > Mammalia > Carnivora > Canidae > Canis > Canis lupus. Next base: position 6,283,754 of record NC_049243.1, on the reverse strand, counting down.
GTACCCTGCCTCCTGCCTAGTTTCTGTTTTTAATTTCAAAATGGGTATTGATGGACTGATTCTCTGCATTCCTGAATGCCAGGTGGCAAGGCTGGGGGAAGAGAGTGAAGGAGGAAACAAGGGAAAGTGTTTCAGCTGCAGAAAACCTTCATTCTTCTCCAGCAGAAGTTCTAGGCTTGACTTCTATCAACTCTGGGGCCTGCAAGAGGATTCCTGAACCCCTTGGAAACACATGCAAGATGGTGCATATGTGCACAGGTGCATTTGTTGGGGAAAGGGTGCCCATAGCTCTCACAGAGTTTGCTTTTTTTTTAAGTGAAGAATCTCTACTTCATGAAAGGTTTCCCTAACTTAAAAAAGTACTAACTCAATCCTAGAATAATAATTAATGTGAAAGTTTAAATGAGTTGATTTTATAAGAACATTTCAATCAAGTATAACTCTCAGACGTCTTAGTACTGAAAAATAACATTGTAAGAAAGTTATTACCTTAAATGTTTGGGATATTGATCTTAAAATGACTTATAATGAACATAGATGAGTCAGTTCAACAAATAGTTATTGAGGGGCACCTGGGTGGCTCAGTGGGTTCAATGTTTGCCTTTGGTTCAGGTTGTCATCCCAGGGTCCTGGGATCGAGCCCTGCATCGGGCTCCCTGCTTAGTGGGAAGCCTGCTTCTCCCTCTCCTTCTGCCTCTACTTCTCCCCGGACCTGTGCTCTTGCTCACTCACTCTCTCTCAAATACATAAAATCTTAAAAAAAGGGAACCCTGGGTGGCGCAGTGGTTTAAGGTCTGCCTTTGGCCCAGGGCGTGATCCTGGAGACCCGGGATCGAATCCCACGTCGGGCTCCCTGCATGGAGCCTGCTTCTCCCTCTGCCTGTGTCTCTGCCTCTCTCTCTCTCTCTGTGTGACTATCATAAATAAATAAAAATTTTTAAAAAATTTTAAAAAAGCCCAAATAGTTATTGAGTGCTAGCCACAGTGAACATACAAAACTGGTAGATCACTTGCCATCAACCTCAAGAGACTTACATTCTCTGATGGAAAAGGATATGCAGGTAACTAAGGCACCAACAAGAACTGATCCTGCTGCCATTGTGCAGTATGAAGTAAAGTTGGGAGGGACTGGACAAATGGGGAGTCCCTTTGGTTTGCTTGAGAAATAATAAGAATATGAACTTGTATGGCTGCCAAGAAAAAGGAGAGAACGGATAGGAGGAGCGTGGATAAATTACGTGATCTGAAAATAGACTTGTTTCATTCATTCGTTCATTTGCACATTTTCACTTTGGCTCATCTCTTTTACTTGAGCATGTAATTGTTAGAGGTACTCTGCAGAACACGAGTAGAGTTTCTGCCCTCACAAAGTTCTCTGACTAGCCCTGAGTAGCTCCTTTAATAGAGTAACTCAAACATTAGTTGTACCCCCTGCAAGCATTTTCAGTCTCCACCCAAAACCACTCACTACACGTCCTTTCAAATTCTGCTTCCTGGACTGTTCCCAAGCCTCCCAGTTTCTGATCATACCTTATTTTCTTGACTCTGGTTCCAGCTCACTGCAGGTCTTGTCTCTGGTTTGGCTTCTTAGAGTCACTCTCTACTTCCTGTTTTGGGTTAGGCTGACTTGACGTGCTTGGGGTAAATACTTACCTGGTCCCACCAAGTCTTGTGGTCTTGGCAACAAGGCACAGTCCTCATGACTGCCTCCCTTCCCCACAGAGAGCTTAGACCAGAAACTCAGAGTCCAGCCATAAAGACGGGTAGGAATAAGCTAACAAGGATGTAGGTGCACCTGGGTGGCTCAGGCTGACTCTTGATCTCAGCTCAGGTCTAGATCTCAGGGTTGTGAGTTCGAAACCCCCTTGGGCTCCATGCTGAGTATGGAGCCTACTGAAAAAAAATAACAAAAATAAGGGTACCTGGGTGGCACAGTCGGTTAGGTGTCCAACTGTTGTTTTCGGCTCAGGTCCTGATCTCACGAATATGAGATCAAGCCCCTTATGGAGCTCCATGCTCAGGATCATGAGATCGAGCCCCTTGTGGAGCTCCATGCTCAGGATCATGAGATTGAACCCCTTGTGGGGCTCCATGCTCAGTATAGAGTTGGCTTTGGTTTCTCTCTCCCTCTTTCTCACCCCCTCCACTCTCTCTCTAAAACAAATAAATCTTTAAAAAAAATTTTTTTTTAAATTTATTTATTCATGAGAGACACAGATAGAGAGAGAGGCAGAGACACAGGCAGAGGGAGAAGCAGACTCCATGCAGGGAGCCCGATGTGGGACTCGATCCTGGGTCTCCAGGATCACACCCTGGGCTGAAGGCAGGAGCTAAACCGCTGAGCCACCCAGTCTGCCCCCCCAAAATATTTTTTTAATTAAAAAAAAAACCTAACAAGGTTGCAGTGCCCTCATGCTATTCTTATAGGTGGAGTAATATCCTCCTGGGTCCCACAAAGGTGGGACCAGAATTTGCAGAGTTCAACAGGGTTTCCATATTAATAGGATGACCTTCCTAAAAGAGCATCCACTGGTTTAAGTCAGTAGGAATTCCTCCAGACGATTTAACTACCAACTGTCAGAATCCTCAAGGGTTAGAGAAAGAGGGGGCTTTAAAGATCAACAAATTGAGGCTTATAGTTGTTTTTTTTTTTTTGTTTTTTTTGTTTGTTTGTTTGTTTTTTGTTTTTTTTTTTACTGAGAAGGAGCCTGAGGCACATGAGCTTAAGACCCCTAGGGAGTTTGGGACACATTTCTCATATCCAGTATGTTTTTCCAAAAGGCGCCCTGCCTGGCCACAGTTCAGTTATAATCAAGAGGAGAAGACGTGTGTCTTTGTTTCTCAAACTATCAGGAGGGAACACGTCTTGAACATAATCCTTGCGTGATCTCTCAGAGTCCTAGACACTGAAGTGCTTCCTTGAGGATTCCAGAGGAAACAGCGACTGAGGCCAAGGAGGAAAGTAGGATTGAGAAGCCGTGAAACAGGTGAGATCATCTGGGGATGTGTCCATTGTATGGAGCCAGTGAGATGGAGACGGGCTTGCACAGGAATCCTGAAAATATAAGTCCCAATTCACATCAGGGTGGGGGGCTGGGGGGAGAGCACCTCATAACCTAGATCATTCCTACTGAAACTGTGGTCTGGGACCAGCTGCAGCAGAACTGCTGGGAGCCCCCTCGAAATGATGCTTCCCGGGCCCCCCTCAGACCTGCTGAATCAGAATCCGCACTCTAACAAGACCCCCAGGGGTTTATATTAAATGCCCAGTAAAGCTTGGGAGACAAGTAAAGACCTGCTGACTTTGGCTTTTTCCCTGACTTGTCTCAGTTGCATCGAATGCTGGACAGGGGCAACTGAAAAGTAGGGCAAATGCAATTTGCGTGGGTAGGCGGACGAGGGTGTGTAAGAAAGCATGGGAGAGAATCGGTGCAAGACCACATGGTGGGAGTTATACTTCTGGAGGGGAGTATGTACCTTTAAACAGCTCTTCTCCTCCGAGCTTTAATTAATTGTTTTGCATTAGTACACTACCTTGCGAAAGGCCCGTGTTTGCAATTAGGTGGCTCTGACAGATGGGGCGGTGATTAGGTGCTTCTGCCTAAGAGACAGGAAAGTTCCCAGTGCCCAAGAGTATATTTCTCCCAGAGGAGATGCAAACCCCCCCCCCCCACTTTTTTTTTAAAGAGAACACAATAGTGTACTTTGCTTTCCTGACGAAATTCCTGGCCAACAGTTGAAATCTTCTTGTTTTTTTTTTTTTTTTTTGAAATCATTTTAAAGAATTAAATGTAAAAATGGGAACAGTGAAGGAACAAAATCTGGATGTTGGCTGCCATCATTCAGATCGTATGAATGATGGGTGATTTACACTTTTCCAGATTCGAGAGAGGAAACGGAGACAGGAGTTCCAATCCTGGATGTCCCTCTGTACACCCGCCCAGTTGAAAGCTTCTAAATCCCAATTAGGCTGCTTGAACCAACTGAGATGCCACAAATGCAACCTAGTGGCTTTTCCCATGGGAAGTCAGAGAAGTGGAAAATATTTCAAGCAATTTGGGCATGCTTGCATAACCCTTTTGTGGAAATTCCTGCACTAACAATTTGCAATTAAAGTGAAAGTGAGTAAAAATAGAATGACCTCTCATTTCAACAATGACTATATTTTGTAGACTCCGCTGTATGAATGTACTTTACGTCTGACCCATACACAATGACAAAGAAACCAAAAATCACCAACTTTCTACATTCCTAGCAGTTATAGAGCAGGTTCCTGGTGTAGCATTAACGACAATCTTGAGTTAAGACATAAGCCGCGATGGCATAAAATGAAAGCAAATCAATAGCCAAGTGGGGCTGGAAAAACACATTTTACGTCCAAATTAGAGTTGTAAATTCATATTAAAATCCATATTTATGAAGACTATAACAGATATAGTCTCCTAGTCAGCCTGATGCCTGAAATTCCCATGCTTTTGAGTCACTCCCCAGTTTAGCATCAGCTGCTTGATGGCTGGGATTAGAAATTAATTTTTCTCAATCTAACAAAAGCCTCCTTAGAAAAGTCACTCTGCAAGATGGAAAAAAATATCATGTAGTATCCAACAAAATATGTCTATTTTTCTACTTAATGTTGTGAGTTATTTGTGCTGTTTCCTTCCCACAGCTTGGGTAAATAAGCGTTGGATATCAATGGGATGAAGTTTTGGGAATTGTTCTGCTAATATCATTATGCCATGATTCTTTCAAACATTTCTGAGTTGCCATCATATAGTTATAGGTTTCCTTTGAAATTTTATAAACTCTATGATTAATGTGTAGAGTGTTTATGTCATTTGATGACTAAAAATATCCACGCAAAGATATTTTCTGGGATTGAATCATCTACATATGCTAAACAATTCAGGCAGGGCTGAGCTGTTTGGCAGAGGAGAAAACCTGTGAGTGAAAATTAGTTGATCAGTTGACGAAATGAAATAACAAACAAAACAGAGACCACATCCCACTCAGCTTGGGTCCAGGGAGCTTTTGGCAAGAGGTGAGCATAAAAGAACAAACCGGAGCCTGATTGTGGAGGATATGGAATGCTTTACTAATGATTTTGGCAAAGGAGACTCGTCAAAAGCAGTGAAGCAGGGTGGCTATGTGAATTCTCTAAAGATAGCTGGCCCCAGAGTGCGGGTGGTGAGGAGGGAGACCAGTTTGGAAGTTACTGAAATTGGATAAAACATCATGAGGGTTTGAACTAAGCATAGTGAAAAGATGGGAAAGAAGTAACATGGATAAAGCATGGAGATGGATGAAATCTGTAGTTGGAGCAGTAGGTGGTGGTGGGGCGGGGGGGTCGGTGGTAACTGAATTTTCTGCCTTGAATGGAGGTGGGTGGGTTTCCCAGTCACAGAGTTGGGGGATGCAGGAGGAAGGAAGGGGACCAGAGACTGTTGGAAGTGTATAGTTTGAAGGCCCCCTGGGTCTGGAGTTAGGGAAGGCTAGACTCATGTTGTGGTGATTTTGGCATTCCTGGTGAATAGGTAATGAGCCTGGTCAGGCAAGAAAGGTATACAACGTCAGAGGGGCTCTCGGAGCAGGGGTGTAGGAAGAGGCAGAGAGAAAGAACCTGATTTTGAGGGAAATCAGTTACAATAGGAGAGATTTCAGGAGCCAGAAGGAAACGCTACAGAGAGACAGGAAGGAAACAGGCTCAACGCCTAGGAGAGTGGACTTTGACCTTTGAAGAGTTTGGGTCCTAAGGTATAAGTTGATAAATCACAACCTGTAAAACCAAGGTTTGAGATGTTACGTGTCATGGAGCAGATGGCGGGGTGGTCCACTCACTCTGACGAAGCAGAAACTTTGGAGATACCCCTACTGGGGAGTCCAAGTTGTGTGGGAATGGAGGGTGCCAGGTGGAGGTGCAGTTGCACAGACCAGCATGTCATCTGTGGGGAGAGAGCTCAATGTACGACCTCAGCTTAGGTTGTTCACTGGTGGACAGCAGGGATGGAGGACGGGCTGGGGGGCCCTGGGGAGGTAGGGTGTTCGAGTCAGTTTTCTATAGTCAGGGACAAGCTAACCCTGATAAAAAGCTCCCATTTCTTAAGTGTTTTTCATGTGACTTCACATCTGTTATCTCATTGGATCTTCAGAACAGCTTTGCACAGTACAGTTCAAAAATGAAGAGCAGGCTCCAGGTCTAGGGGAGAAAGTCAAGCCTGAGACAAGAGAGACCATGGGACCCCTAGCCCCACAGTAGGGAAGAGTTGGTGTTCTGAGGTAGATGGCGGCATGAGGAAGGGGGACCTGTCAGAACCAAGGAGCCTCCAGGACTTTGACAACAGAGAGGAGGTGAGGCTAGGGCAGCAACCGTTTCCCAGGGACATGGGGTCTCAGGTCTGGTCAACAGCCATGATAGGCAGGGAGCAAGTTGGGAATGGCCTTTGAAAGGCGACATGTTTCATCTAAGGATGGTATAAATCCAACATGTATATGGATTAGAGAAATGCCAGTGAAGAGAGAGAGGGTGAGATTGGAGATGAGTGATAAATCAAGACTCAAGACCACAGGCAGATGGATTAGCCCTGGAAAGAATTAAGGATGATGCTTCCTCTGAGACAGGAAGGGGGAAGGATGGGTAAAGACATCATTACCAGAGGGCAGAGGGCACGGAAGCCAAAGAGAAGTGGGCCAAACAGCTTCCATTTTCTTATTGAAGAAGGAGGCTATGTCATTTCTGAAGGGTGATGAAGATTTAGGGAAAAAATGATAAAAATGCAAACCAAAGCATCAGGGAATGGGAAAACAGGTTGTATGACCAGAGATCCAGCATTGGGGAAAAAGCAGCCACTTGGAAGAAGTCAATTCCAAGGCCTAGGAGTTGGTTACATACAACTCTTGGTACTTTACCACATGCACACACAAAAACACTCTGAAATGCCACACACAGAACATAGTCACCAGCTGTCGCTCATCAAAACAGTGTGTTTAAGACCCATCATTTCCTTGTTCCGTAAGCTGACACCTCTTTGCTGCTCCGAAAAGCAAGGGTATATTTTTGCCACTGTATGTATTTAAGCAGTCAACCATTTTTGGTCATTTTTAAACATCTTGACACTACACTTCCTTTTTCCCCCAAATTTTTATTTAAATTCTAGTTAGTTAACATATAGTGTAATATTAGTTGCAGGAGTAGAATTCAGTGATTCGCCAGTTGCATATAACACCCAGTGCTCATCCCAACAAGTGCCCTCCTTAATGCCCATCGCCCACCCACCCCCTCCAGCGACCCTCAGTTTGTTCTTTCATTAAGAATCTCTTATGGTTTGCTTACCTCTCTCTCTTTTTGCCCCCTTCCCATATGTTCATCTGCTTTCTTTCTTAAACTCCACGTATGAGTGAGATCATATGGAATTTGTCTTTCTCTGACTTTTTTCACTTAGCATAATATACTCTAGCTCCATCCATGTTGTTGCAAATGGCAAGATTTCATTCTTTGTGATGGCTGATTAATATTCCATTCTAGATATATGTCACATCTTTTTTTAAAAAAAGAATTTATTTATTTATTTATTTACTTACTTACTTACTTACTTAAGAGAGGGAGAAAGAGAGAGCATGTGTAAATGAGGGAAGGGTGGAAGGAGAAGGAGAGAATCTTAAGCAGACTCTGCACTGAGGAGGAGCCCCACATGGGGCTCAATACCACAACCCTAAGATCATGACCTGAGCCAAAGTCAAGAGTTGGATGCTTAACTGACTGAGCTACCCAGGCGCCCTGCCACATCTTCTTTATCCATTCATCAGTCGATGGATATTGGGGCTCTCTCCATAGTTTGGCTGTTGATGGCAATGCTGCTATAAACATTGGGGTTCATGTACCCCTTTGAATCTGTATTTTTGTATCCTTTGGGTAAACACCCAGTAGTGCAATTGCTGGCTCACAGGGCAGTTCCATTTTTAACTTTTTGAGGAACTTGTTCTCCAGAGTGGCTGCACCAGTTTGCATTCCCACCACCAGTGTAAGGGGGTCCCCTTTCTCCACATCCTTGCCAACACCTGTTGTTTGTTGTGTTGTTCATTTTAGCCATCCTGACAGGTGTGAGGTGGTATCTCATTGTGGTTTTGATTTGTATGTCCCTGATGAGGAGTGATGTGGAGCATCTTCTCATGTGTCTGTTGGCTATCTGGATGTCCTTTGGAAAAATGTGTATTCATGTTTTCTGCCCTTTTCTTAACTGGATTATTTGGTTTTTGGGTGCTGAGTTTGATAAGTTCTTTATAGATTTTGAATACTAACCCTTTATCAGACATGTTATTTGCAAATACTTTCTCCCATTCTGTAGGCTGCCCTTTAGTTTTATTGATTGTTTCCTTCGTTATGCAGAAGCCTTTTATCTTGATGAAGTCCCAATAGTTCATTTTTGCTTCTGTTTCCGTTGCCTCCAGAGATGTGTCCAGCAAAAAGTTGCTGCAGCCAAGGTCAAAGAGGTTGCTGCCTATGTTCTCTAGTATTTTGATGGCTTCCTGTCTCGCATTTAGGTCTTTTATCCATTTTTTCATTTATTTCTGTCGATGGTGTAAGAGAGTGGTCCAGTTTCATTCTTCTGCATGTTGCTGTTCAGTTTTCCCAACATCATTTGTTGAAAAGACTGACTTTTTTCTATTGGATATTTTTTCCTGCTTTTTCAAAGATTAAGATACATAGAGTTGTGGGTCCATTTCTGGGTTTTCTATTCTATTCCATTGATCTATTTACCTGTTTTTGTCCCAGCATCCTACCTTCTTGACAACTACAGCTTTGTAGACACAAACTTAGTTCTAAGTTTCTTTCAACCTTTTAATATCAGGTTTATATTCTTTGCAAACAACTTGGTAATTAAATGCTTTTTTTGTTCAGAAAGAAGCACTCATATTTTCACCATGATCACCACCATAAGCATTATCAAATGGGGACATATCATATTGTCTGAGAAAAGCAGAAAGGTTGAGTCCCCTCACCGCTCATTCTGGTCTTAATTTATTATGTTAGAAAGTTGAGATTAAATCTGATTTTTAATTCAAGTTTTTCTTTCTGTCCACAGAAATTACAGTCTTTACTCTCTGAAAGTATTTAGTAAAAGACACTATTGGGGTTGCCTTCAAGGAGCCCTGAGGAGCAGATTCAGTTTCTCTTTAGTTTCTTACTTCCTTGTTCAGTGCCATTTTCTTGCAATTCAGCCACCACTCCTACTCCAGACATTTGTGGTAACCCAAGCTATTCTTGGAGTAGGTTCCCTTATGGCAACATCTCTTTGATCATACTTGGGGGTGGGGCCAAGCCTTATAAAGAGCAGTAATGTATGCACACTCTGCCCCATACACCTTCCATTTTAAGGGGCCCAGGTAGGACTCCTTGCTTAAAACTCTCTCTTTTGGGGATTCCCTGGGTGGCTCATTGGTTGAGCGCCTGCTTTTGGCCCAGGGCGTGATCCTGGAGTCTTGGGATCCAGTCCCTGCAGGGGGCTTCCTGCAGGGGGCCTGCTTTTCTCTCTGCCGATGTCTCTGCCTCTCTCTCTTTCTGTGTCTCTCATGAATAAATAAATAAAATATTTTAAAAAACCCAAAAAACAAAAAAACTCTCTTTTGTCCAGGTTCCCCAAGATCTGAACCTTTATTCTGAGTCCTATTTCTGAATTCTTTCCCATATCTTCTTTAAAACACAGAAACTTCTAGAAGAAAAACTCATCAAAATAGGTCTCAAGAAGATGTTATTGTACAGTTAAATCTATATGAATAGACTTTCTCCTTCTATTGAAAATACAATTTTGTGTGATTATAGTCTGGTACTTTAGTAACATAGATCCTAGACATGGAGGAGAGAACACTCAAAATACGGTTAAATATGCTTTATTCCATTTGAGGCTGACCTCCAGGGGTGGTGGGGATGCCATCCTGATACAGCATCCTGTATGGCAGCACCTGAAGTACAAGTAAATGAAGAAATCCATATACAGGTTGGCCTAACATCATAACAGCAGCCATCTTAGTTCTGTAAAAAGATAAGAAATACAGAATTCCTAGCAAAACTGGAAAACAAAAGACTCCACACAGATAAATGCATGGGCCCATAGAAATAGTCACTAAGGGACTTCCTTAGAAATAGTCACTAAAAACCTAATGCTTATAAGTAGAATTAGAAATTAAGGACAAAGTCAAGAATCCATGACCAGTTTAGAACAAATATGTCAAATAGACCAAGTATAATGCTAAAAACTACTGGATCATATCAAAGTGTCAAAATAAAGAAGAGGTCAAGAAATCAAACACTGAGCAAGTGCTGGAATCTTTGCAATGTTCTTTCTTAGCTGCTTAATGAAGAAGGTCTCCCCTGGGGCATGTAGGGAGGGGGAATGAGGCTATGCTGAGGTCTCCAGTGGGATGTGGACCCATTGGGAACAGCAGCCTGCTGTGATAAAACCAGGGAAGGACAAAGGAGCCAGGAGCCAGGAACTCTGTCGCATTGTCATGTTTCTAGAAACTCTCCTTTTAAAAGCTTCAAAAATGCTCTAAGGAAAGGAAGGAGAAATCTTTCCTGCTGAATCCTGCAGTCCTTGTGGACTCAGCGGGATGGAACCACAAGAATGTCTCCAAGACTTAGTTTATGACCCTGTGACCTTTTTACCTCAGGACACTTTCACATGTTCTTAGAATGAGCCTCAGGTAGTAGGGTTCTACTTTTCATATTCATCAGAAATCTTTGAACCTTGAGCTTCTTTTCAGGAATTTCATGTATCTCTCATACTTCTTAAACCACCGCAATTACTATCACCAGAGACGTAGCATTAGACAAACAAACAAACCGAAGTTAAACAATATTCTGCTTCAGTTAAAGAGAACTTTGGAGAGTAAAAAAAAAAAAAAAAATTGGATGGATGATTCATCATCTATTCTCAAACTTCTCCCTTGCCTCCATTACTGGGGGGTGGGGAGGGAATGGTCACATGACACAGTTATCACCAGTGACACATGGAGGAGGCCACTGGGGCTTTTCAGAAATGTTTGGCTATTTTGGTTGAATCCATGGATACAGAGGATGCCCTCCTTATCCTCCTTTTTCTCCCTGTAAATGCAGATCTGACTTCTTAAACGGGAGGCAGCCATCTTGTGATGAGGAAGAAAAGACCAGGAGAATTGCCAAGATAGTGACCCTGACATCCATGAGCTGCTGAACCTGCCAGGGCACCCACCTCCAGGAGTCTTGTTATGTGAGGAAAGTAACCCACCATCTGCCAAAACCACAGTGAGTTGGATTCTCTGTCACTCACAGCCATCTGCATTTATAACTGATACAGGATGATTTTCATAGGTTTCACAGAAGGAAGAGAGTTTTGTCCTGAGTTTCTTCCAACAATATATAGCATTTAATTAAAAATCAAAATACTTCCTAACCATAAATATCAATTTGGGAACAGGCTTATATAATGGCACATTTAAGTGCTCTGGCAGTCAGTGAAATCCACCCCAAAAGGAAAATAAAATCACTCAATTTATTTCTAAATTAATCAATTTATTGATTTACCACTAAGAATTCTAAGTAATTCAGGGTTACTAGAGTTTTAGTTATTGATCTTTTGGCTATTAATCTTACAGAAACTTCATACCAACAAGTGATATGAAAAGTTCCTAGAATATAAAGACCTTTGAGTCTGATGAAACTTTGCTTTCTCTTGGATAAAAATAAGACTCGTGTAATCTGTTTAATCTATTTAATAAATCCTTGCTCCATTTTGTAGAAGCCAAAATGCCAAAGTCCCAAGCAAAACACAGAATTAGGGCAAATTTCCAGTAATTTAGGGCAAAAGATGCAAAGTTGCCTCTTCTAAGGTGTGTCCTAGAAGAGAGCCACAGGGCTTAGACTCAGTCTTCTCCAGTGCGGGCTGGAGCATTGCATGGATGCCGGACGCCTGTTAGAAATACAATTTCAGGGGTGGTGGGTAGCACAGTCGGTTAAGGGCTAGATTCTTTGTCTGGACTGGGGTCGTGATCTCAAAGTCATGGAAGCCTCCTCTTGAGCTCCACCTCAGGCTCCCCATTTAGCATGGAGCTGGCTTGGGATTCTCTCTCTCTCTTCCTCTGCCCCTCCCACTATTCTCTCTCTCTCTCTCTCTCTCTCTCTCTCTCTCAAATAAATAAATAAATCTAAAAAAGAAAGAGGGAAAGAAAGAAATGCAATTTCAGTCCCCACTCCAGACCTACTAAGTCAGAATCTGCATTCGAGCAAGATCTACAGGGATGTATGTGCATATTACAATGTAGGAAGCACAGTTGGAGAGCTCCTCAATCCTCTTTTTGTCAGAGCATCTGGTAAAGGTAGACAATGACCCCTTGGCATCTTGGGCAGGAGCTGATGGGCCATGGATGAGTCTGTCCACAGATGGGGGCAAATGGTGACAAGTGGTGAAGAGGAAAGACGAGAAAGAAGCCTGGATTTGGGCTTGGGATGCCCTCTCTGTCTCAATCCTGTGAGGCTATTATTCTGTGTCATAGGGGTCAACCTGATATAAAAGAATTCTGCAAGGCAATATTTCTTAAGCTATGGGCTCTGTATGTTTCCCTAAGGTCTGGGATCTTTATAAAAATTATTATTACTATTACATTTTAATCTCAATGGTAATCTTAAAAAAGAATTAGGATTATCAGAATCACATGGAATTCTGAGCATATCCACGCAATACTTGTACTTCCAATGAGGATGCTATGCGGACAAAAATTTTGCCGGAGTTTGAAAAGAGGAAAGTGCTGAGAGAGTTGATTCACTAATCCCATGGTCAAAGTTTTACATTCAAAAGAATCTGCTCTACTGCAGTCAGTATGTATTCCTCTTGTAAGCAGATCCCATCGTTATATGTACCAACTTGCAAAAATTCATTAGCAGCAAGCATAATAGCAAATATACAGTGAAGCATTTTTCTGTTCCTTATTCAAGCAGTAATTAGGTTTGTGATTCATTTAATGTATATTCTAATTATATTGTGATGTTAACTTTATCTTCAAAAGAACAAGACAGTTTTATAGAGCTACTTTTAAAACTGGATTTAAATCCCTGGATTTCTCACTGACAGTTTTGCTTATGTGTAAGATTTTATTCAACTAAAAGAACAACGTCTTGAAAACGTTAATACTGTCTTGAAAAGCATACTTAGGTGAATAAGTGTTAGTAGTAGTATTTTTGAAGTCACATCAGTACTATGGAAGTCACAAAAGGGAAACCAAAAAATCATAAAATCGGTTATGAGGCGGTGCTTGAAATTTAATTCCAGCAAAACAGCATTCTTCATCACATTAAAATTGTTGATTTGTGTATATTAGCTTTGCAGACTTGCTTGTATTTAATAAACAAATGTGTTTTGGCTTTATAGTTGTATAATAACTATATATATATGGAGTTTATACCTTATTTTATGACTTTCCATATTTAAGTAACATAATAAAAATAAGTCAATAATGGAGGTCTATGATAATTCTTTTAATAGTGCAGTTATCATTATTTAAATTTGAGAAACATCCCCAGAAGAGGGCTGCTTATCTGATTCTGCCCACAGTGGGGACTAGAATCTAGGCAGAAGGGTCCTCTCATTCCAACTAGTGTACCTTTCTACCTGTAACATGCTTTTGAGATGGTTCTTGAGTAGGGCATTTTACTAAAATAACAAAATGCATTGGCTAAAATAGCTAAACTCACACTGCAAAATAAGAGCTGTTAGTTCATTTATATTCTGCTTCCTTCCCAAAAGAATTCAGGTAGCTTTCAAATATAAATAAAACATTGCAAGATAAAAGAAAAGCACACTGGATGAGAGAAGTAGAGCAGAGGAGAATAATGGTATGAGAGTCAGAGAGAGCCTGAGTGAGGTTAGTACACAAATGCATGCTCTGAGGCCCCAATGTCACACCTACAATGATTTGTTTCAGTCTGGGTTTCTCCATAGGATATAGACCAACCATCCCTGCCTTGTCCATCCATATAACCTGAGCATCTTTCACAAAGCCTGGAACATTGTAGCTATTGAATCAACAAGTGAAAGGGGTGAGTCACAACAAGGACGGAGGAAACAAGTTTTAAAGACAGAAATAAATCAATTGTTCAACAGATGCATAAGTGGTAAACATGAGAGAGGGAGACAAACCCGGAGAGACTCCTAACTCTGCGAAACAAAGGGTTGCAGAAGGGGAATGGGGTAACTGAGTGATGGGTACTAAGGAGCACACCTGATGGGAAGAGCACTGGGTGTTATACTATATGTTGGCAAATTGAATTTGAATAAAAAAAAAAAACAGATTCATAAGTGTATCTGAAATTGAGAGGGAAAAGTTTTCCCATAGATGTCATAGAATGACTTAGGTGTAAACATATTTTAGAGTTCAAACACAAACCAAATATGAATACTAGAAATAAAACTATCAATATTTATTCACTATTAAATAGAGATCAATAACTAATTTAAATAACTCTCCAAACAATAGGAATAGGCTAATGGAATAGGAACAAATAATTATAACACATCCCAACTTATATCCACATTCTAAAACCTGGGGAGCCCTATCATCACCTAAAGAAGATTCCAAACAATTTTATCTAATTTGGCTAAGGCATTCGTTGTTGTCCAGTGTGTTCCTATTGGAATGAATTAGGTGGTGATCAATGAATGGGTCATAGATTATGCAGTTGAAACACGTTTCCTTCCCACATACTTAAAGGTGGACTCTTCTCTGTCTATCCTTCACTTATCTCTTATCCCACAGCATTTAGCCACATATACCTTTCCCCAAAATATGAACTCAGCACTGGATGGGAATTTACATAGCACGAACCCACCTACAAGATGGCTTAGTATGTCCCAGATAGTCATATGCTCAGTGAACATGATGGCGGAACAGTTACAAAGGGCTTACCATGCCCCTTTGCCATTGCGTGAGGTGCTGATGGGCCTGTCAACCATAGTAGTGGCATTTCTGGGATGGTCATGGGATAAAAGTATGTCTAATCAAGATCTTTATTTGGGCTTGGTATATGGATCCTAGGGGAAAAAAAACTTACTTTCTTTGCTTGAGTTTTTAATTTGGAATGCTGAAGACTAGGACTGTTTGAAGCCATCTGTAATGGTTAATTTCATGTGTCAACTTGGCCGAACCACAGTGCCCAGAATTTTGGTCAAATATTATTCTGGAAGTTTCTGTGAGGGAGATTTAGATAATATTAACATTAAAATAGGTGGATTTCAGTAAAGCAGATTGACCTCCATGATGCAAGTGGGACTCATCTAATTAGTTGAAGGCCAGAATAGTAAAAATATTGATGTAACCCAAGCAAGAGGAAATTCTGTAGCTTGATGGTCTTTGGACTTAAACTGTAACATTGGCTCTTCCCTGGCTCTCCACTCTGCCAAGCCATCCTGCAGAGTTTGGATAGATCAGCATCCACAATTGTATGAGTCAATTCTGTAAAATAAAAATTTAAAAAAGGAATTTTTTTTTTACTTTTTTAAAATTAAAAAAGGAAATTTTTTACTGTATATTTACTTAGCATACAGTGCAATATTGGTTTCTGGAGTAGAATTCAATGATTCATAACTTAAATACAACACCCAGTGTTCATCATAACAAGGGCCCTCTTTAATACCCATCACCCATCTAGCCCATCCCATCACCCTCCATCACCCGTCTTCCCTCCATCACCCCTCAGTTTGTTCTCTATCATTAAGAGTCTCTTATGGCTTGTTTCCCTCTCTCCTTTTTTTCTTTTTTTTGTTTCTTCCTCCCCATATGTTCATCTGTTTTCTTTCTTAAATTCCACATATGAATGAGATCATCTGGTATTTGTCTTTTTCTGACTGACTAATTTCACTTAGCATAGTACACTCTAACTCCATCCATGTTGTTGTAAATGGCAAGATTTCATTTTTTGATGACTAAATAATAGTCTGATATATATATATATATATATATATATAATATATCTTTTTTCTTAAAGATTTATTTATTTTTTTTAGTGAAAGAGAGAGTGAGAGAGCATGAGCACACAAGTGGGATGGACAGAGAGAGAGGAAGAGAGAATCTCAAGCAGATTCAGTGGTGAGTGTGGAGCCTAGCATGGGTCTTGATCTCATGACCCTGAGATCAAGTAAACCAGAAACCACGAGTAGGACACTCAACCGACTGAGCCACCCAAGCACTCCACATCTTCTTTCTCCATTCATCAGTTGATGGACATTTGAGTTGTCTCCATAGTTTGGCTATTATTGATAATACTACTATAAACATTGGGGTACATGTACCCCATCACATCTGTATCTTTGTATCCTTTGGATAAATACCTAGTATTGCAGTTGCTAGGTCATAGGATAGTTCTATTTTTAACTTTTTGAGGAGCCTCCACACTGTTCTCCAGAGTGGCTGCACCAGTGCAAGAGGGTTCTCCACATCCTCACCAACACCTGTTCTTTGTTGTGTTGTTAGTGTAGCCATTCTGACAGATGTAGGCATAGATACGCATATACATGAACATATACATGTTCCTTTTCTCTAGAGAACCCTGACTAATACACCGTCTTTCCTATGTTTTGAGGAAAGAACATTGGCAGTGGAAAAGATGAGGCCAATAGAGAGAGAGAGATACCAAATAATACTCAAGTCTCTGGGTCCAGCTCCCTATCCGGACTTGAAGTTTTACACAAGCCAAAAAATTTCCTTTATTTAGTTGGACTTGGGTTCCTGTTATATGAAAATCGAATCCTAACTAATACAAATTTCTATTTTCTTTTCTCCTCTTCTTTCTCCTTCAAATTCAATGGCCAAAGATACACGTACTGGTTATTTTCATTTAGAATAACTATCACGAAATTTCCATCTAAAAATGAGTTCCAAGCCCCTTGGCCATATGTTCTACCTATATTGACATAAAATGATACTGTCTTACATTGGCCTTGCAGATTAAACATTCGAAAAGATCTTCACATATATTTTGTTTTAAGATCTTGGAGTTTATTTTTAATAGCCATTGACCTATATAAAATAATGCTACCCAAAACCTCCACTAGCTAAAGATGTCGATGAGTAATCATAACATGAACTGTAACTACTCAGTAAGGTCCATTATATTTATGCATTCAGCATGCCCAGCATAGAAAGTCAGTTTTCAAAGATCTGGAAAATCACAATGCAAGTGAGGCTCAGGATCCAGCTTATATTGTGGGTTCTAGGGCTACCAATAGTTCTTTTCCTTTAATAGTTTAGTTTCTTGTTTTGTGCTAGGAAGAGATCTCAGCACTTTTCTTCTGTGGTTGTTCATTTGTTATTAAGAATGGATTTATTTTCCCTGTTGCTATGTTCCTGGTCCTGCCTTAAGAACAGATTCCCCTGTATAATATTTCAAGCCACTTGTGTTCATTAATGATGTAGATAATCTTAACATTAGTCAGTTTTGAAGCAGAGCATGCTTTATATAGGCCATTGCTTTCCCTTAGGAATAAAAAAAGAAGCATTTTCAAATTGCTTAGACTAGTTATTAGAAACAAACCCTCAAAGACAGCAAAACAGAGCAACCAGAATTACTCTGCTTTCACACAGAGAAGAAAAAAGAGGAATGTATCATATGGTTATATTCAAAAAGAAACTGAAAAACTTCTTGGTTCTTTTTCAACTTACCATTTCCTGTTTCTTATACACACATTATAAAGCAATTATTTCTGGCTTAATTAGCATTTGCTGTAAAGTCAATGAATTACCCCAAAGCACAACATACTAATGGTTACAGTAGAGCAACACCAACTTTTGCCAGGCTTTTCATATTGCAAATTGTTAAAAAAGAAAAAAATTCCAATGATCAGTTCTAGGCATTGTTTTGCGATGCTCTAAAATAACATTGCATAACAAAACTTGTTGGGAAGGTTACAGTTAATATTTTGAACACCAGTCCATCAAGAGTGACCTTGGATTTTAGAAATCTTCATTATTTTGGTGGATTTTGTTTCCAATCTGAAATTTATGATGCTCTGCCTCAGTTTTTCCAAGAATTTAGATGGAGACACTCAGATTATGTATATCTGTGCTACAGAATTAGGTGGAAACATAGCATTTTGGGAAGTATGTTTCTACAGAGCAGAAAATGGCCGCATAGTTTCACATTTTACAGTCAGTATCATAAGAAGGCAATAACCACATTGTTCCCCCTCATTCTTCCATCTTTTCTCATCTCAGCCTTCTCTGGCTTGCCTCTCGGTCAGTTTGCTCCGTTCTCCTTGTTAATCAGCTTGCTTCAACATGTGCAGAGCACTGTCTCAGGCCGAACTTGAAATAGCTTATGAGAATAATGTTTACATCATAATTTAATGTCCTTTTTACCCTAGATGGACTCTCTCCACTCTGAGCACTCAAGCTGCTACTTTAAATTCAAGCAATTTCTGCAGTGGTAGCTTCCTCACTGTAATGCAGGGTGATTGGTGTCCAGACTTATGATGTCTGGCTACTGGGTTTTAGATGTCATTGCCACATACACTGTCCTGAGCTTTTTATTCCTCGTCCAAAGTGTAAAATCATTTTGTGTGAAGCGTCAGAGTTGTGACACCATTTTACACATGGAATAATTGAAATTTGGCCTGAAACTTAGTCAACATCTGAGTGCTACACAGAGATATTTTGCAGACGACCACAAAAGGAATAAAACACACACATGTTTCATTAACGGTAGTGAAAGTTTCTGGATATCAGTGAAAATGAAAAGTCAATGATATTCACATTGAAGAATTTTGTTAACTCAGCAGTGGGACTTTTCCAAACCATCGTGGGTGGCCAAAATGACTGCTCATTCAAAGCCAAATGCTACCCTGGAATGTCTCTGCAGAGCCGAGAGAAGAAATGCAAAGTTTAATTAAAAAGAGCTCCTCAAGAGCTAGAAGATCAACCCTGTTGTTTAATTAAATTGTAGACATTTTGGGGAACTGAATATTTAAGTGATAGATCTTATTTCTCAGGCAGCCTTTGTCTGATCTTGGACTGTCCCCACAAAGACCAAAGCCAGCCAGATAGTGGATGTCTTCTTTCTCCCCAGGGAGACTATTCAGTATTCTACAGTTCCACTTGCTATTCCTTTTCCAGGTCTCACAGAGTGGGGGTGGGGTAGCATTTTCGTCTCCATTCTCCTTAATGGGGCTTTTCTCTAGACCTTTGGCCCACTTGGGAATGGCCTGGAAAAGGTCACAGGAGTCGCGTGAACACAAGTGGAGCCTGGATGATTTTGGAAGTACAGAGAGAATGACAGCATTTGCAAATCCTTGCTTTTAACAGGTCTCCACTCTTACCATCACAACACCGAGACAGGCAGACTCTGAAAAGCTAGGATATCCCTCTGACTTGAACAGAGACCTGAGGATTCTTTCTGCCCTCTGGGAGCTAGACTATGAGATGTGGTGATGACTTTCCTATTATTTTGATTCTCCACCCTCGTCCACAGGGAAGGACCCTTGTCTGGCCACTCTCAGACCAGTGGGGGAGAGGGAGGGAAGCTAACAAGCAGTTATCTCTCTAGTCTTCTGTTTTCCCACCAATTCATCTCCTCTCGAATGAGATGCACCCTATAGGCCTGAAACCTAACAATTTTTTTTTTAATCAGATGGTTCTCCACTGACCTATCCCCATATCCCTTTCATTTAACCAACTGGTCCTCATAGTCAGGACTGTTCAGAGATATAAGTGGAGAAGGTGGTTTGAGGTCTACTAGAAGGCTCAGTTATCTGAAGTGATGTACCCTTGTGGGCCTGCCCCACTATTGAAATTGAAATAAACCTTTGGGAATAAGGGAAGATAAAATTCCTCAGGACACTCAAGGTAAAGTTCAAATGTGTGACCAGAAAGAGGAAACATATTAGTCTAGTTACTGCCCACTAACATTTTACCAGGGTTCGGTAAAATGGTCCTCCCTATCAGGCTGTGGTAGGGTTGAGTGAGAGCAACTCTGAAGCTCATCTAGACCATGTGTTCTGGAAGGTAAAACTCACCATTTAAGTGGCATGTAGTGGCATAGAATCAGAATCCAGGCCTTTTAGCCCCTAGCCCAAAGTCCTTCCCATATCTGTATCTTGGGACTTGGGGAAGTTGGGCACAGCTGGAAGAGACTGGGATGTGGTTTAACCACACAACCGGAAGGGATGGCGCAGGAACATACTGTGTTATGGATAATGGGAAGGGTAGAGGATGAAGAAGGAGCCTCCGCTGGCACTTATGAAGGACTGGATTGTTCCTACAACTCCCATAGGCTCTGTGCCTACTGGTAAAGGATGTAGGGCCAGGGAGTTGGTAGCCTGCATCTGCAAGGCATGGCCTTGAGGGAACAGGAAGCCTTACCTCACGTTGTTAAAAGAGACTTGGGAAAAGTGGGCATCATGTGAAACCCTTGGAGAAGTCAGACTGAGGAGATCCTGTGGGGCCTGACAAAGTTAGGCTAGAGGTATCTAAAAAGACATATGGAACAGCTAACGATTAATTTTCCTTCTACATTTTTGTCTAGAACAGGACCTAGTAGAATTATATAGTAAAGGTGCGGACTGATGAATTCAGGACCCACATAAGAGCCATGCTGAACACACAACTGGGTAAAGTCCCACCCTGCTGTTCAGCACCTTGATATTGCAAAGCAGACTGTGGTCGATTTTCCCTTGTGGGTATGTGAGATTTTTCACAACCTTCCTGTAAAACAGGTCAGCATTATGGATGGATTTCAATTTACAGACAGAAAAAAGAAAAAAAGCAAAGTGGTCAAACAACATACCCAAGAACATAACACGCTTGTACACCAACTACAGTCTACAGTCGCAGACATCAAGTCCTGAAATCTAGGATCTGTCCATAGCTACACCACAGTCTCAAGTGGAGCTCTGTAGTGTACAGACACTGTACCGTACTCTGTTCACCCATTATTGTTTGTGCTACAAAATTCCGTTTTTAAAGTACTGTGTGGCATTTGCACTGAGCCATGTTTTATGATTCAAATGACTTCTTTCTTCCGCAGTATTTCTTTAAACATCCATCCTACCTTCCTGTCTCCCTGGCTGTGCACTTCATTTAACTTTGCCAGCTCCTTCCTTCTCTTCCAGACCTCTAAATGTTGGATGTTTCCTCTCCGTTGGTGATCTCTTCCAGTCCCATGACTTCACATATCAACTGTACACCCAGGACCCAACATTTCATTCTCTATCCCTTGTGGACCTTTCCAGGCTCCACGGTCATACCCAACTCCTACCCAGTTAGCTCCATGTGGATGGCTGATGGGCATGTCAAGTGTAATCTATTTAAAAGAGAACTGACTCTTGGTTCCATAGTCACCTCACCCCACCTCCCAAACCTATTCCTCCCCAGCCCCTGCTATGTTGACAAGCAGCACCACTATTCACCCACTTGCTATAAACCTGAAAGTCTTTCTTCTTTTTTCTCCTCACACATGCACATCTGGTCTGTCATCAAATTGTCAGTTCTGCCTTCAAAATACACCACTAAATTGTGACCTCTTCCACCACCACTACCTCTACCATCATCTTCCAACTGGCCTTCCATCTGGCCTTTTCACCGTCTCCCGGATACCATTCTTAACCGTAACAATCTTTTGTCCATACAGCAGCCAGAGTGACCCAATGCTTAAATCAGATCATGTTGGCTCTTAACTCAAAAGCCTCTACAGACATCCGGTTGGTTCAGTCAATAGAGCACATGGCCCTTGATCTCGGGATGGTGAGTTCAGGCCCCATACGGGGCTTAGAGCTTACTTAAAAAAATAAAAATAAATAAAATTTTAAAAAAAGAAAGAAAACAACCCTCAGTCAAAAGCCTCTACTAATTTCCCATTGCCCTTAACATAAAAACTCCACTCTCAACTATGGCCTCGCCAACCCTGCTGATCTGGACCCTGCATACCGCATCCAACTCAACTACTAAATCGCTACTTTACTCTTGCCCTCTTGCTCTCCTCAAGGATGTGAGTTCTCAACCTTTTCTGTGGCCTCAATCCCTTCAGCAACCTCATAAGACCAATGGATTGTCTGTCAGAGGCAAGTTTTTAAATTCATAAAATAAAATGCATGAGATTACAAAAGATACAACTGCACTGAAATATGATTACCAGAGTACTAAAAATCAAATTTGTGATAAGTAATAGATGTGCTTCTTTGTCACCATGTTAAATATCAGGATCTAGCAGCCCTAACAACTATCATAATTTTGAAGTCGTGATGGGCACAAATGACATTTGCAGATATCTGTAACAACTATAATGTTATATGAAAGTGTCGGTGATTTCTTTGGGTGACAAGTTGCAGAGGCTGCTAATGCACTGCAGTTTGTTTGCCCATATTCCTCAATGAAAGAAAAGCTAACTTTCAGTTGGAAGTTAGTGAAAAGAGAGATGCGATTTTTTCCCCCATTCAACTTCAGGGCCTCTGATTCTATCCATGGACATGAAGTCAATAGCCCTTCCTTAACACATCAAGCCCATTCCTATCTCTGGACCTGTGTACTCGCTATTCCCTCACCTGGAATGCTCTTCCCCCTAATCTGCACAGAGCTCCCTCTCACCTCACTCAAGCTTCTATCCAAAGATTGCTTCTCCTCCAGAGAGTCTATCCCTCGCCCCTCTACCTGAAACAGCAACCCTAATCCCCCCTTCACACTCCTTCCACCTTGTTCTGCTTCATCTTCCAACCTTACTTATCACCTTCAAAGTCATGTTGCTTCTGTGCTTGTTTACCTGTTCCAAAAGGTAAAGCTCCACTTCCTGTCTTGGTCTCCAAGGTCTCACAGCAACTAGAATGGGCCTGCTACAAGAAAGCACGTAGCGAATATCTGTGGGATGAGTGAACGGCTGTAAAGGGAGGGATATGATCTAGACTTTCGGACACATGAAAGGAAGAGATATTTTGTTCCAAATTCCAGTCAAAAGGGACAGTTTTTCACATTTTTTTCAAAAATGGGATTTCCAATATGGGAACTATATTCCATGTTTTATAGTCTTATAAATAGGGTTCATGACACAGCTTGGGCATATGCCTGGTTCCCTACCAGAGGATGGGCTGTTAGACCCCAGAAGGCTGTCAAACCTATATCACAATGAGCAGTATAGTTTGGTTTGACCAATTAAAGTATAACAGATTACTTTTTTTTTTAAGATTTTATTTATTCATGAGAGACACACAGAAAGAGAGAGAGAGACAGAGACACAGGCAGAGGGAGAAGTAGGCTCCCTGAAGGGAGCCTATGTGGGACTCAATCCCCGGTCTTCAGGATCAGACTCTGGGCTGAAGGCGGCGCTAAACCGCTGAGCCACCCAGGCTGCCCCTAAAGTATAACAGATTACTTCTAATAATAGCTATTTTCTTTTAAATTTGCTCTTAGCATTTTGACTTTGGCTGACCCTGAAAAGGGAATTTCATTGAATTGGCACTATGCTTGATTCAAAAGACAATAACATTATAGAGCAAACATAATGGTCTATCTCATTACATGGAGACAACTTCATTCTTTATTTCAAGGAGTAGCTTAATATTGAGGCCTTAGGGGACTTCGTGGTGATAACTCATTAGCCATTAAAATTATGAGTCTCCATATTACTCAGCCATAAAAAAGGGGGGGTCTTGCCATTTGCAACAACATAGATGGACCTAGCGGATATTATGCTAACAGAAATAAGTCAGATAGAGAAAGACAAATACCACATAATTTCACTTACATGTGGAATCTAAAAGACAAAAATGAACAAACAAGAAACAGACCTTAAGAGCAGACCTGGTGGCTCAGCGGTTTAGCGCCGCCTTCAGCCCAGGGCCTGATCCTGCAGACCCGGGATTGAGTCCCACATCAGGCTCCCGGCATGGAGCCTGCTTCTCCCTCTGCCTGTGTCTCTGCCTCTCTCTTTCTCTCATTAATAAATAAATTAAAAAAAAAAAAAAAAAGAAAGAGACCTTAAATACAGAGATCAAACTTGTGGTTGCCAAAGGGGAGGCAGATGACAGGATGAGTGAAATAGATCATGGGAATTAAGAAGTACAAACTTCTAGTTATAAAACATATGTCATGGAAGTGAAAACTACAGTATAGGGAATATAGTCAATAATTTTGTAATAACTTTGCTGGGTGAGAGATGGTAGCTACACTTACCAGGTTGAGCATGTGTAATGTATAGAATTGTCAAATAACTATGTTCTGCAACTGAAAGTAATACAACATTGTATGACAACTATACTTCAATAATAAAAAAAATTTAGAAAAATGAAGTACGCTTCTTAGAAAACAAACAAAATATGGTCTTGAACTCAGGAAAGTAAACACAGCTTGAGAGGTAAATAGATATGGTTCCTGCACACGTGATACTGAGGCAGTGGTTATGGGTGGGATTTCTCAGGCGGAACACGTGGAATATGAGAAGGAACCAAAATCAGCTTCTAAGAAACCTACGGAAGAGGAAAAAAAAAAAAAAAGCCAGGAAGGAAAACTCGGAATCAGAAATACCAAGTTGTTCAAGTATCTGCTTGTTCAAGTATAAATTGACTCACTAATTGCCTAAGGTATGTAATTCCTGACCAGTTCTTGAAGATAAGGAGGAATAAAGAGAGAAAGGTAATACATGTCCTGTGACCTTTATGGAAAAGAGAAGAAGATATAGCACCAAAGTAACAAACAACATCTGAAAAATGCTAATCATTTCTCATTTGCAAATCATCTTACAAAAGCAAACACCTAAATGGAAGAGTTGGCAAAATGTAGAGCTTGATAACAAAATCCAGAGAAAAATACTAGGGCAAACCTCAAGTGAATACAGGAATAACTCTGAGAGCTAAAAAGGAAAGTTAAAAAAAAAAAAAACAAACACATACACACACAACACAAAACCACCTTATTAAATGCCAACAGTAGATGTGTCCCTGCTGTACCAAGAAACTGTTGGTGTTCCCAGAGTATCTGTGTTAAGTGATTGAAACAAAATGGTTTTTATTCAAAGAATTGCATTTTGAACAGAAAATTGAAAGTAGAAATAATCCAATCCTGAAACAAACTGACCTACATATTAGATGAACTTGTAGTAGTGAAACACAGAACAAAAAAAAAATCATTTAATTGTAAGTGTTTTGACTAGTAATCATTGGCAAATGAATGGACAGTATTTCTAAACGGCAAAGAGTACACATCTTGAGTGCATACTGCTTGTTCTGGATGAAAAATAACTGGGAAAAAATTCTCAGACTTTTCTTTTAAGCAAAACACTTTCATTTAATGGAAACCTTTCAATATATAAAACAGTTGAATCTGATTGAATCTGATGGATAGGGGAGACCCAGGGCTCTGCCCATGGAGTACTTTCCCCCATCCTCATCCTAGGCAGGCCCTGAGGAATCTCTGGAAACCTATGGGTCTGTGTAGCACTATTTGAAAACTGCTGGATTCAAGAAGAAAGATACAGTGAGCGTGATGCCCCACTGCGACACCCCAAGAGCTTTAACTCATTCCTAAGAGTTCCTTGGTGACTTGGTCCAACATAAATGTATCTGCTTATTAGTTGGAAGTGCTTTAAGCAACAGAAAAAAATGTTCGAGACCAGTTTCATTATCTCTGCTGCAGCTGCCATATGCACACATTCTAGGCTCTAGTGCTATCTGAGCAACGGTTGCAGAGCTGGCTCCAGCATAGTGGTGGAGAGCGGGTGGGGAGAAGTGGATTTGGTGGGCATTTTTCTACTCATTTTCCAGAGAAGCTAGGGTAGGAGGTAAAGGAGGCTTAAGCTTCAGGTCACTTCAGTTGCATGGATCCCTCCTAATGCCAGTTAATGAGTGTCACCAATCCAAAGAGTGTTGAAGATTAGTTACTGTGCAAACTTGAACTGCCTGGAAATCTTACAGCTCATACGTGAAAGAAATTATAAAGAAGTTCGCCTCATCCTAAAAGTTTACAAGAGATGACTGATAACATGTTGTGAAGCCAAAAGAAACTTTTCTAACTATCAGTAATAAAATACAATTTACCATCAACCATGCGAGGGGAAATACTAAGTTATGTATTATCACTATAAAAAAAATGGTACTACAAAATCATGGTTAAAAAAAAAGAAGCAATTAATAAGTATGCAGCAAAAAAAAAAAGTAGTTGAAAAGAAATTAGAGAGGTGTACCAGACAGTCAAACAATAAAAAATATTTTTAAAAAGATTTTATTTATTTATTCATGAGAAAGAGAGAGAGGCAGAGAGAGAAGCAGGCTCAATATAGGGAACCTGATGTGGGACTCGATCTCAGGACTCTGGGATCACACTCTGAGCCAAAGGCAGTTGCTCAACCACTGAGCCACCCAGGCATCCCAACAAAAAAAATATTTTGATATTTTTTTCTAGGTTTTATAGTTTTATTATTGGTCATCTTTTTAGACTTTAAAATATGTTGTGATATCCATACTCATTCTAACCCAAAATTCATTCTTGTACTGACGTTGTATTTGGCATCTTGTACTCTTTTTTATTAGATGATGCCAAAAAGTATACAAGCTTCAAGCCCCACAAGGCCTGGATCCATTGCTGTCTCCCAGCAGAGCAGATGGGGGAAAGCTACTGTGGATGGAAAAATTGAGGAACAGAAAGCAAGGGTGGTATTTAGGCCACATTCATAGAAAAGGTCTGGCCCTCAAGCCAAATGGATCCTTTAATACTCAATTAACATTATATACTTAGAAGAAGAAAACTACTGGTATGATAGGGATCTACCTTACATCTGAGCTGGAGTTCAACTATGGGCATAAATCTAAACCCCTGGGGTGGGCCTAGAGGAGACATTTATTTGCACGAACAACTGAGGAGCCCTCTGAGAAAGAACTCATCCTAAGGGGAGCTGGAGCCTGGCTTGGGCAGCTTGATCCTGTGCTAAGTCTTTGTGATTCAAGTTCTCAGTAGAGTGTTTGTCACTCACTTTTGTTTCACAGACACACATACATCCACACTTAGTCACTTACCCCTTACACAAGACTCACGTGGAAGTCCTAACAGAAAAGATCAGAGCCCCAAAGAAGCAGCTTCCCTGAGGCCACAAAGTAACTATATGGTGAAGGAGACCATTTCTAGGAGGAGGTGGAACCAGAGCCAGGACACTTTTAGCATTTTGGGGAGCTCCACCGCTTTCCAGTGCTGTGGCATGAGACAGTGGTGCTCAGTGGTGTCTGGTGGTGAAGAGTGGCCCGGTGGACCCAGCAGAGTAAATCTGTCCATGTATATGGAGATTTCCAGAAAACTAAGGAGACATGTTACAGAGGATTGAGGATATCTTGGCTGAGCCAGAGTGGGCATGAAGTAGTGAAATTTGCTTCATTACTAACGATGTAGTCCAGCTTCAGGTAGGGGAAAACAGGGTTATGTTTGTAATGACTGAGTGGTGGGTCGAGGTTCTTGGGGGGTAACATAGTCAAGGGGACCTGGGTGTTACCTGCCACAAACTTGCTGTGTGACTTTACACTGCTGCTTTGTCATGTGTAGAAGCTTGGTGCCAGCATCAGACAGATGATCTCTAAGGTGTCTGCTGGCCCTAAAACCCTACAGTTATAACCAAAAATCTTTATGGATCTTCCAGGGTAACATTAAGCAATTACAATTCTCTTTAGAAAAGAGGGCATGAAACAAGACAACAACAAAGTGCTCCTAGCACAGTTGCCTCCTGGAAGTTTTTGTGACTTTGAATAGTGAGCAAATAAACATCCTGGCATGAGGAATCAAACTACCTCTCGCGGGTCCACACACACACATGCACCACACCGGATGCCCATCAATCTCATGGGGATCTGACTCTTTCATCTGGGCTTACCATTCACCACAGTGTCTGGGAGTTTGGAGAAGTGTCTCACTGTGACCAGCTAAAGATGAGACCATGAGGCAGCGATGCATACGTGACCATGCAAATGCAGTAGAACCAACCTATGGACACCTAAACTGTTGGTTTCTGAAGACAAAGACAATCCTGATCGGAAGCTCATCAGTTACGGTGAGGGGGAGGACTATCTTATAGGACCATATTTAATGATGGATATTTATAAGATTATAAAGAGCTGAGCGTGGCTCCTCTTCAAATGATCTAGAGAGATACCTTTTATTTTTTATTTTATTTTATTTTTTTGAGAGATGCCTTTTAGAGGGGGTTTCTTCCTATAGTTCCTTCCTGAGAAATACTGGGTCCTCATGCGCATAATCTAGGGACAGGCCTCAAGGGATCCTAATCTGAAATGTGTAAAAGGGGCCAGAGAGAAGAATTCAGCCTCAGATCTGGTTATCAAAGTCTTCAAATTAATGTTCTCTTTAGTCTATCCAAGAGATTATGTGCCAATTGTTTCTGTCATGCAAATAGCTGGGCTCCCACAGGCCTGGAGAAAGTGGCTCGTGGAATAATGCTGAGACCCGGAAAACACCTATCTATTTCTAGATGAACAAATGAAGCCCAGGAAAACAAGGGACTTCTCTGGCGCTGCATGTGTCAGAAGCACAAATGTGCCCCAGAATCTGGGGCCCCAGAGGAAGTGAAATTCAAAGAATGGTACCTCTGCTGAACCTGCCGAACAGAGCAGGGGGGAAGGTGGCTGTGAGCACTGTGGTCACAGCATGTTGAGTCAGTGGCTCCCTTGGAATCGTGCTGTGTCATCTGCACAGCGAGTGGCTCACATCCCTACTCACAATCTTTTAGTTTGTAGGCCCATGACTGGCAGTCCCAGGAGAAAGAAGGGTCAAGGCACTAGGGTAGACCTCAGCCCGGCCCATTGCCTTTTCCTTTCCTAGGAATGCAGTTTTTTTTTTTTTTTTTAAGTTGCTTACAAAATGGAGTTGATAGCTTTCCCAGATGCCCTGCAATCAGACAAGGCTACAAACACCCTGAGAGCCCAGATGACTTTTAATGCTCTTTGGAAAGGTTAAAAACGCCAACAGGAAATTAGGGAATTGTGAGGAAAATGGAAAATCCTTAGCTTATTTAGGAAGACGACGGGCTGGGATTCTCCAGTCTCTTGCTTCTCTGCTAAACAGAGTGAAAAACAATATGGACCGGAATGTCGCTAAGCCTCTTTCAATATGGCGATCTTCAGGAAGTAGGGGGGCTTAGGTGGAGGGGCAGCCAAAAGAGTACTCAAAGAAGACAAGAAGTCAGTTTCCTACAGGAAAGTGTACAGCAGACCAAACTTGCCTCAAGTACACCCATTGACTTCAGTGACGTCTACTGAAGTTACTAGAAGATACTTAAGAGTATATATGTCCATGGCAGAGAAATACCTGAAGCTTGGTATAGACCTCAAGAAACCTACTTTGAGTTCCTCTACCACATCCTGGCCATGTGCTCGTCCTGCTGATGCCACTTGAGCTTACACCCATAGGCCCCTGCTGTTCCTCTGGAAAACCCACCTCTACAGACCTTTCCCACAATTCATCTCCTATTTTCCCCTCTGTGCAATGCCATGTCCAAGGAGGAACTGATACCAAAAATTCAGTAAAACTAACATTTAGACCATTCAATCTCAACCCTGGCCACACATTGGAATCATCTGGGGAGTTTTGTAAAAATGCCTTTGCCTGGCTCCCGCTCCAGACCAAATACATCAGCAGCTTGGGCTGGAACCAGAGTGCTGGCATGTGTTAAAAGCTGATGCAGGTCGAGACATCCTCCAACTCTGAGAGTTGTGTCAGTGATTCTCAGACTTTGTTCAAATTCAATGCTCTTTTCTTTGAATTTCAACTCTTCAGGAGCCCCAGATCCCGGTTGCATATTTTGGTGAGGTTTAAAAAAAAAAAAAAAAAAAAGCCCAATGCCCAAACTGCACTCTGGATCAATTAAATCAGAATCCCTGGAGGTAGGAACTAGACATCAGTATTTTTTTAAGATTTCTTAGATGCTCCTGAAAGTTAGCCAAGCCTGAGCAGCAAAGAGTTAAATGACAGGGATCCAACCCAAACACCAGGATTTGTGCGGGCCACCTGAAAGAGAGAGGGCTTCCAAGCCAGGGACAGGAAACCAACAGAGTTTGGCTGGAGACTAGTTGAAGGTATTAACAAATCTAAAGATAGAATGAGTGAACCAAGGGAGGGGGTCTACTTGGAAAGAGAAAGTGGGAGTCAGAGGGGAAAGGCTTGCCAAGGGACGAGTGCACGGGTGAGTTGACGGGAACATCCAGTCCTATCTGTTTGGCAGGTCCATCTCCCAAGAGGAAATGAAGACATGAGCTTAAGAAAATGTGACACCCTTTGACACTAAAACCATCCCTCTAATATCCCCTGCCCAGGCTGTGTACTCAAGCTGTGTTCTCATTACCATTGGTCTTCCTATTTAGTTTCCCACGGGGAGAGAATGTGTTAGTCAAGGTGACACGAATGTCCATTCTGCTTGGAAGTTCTCATTTCTCATCACAAATTAATAAATTGTGATTTTGGTTTATAGAGCTGTCTCTTGAGAGCTTGACTCATGTGATCTGTCCCTGAGAACTTGATCCACTCTAGCATGTTGATAAAGTCCAGTTTCCAAGTCTGCAAATCAGTTTCACCAAAGTGGCATCATCTCAAAATTCCTGGGGTTTAGCACAGAGCTTTTTTGTGTGTGATAGTCTCCACCTGGTTGGGCGATCCTGGAAGACAGGGGTCAATGTTTTATTCCCCTGTGTATCACTGACACCCAGCTTAGTGCTGGGACATTAGAGGCAATGGGGGAGAGTGTAGCTATTTACACCCACATAAGTGGTCACTGCCCTTTTCACACCATATGAGCTCTGATGCCAGAGCAGAGTCCTAGAGGCCCCTGTGAGGCTAAGTTCAAATCTTGTAGGTACTTGGTCTTAGGAATTCAGGAGGTACAGGGGATTGATGATGTGTGGGGCAGATAGAGATACAGGGGAGACTCGGTGTAGGGACATTTAACCATCAGTATGGAAGTATTTTGATGTTTTAAAAACTAGTAGATACAACCATCCTGATGCATAACAGCTAAATCTCAGTTTTGTTTGTAGGTAACAAATACCTGTTGATTAAATGAATACCTCTCACTAAAGCACCCTCCCCGTGGTTGGTGGTACCCCATTATCTGCCCACCCCCAGCAACGCCAGAGACCTTCCTTCCCAGAGCTCCTTGACACCAGACCCACACAGAGTGTGACCAAACCAAGTGTAGTCTTGGCTTTAGATCACATAACCCTGGTTGCTGGTTGGGTCTGGTGCCTGGGACACAAGGGTGAGAAGAGAAAGACATGTGGCCTCCTCACAGGATTAATAATACAAAGCTTGCTTTAGCTTTCATTTAAAAAGAAGGTACAAAAGCTGTAAGGCCTTTGCAACTGTGAAAATCCCTTGGCAAAATCACTGCTCTTTGCATGGTATTCGAAAGCTGTGCTCTACTCTGAGAGCAAAAAACCCCCATTAGTCTAATATCTGTGGCAAGACAGCCTGATCAGATGAGAACAAGCTTCTGATCCCCTTGAAAGTGGAATCTACTGTGATTTCCTGACAAAGGGACTGTCTAAGAACGGCCTCTTTAGCATTCTGCTCTCTTTCCTACAGTTGATATTCTGCGACAAGTGATTGCTGGGGGATGTCACTGGGTGGAAAGGCTGGAAACCACTTGTTTACCGTGTCATTCCTGCTTTGTCATTCTGGTGGGGACTTGTCCATTTCCCTCCTCGGGGTGCCTTAAAGGGACATGTGCGATCAATGAAGTGGAAAGATCTAAAGAGCTCTTTATGGTTAATTGGGCTGTTGTTCAATATGAAAATGTATCTGTTCATAGTTCATCGTGATGTCCAAATTTTGGGCCTTTCAGGCCTTTTGCCTGGCTAGCTTACTCTGCCCCAACTCCCCCAGTGCCCATGCCCTTAAATTTTAGTGAACCATGTCTTGTCTTGCTCTTGAGAAATCCAGACTAGAGTTGTATTTAGAAAAGACTGATGTTCTTCCTAAGATAGCTTATAGTTTCACTAATATACAAATTATTTCAAAGCTTCTGGGCGCACAGAGTTAGAAGGGTCCTTTGGTGCCCACTAATGATACAGAAGAGATGTCGAAACGGATGGATGGATACCTACCATGCTATGGTACCAAAATACATCTGGAACAAGTCTAAAGGTGGGGCACGATCGCAAGACCTTTGTTTCCAAGTTATTGTTTTGGTGTCAGCTTCCGGGCATCTCAGAAAGCTCTCGGCTGACATAGAAACAGAAAAGGTTTCATTACCCAAAAGGAAAATTCTATTCTATCGTGTGAACCCGGAGTGAAAACAGCACGTGAACTCCGGGCTGCCAGTGTCCCCTCGTGCCAGCTGGTTCAATGGGCAGAAGTGAGAATGTTAATAAACACTCTAATGAAAGGAAGTTGTTGGATAGTAATTACCATATGCCATTAGTATCTGTCCCTTTGGCCAGACGCTGCAGACAGGCTGAAACCATACATACAAATGAGCGTCTGCTAGGACCGTGCAGGGAAGAAAGGGGGACAGTGTCATTGTGAGCGGCTGGTGTTGTCAGGAGCTTTAAATCACAGGCCACTTAGTAACAAAAACAGGGAAGGCTTTTGTGTTCCAGAACAACCATGTGACTGAAAGTTTAAAAATTTTAATAAACATTTTTTCATGCTTGTTTACTTTTCTTTCACCTCAAAACATACTGTTTGTAGTTCTTTCTTTTTTAAGGAAAATACTGACTTAGGTTTGTTGTTGTTGTTTTTGTTGTTTTTAATCAATGAGTCCAGGACTGCAACTTAGGGCTTTTTGTTTTTCAACCACAATTTCCTAATCTCTCCAGGAAGAGAGGTGATTACATGAGTCTCTGGGCACCCTGGTAGTTGTATTTCTCAAGATTTACATTATCCCTTTCTGGTTGACCTAAATTGGCTTATAAATCATACCAACTACTTCCAAATGCTGCCTCTCACAACACAGTGGAAAGTCAAAACTGAAAACACAGAGGGTAGTCAGCTTTAATAGCCTCTTTTTTGCAATGAGAAACTGAGGCCTAGAAAGGTGAACAAATGTCCCTTAAATCACAGGCCTCTAGTACTGACCAATAGTCAAGCTGTTTTTCACATCCTAGGCCATACTGTCTCTCTCACTTTGACCAGGGCTCAAAGAAGCATTAAAAAGAGACCAAACCACATTTGGATCCTTCTTCATGTGTGTTGATTTGCTGGAAGCACACACATTTGGGGGAAAACTCAACATTTCACAAATGCCAGGAGCAATGAAGCTTGGTGCTCTTTGGCAATGAGACGTTACAAGGAGCTAAAAGTAGAAAATTGAGCACGAACAAGGGATACGCAGAAAAAGACAAGAATTAGAAATCAGAGAGATTACAGTAAAATATGAGTGACAAGGAAGTTGGACATCAGAAATAAGTAGGTAGGAGCCTCTGAAAGAGTCGGCTGTGAAAGTTAACAGGTAAATTTTTCCAGTACATTAATTTGAATGACCGAAGTTAGGCATTTTTGACAACTAAAGTTGGCTGAAATTTATCATTGTGTTGTCCTTGAAGAAAGAACTTATTAAGCCAATAAAAGGATAAACAAAAGTATAGACAAATTAGTTTAACCTACTTAAGATAACAAAACTTTCAAGCATTGTTTGAGCTCTAATTTTTTGATGCCCTGCTCTGTCTTTGAACGAGTCCCATCCACTTGCTCAACCAGACCCTGAAAAACTTTCATTCGCGACTGTTCAGTCAGGTTAGTTCACTTCCCAACTGTAAATGAAAAAATAAAGGGCTCTATTTGGTGAGGGATTAAAATCCTTTCTTGTAGAACATTCTGTAGGGAGGGGATAGCCAGTCTCACTTGCTACACCTCAGAGAACCCTCCTTCAGTCCCGGAGATGCCCCTCTTCCCCCAGGAAGAGAAAAGAATTCAAGGCCGTGGTAGTGAGGTGGGCTCCAGGAGAGCCTTTAAGCTGGCCCCAAGGTCCATTTCCAGAAGTTCCAGCCTTCCTTTCATCAGACTGGCCTTTCTCTCAGCTGATGACATCATTTATTCACTAATTTATTTGTTCAAAGAACTCATATTGAGCACCTTCTTGGGGCCAGATGTAGTGCTGGACAATGGGCCTTCGTCTCTGGACATGATAGAATGGGTGTCTGTCCTTGTGTAGCTTTTTGCTGTTTTCTGCGCTTGCCACTTGGGCAGATTCCATATCAGATTATAGCACTGTGAGGTGTTAGTTTTTTACTTTGGAAGAAGGACAGAGGAGCAGTCAAAAGAGAAAGAATTGAAACAAGTCACCTATACCGGAAGTCTCTGGGCCTCCCCATGCCCCACACCACCCTGGGTGGAGGGTATGTGTTCATGCAAAGGTTCACAGACCGGAATAAAACTGTTAGTGCTTAATAAGACCCTGGACATCATCTGGTACCACCCTTTCGTTTAACAGATGAGGACACTGAAGCACAGAGAAGAAAACAGCTCTCTTCGAAGTTTCCAGAAGCCTGTCCTCCAGGGCTCTGTCTCCTATACCAACTTTGCACAGAAACAACCAACCAAATCCTGCTTTGAGCAGGAACTATGTGAGAGTCAACAGATCCTGAGATAACTTTACCTAAAAAACAGAACAAAAGAGCAACTTGAGGATATCCTTCAACACTGTTGATGAATGCTTATCAAAACAAGGGTGCCCATTAGGTGTCCCTTCTGGAGGCCCACATAGGAATTGAATTGGATGCACTGAAATACTACTGGAGTGGGCTGGCTTCTGGGTGGGGAAGCATGGGTTAAATGAATTCTAGCCTACACCCCAAGCTCCAATCCTTTCCTGAAGGGGTTTCCACCAGGAGAGAAAACCATTTGATCCCAATGTAGGAGTGATGGTGATTAGGCAGGTAAGTGAATGCACAGGTCCCCTCCTAGGGTTGTGTCTCTGTGGGGTTGGTGGTGACCGGCGCACATCCCACAGTAGTGGGGCCAGATCCTAACAGAAGATGGTGGCTTCGCTTGTGTGTGGCCCCCTGACCGCTCCCCTCTCTAGGTTTCTGAGGCCGTGTGTTTACTGCCATTCCAACACCCTTCTGCCCTGGGAATGTCCTCTTTCTTCAAAGGATTCCCTTTAGGGACTGTTGCTCTTAATTGCAAATATAACATGTACTTATTATAACGAATTCAAATTACACAGAAATATAAAGAATTAGAACTGAACATTATCCTTCCCTTTCTCTGACTTTGCACTTCCTTTTCAATTCCTTTTCTTACAGATAGCTGCTGCTAACAGTTTAACGTATGTACTCTTCCAGAAAAAAAAAAATAAATGTGTGTGTGTATATGTGTGTATGTATACACAATTTATGTGTTTTATTCACACTTCTGTGCACTCATAGAAGTTTTTCCCAATATAAATTGTATCATACCATATGTATTGTTCTGCAACTTGTCCTTTTTCCTGAGTATCTACTATGCATATTTTTCTATGCTGGTCCCATGCGTTAACATGATGTGTGGATTCTCCAATTTACTTAATGAGTGCCCGACTGATGAACATTTAGGTAGTTTCCAATTCTTTACTTTTAAAAAATAACCTCCATGGGCATCTGGGTGGCTCAGTGGTTGAGCATCTGTCTTCGGCTCAGGGAGTGATCCCCAGGGTCCCGGGATCGAGTCCCATATCGGGTTCCCTGCAGGGAGCCTGCTTCTCCCTCTGCCTGTGTCTCTGCCTCTGTGTGTCTCTCATGAATAAACAAAACCTTAAAAGTAAATAAATAAACAGTAACCTCCAGTTAACTTTAAGTAACTTTCTTAATTAATCTCTTCCACCCCACTCCTCTAAGCTCAGTTGTGTAAAGGCACCAGCATATCCCAATCCTATTATAAACTATGATGTTTTGGTTGCATGCTAGTTAAGTAACTGCTGTGCCAAATGAACGGATGAATATGAGCATTAGAATGTCATAGAAATCAACAGATTTTAAAGGATTAATACCACCATTTGTTATCTATGGGCTTGTCTGGTGTGTTAGCCCTATTTTCTCCCACTAGACAGTTAGTTGCTACATTTAACCTATATTTTCATTTTAAAAAATTAACATAAAAAATTAAAACCCAGTTCCTGTAATGAGTCTCATTCCACATCTCATCGGAAATGGGAGTGACAGAGCAGACACTGTTGAACCCCATCCCATGTCTATCTCACTGTGGACTCTCTAGAAATATTAAACCAACCACAGAGCCTACGCTGAACTGCCCAGGGAACGCATATTCATCAGACCTCCACGGATCACCTGCTCTGAACAACGCTCTGAAGGTTGAACCAAAAAAGAATATGACACAGTCTCTGCCCTCCAAAACCTTGGCCATAGTAGAAAAGATAGACACAAAACACCAACTAACACATGCAAAGCGAACTAAGTGTACCCCTGAGGAATAAGTGAAAATCATGCATGGGGCACAGGAAAGCTTTGCGTTCAAAAGAGCAATCACAGGCATGTGGGTTTGAACTAGGCCTTGAGCAGAATTTTGATGGTGGGGTGAGTGGTGGAAAGGGGAAGGTCTGGGTTCAGGAACAAGGAAGCAGGTGAGAATGCAGGTAACTGTGTAGGGAGCACTGAATGGTGAGGGATGCCCTCTGTCTGAGAACCAGAGGCTACGGGTGGATCTAGGATGAGCCTAGAAAGGCGCTTGGACTCAGATGGTCCAGGGTGGTAAATAGGACAAGTAAGGAGTTTCTGTGCTCTTCGGTAGGCAGCAGTGCCCCACGGTGGGTTTAGGAAAGTGCTCCATCCCCTGCTTTGGGAAAGTGATCTGAGACGGTTCATTAAGAAAAGCACAAGACTCAAGGCAAGCGGTTGGGAGGTTTTTTGCAGTAATCCAGGACAAAAATGATGTGCCGACTGAGGTCCTCTGAGGAGCAGATTTGTCCATCCGCGTCAGAGTTGTGTTTCAAAAACCAGCTCTTAAAAACTGGTCATGTGTGCCAATGCATGAAGAATATCCTGTGCTGCCACCAATAAAGATGAAAATGTGGCACTATTTGGAGAGTGTTTGGGTACAGAGGTATGAGAACTGGAAAAAAGAATAAATGTCTGGCCTTTTTCTTATCATCCGGTGCCCCATCACCGCAGTCAGTGTCACCACCTCTCTCTATGTGACATACTGACTTTTCTAGAATTCCATAATAATAAAATGATAAATTGGTGTCTCTGTTTTTGTTATCTTGGCAACAGGTAGGAACCACCCTATACCCCTAGCTCTCTTACCCAATATTCAGCAAGCATCAAACTACATCTGCATTCTCTGTTCTTTTACCCTTTAAATATATATTTTTTAAGATTTTGTTTATTTATTCATGAGAGACACACACAGAGAGAGAGGGGGGTGCAGAGACACAGGCAGAGGGAGAAGCAGACTCCCGGTAGGGAGCCTGACGTGGGACTCGATCTTGGGACCCCGGGATCATGGCCTGAGCCAAAGGCAGATGCTCAACCACTGAGCCACCCAGGTGCCCCTGTTCTCTTAACCTTTAATATCGAGCACTAACAAGCATCATCTAATGTGCCTTATCTAATTTTACTCTTCACAACAGTGTTACAAGTTCATAAAATATATGAATACCCACTAGGAGGAAGCCAGTGGGAACACAGCGATTTAAAAATGACACAGTCACTGTTGTGGTGGAGCTGAGCTGGTGTTCAAGTGAGAAAGACAACAGAAAATCCAAGCATGGCTCTATAACATCATGTCAGGTGGGGGTGAAAATGAGGTGAAGAAATGAAGCAGAGGAAAGGGATGAAGGAGATGGAGAAGGACGATGGAGGAAAGGGAGCATGACCTGGGAACAGGGGCCTGGATTAATAGAGGAGTGAATCATGCACAAATCTGGGGGAAGAGCATTCCAGACAGAGGCAACACCTGTTGAAAGTCTACCTGGACAGGGGGCTTCAAACTGTCTACTGAGGTGAGACTGAGCAAGTGTAGGAGGAAAAGCAAGGAGGCCAGCATGGCTGACGCAATGTGAGCAAGAAGCAGGTGAGAGATTGGATAGGATCCAGAGGCTAGGTCACAGGGGGCCTTGTACATTTGGGACTTTTGCTCTAGGTGTGATCAGATGCCACTGGAGGATTTTGAGTAGAGAAGTAACATGATCTGGTTCACAATTATGATGCCTATTTTACAGGTAGGGAATCAGGCTCAAAGAGGTGGCCAACGTCCTACAAAGGTAAGTCCTAGGGCCTAGGCTTTCATCATGCTAGTGTGAGTCTCCTCCTATGCTCCTGCCCGTTCGGCTCACTGCCTCCTTCCTCACACAGCCGCCGGTCAGCTCAGCTCACACCTACCTCAGTTCCTACTCCCAAGAGGAAAGAACAAGGTCCATGGAGCTAACATTGCCTGCAGTCACTCTCTTGGCCACTGAGCTCCAAGACCTCCGCCTGCCTTGACCCATGCCATCCGGTCTGACTTCCAGACCTCGTCTTACTTCTGACCACAGTGGCTTCCTGGTTTCTCAGCCTTAGGTTGCTTCACCTCCACAACCACTGTGAGGACTTTGAGGAAAAGTGGCAATGGTGTTGGCTGTGGCCTTAGAATGTTTGGTTTCGAGACCTGGCTCTGCTACTTGTAGCTGTGTGGCCTTGGGCAACTGGCTTAGCCATTCACAACTTGAGCCCTTCAACGGGACAATGCTGCAGACCTTCACAGGGTGTTGGTGTTGTGAGGAATGATCATCTGCCACAGGCTGGGAGCTCAGCAGGACTGAGAAGGCAGCCATTCTTCTCGACTGTCTTCAACGCTTCTTCTCTGACGTAGGGTCTGGCTCTCTGCCCTGCCTCCCCAGTGGGTTCATGTCCCCACTGCAACCAGCTTCCTTTAATATTGCACATTCAGGTCTATCAGGTAGGAACCTTGGGAAAATACTTAGAGGAAGAGGAGGAGGAGAAGTGGCTTCACCAGGAAAAAAAGGCAGATTGTACATCTCTTTTCATTTTCATTCAAAATGATTCTAACAACTACTCGGAGCCACATTCTCTTTTTTAGGATATATCAAACTCTCAATATATAGGAAAAATGTGACATGTTTTATAGATCTCTAAAAGATAGGACTCTTTAATTCCTTAGAAGTGATTGACACTGAAGAATACATGGTAGGTTCTCAGAGTTCTCAGAATTACTCAGAGTTCCTTAATTACCTCCATGTACCTTTGGTAGCAGTTTCTGGAAATTTATTCATTTTTAGAGCTGTTGAATAGCATTTGGAATATAACTTATGTGTTATCATTGAACTGAGAGTGTCATGCAGAGGAATACTCCACGGTTCTCATCTTACAAAAAAAAAACCAAAAACTTTATTTTTGTATAATTTTAGACCTGCAAAATTTGCAATCAATCCAGAGAGTTCCTAAAGTCTTTACTCAGCTTCCTCTAATGTCAACACTTGACCTAATCATGATGCAATTGGCAAAATTAAGAAATTAGCCTTGATACAAAATAGTTAACTAAGCTGTAGACTTCAATCAGATTTCCCCAGTTTTTCTATTCCATGTCCGGTTTTCTATTCCAGAACGCCCCAGTGCCTTTAGTTGTCCTGCCTCCTTAGTCTCTTCTAATCTGTTATAGTTACTTGGTCTTGTCTTTTGCAATCTTGACAACAATTTTTTTTTAAAGATTTATTTATTTATTCATGAGAGATAAACAGACACAGACAGAGAGGAAGAAGCAGGCTCCATGCAGGGAGCCCGATGTGGGACTCAATCCCAGGCCTCCAGGATTAGGCCCTGGGCTGAAGGCAGAGCCAAACCACTGAGCCACCCGGGCTGCCCTCGACAACAATTTTGAAGACTAATGTCAGGTATGTTGTAAAATGTCCTTCAATTTGGGTTTGTCTGTTGTCTCCTGGCAACCTAAAGTTATAAAATTCAGAGGTGAAACTGCATCTATTCTCATTGCATCCTATTAAGGAGTAAATAATATCAGTGTGTCTTAATTACCAGGTATGTTAACGCTGATCATTTGGTTAGGGCAATGTTGGCCAGGTTTCTCCTTCAACTTTCACCTACCAATTTTAGCATCCATTAAGTGGTTCTTTCCTTTTGCAATGATGACTGTGATGTTCAAATGATTCTCCAGTTTCCTTCATCCTTTCTACATTTATTGACTTGAATTCTTCTGGGAGGAAGAATCGTCATGTCTCTTCCACCTATTCATTGACAGCACTATAGACTCATGGATATTTAGATTTTTCTCCATATTAAAATCCCGTATTGTTGGTATTTTTTCCCCTCAAATCATTGTAGCTCCAGCCACTGGAGGCTTGTTCAGGTTTCAAAAGTCCCCCATGCTGTCTTTGGAGCATGCCCCTATTTTGCAACATCACAAGGTGCTTCAGGCACATCCTGTATTTTCCCTGACCCACTCCTGGAACCAACCACTTCTCCAAGGAGCCCTAATTCTTTCTATTGAAGATTGGTATTTAGAAGCCAAGATCTGAGTGAGTTAGCTCATATGCACTGAGATGTCACTGTTTTCTAGATCATCAGTCGATAGAACTAGGAAATCATACATGCATACTAAACCATGCAGACACAGATATCTGTATTCGCTTCTGCATACAACTAATTCAGTGGTTCTCCAGCAGGGGCAATCTTGTCCCCCCACCTCCACTCCAGGGGATATTGGGTAATGTTTGCAGACATTTTGAGGCATCACAACTCAAGGGGAGGGTGCTACTACTGGGATCTAGTAGGTAAAAGTTGGGGATGCTGCCAAACATCCCACAATGCACAGGCACAAATAAAAAAGAATTCTCCAGCCCAAAATGTCAATAGTGTCAAAGTCAAGAATCCCTTATCTGTCTAAATATATATTAAAAGCATACAAACATACCACACACGAGTTCATACGGATGCCAACAACGCAATCCAGGACCACAGGTTGGCCCTTTGCATACTACTTCTTCCCCCAACAAGAAGAAACCTGGCTCTCATTATCTATGCTATATTTACCTTGTTCAACTCTGGCATGAAGGTAAAGTAGTTTCAAAATTGCTAACCCATACCCTGTAAGAGAAAAATTTGCTCACTGGAGTATACTATAGTTTTGTATACAAGTCATTTTTTTTGTCTTTAGCCTCGCTATATCCACTCAAAACACTATTTGCAGAGTTACTTAAATTGTTTCCTTTCTTCCCCACCCCTGTAACCATGCTCATATCTTTCATTTATAATACTATTTTGTTCATTTGCCACAGTCTACATTGCATCTGGGGCTTCTGACAGTCTGGTTGATTTTTTCTTTTACTTGCATGTAATAAAATTCATTCTTTGTTGTTTTTTTTTTAAGATTTTATTTATTTATTCATAGAGACACACAGAGAGAGAGAGAGAGAGAGAGAGAGAGAGAGATACAGGCAGAGGGAGAAGAAGGCTCCATGCAGGGAGCCTGACGTGGGACTCGATCCCGGGTCTCCAGGATAGGCCCTGGACCGAAGGCAGCGCTAAACTGCTGAGCCACCTGGGCTGCCCCAAATTCATTCTTTGAATGAATTCTAGACAAAGAACTTTAGACTATTCTATGGATTTTGACAAATGCAGAGTCATGTATTCTCTGCCATAATAATATATAGGACAGTTCCATCACCCTCAAAATTCCTTTGCGTTTCCCCTTTGTCATCAACTCCTCTCCTATCCCAACCTCTCTCCTCTCCCGACTGTCCTTATAGTTTTGCCTTCTTGACAATGCCATACAAATGGAATCATACAACATGTAGCATTTAGGTTCTGGCTTCTTTCACCATACAAAAGATAATCTCAGATTTATCCATGTTGTATGACCGGCAGTTTGTTCCTTGTTGTTATTGAGTAGTATTTCGTGGTGTGGAGATACCACAGTTTATCTATTCGTCTGTGGAAGGACATCTGAGTTGTTCCCAGTTTACGAGCAAGGCTGCTGTAAACATCCAGGTATAGGTTTTGTGGGAGCATGAGTTTTCAGCCCATTTGGGTATATATCTGGGAGTGGGTTGTTGATTATATGGTAAGTACATATTTAACTTTATAAGAGACTAGCAAACTCTTTTCCAAAGTGGCTGTACCACTGTGAATTCCTGCCAGGAAAGTATAAGAGTTCATCCTTATCAGCACTTGGGGTTTCCAGTTTTTTTCTTTTTCTCTTCTTTTATATCATTCTAAAAGCATGTAGTGATGGTCTTTGTGGTTTTTAGTTTGTATGTTTCTAATGACTAATGATGTCGAGCATCTTCCTATTTGCTTATTTGCCACCTGAATGTCATCTTTGGTGAAGCATCCATTCAGATCTTTTGTCAATCCTTTTGCTTATTATTTTAAAAACATCCCCCTTTTCTGGACACAAAACTCTCATGCCCTTCTCCTGTTTCTAAAATGTCTACTTATGGGGGCTTCTCTCACTCTACTCCTCCCCCCAGTGTAATCACAGATCCCTCTGGATGTCTCTACCAGCCGACATGGCTTGTTGAGTTCTGCTTTTCGTAGTATGTGTAATGCAAGCATTGTTTATTTACAAATGCAAAGTTTTACTTTCATTTGATTTACTTTGTCAGTCACCACTGCTAAGATTCTGACATGACTCATATGATTTCAATATTCAGTCTCCTGGTGACATGGTCCATTAGCATTTCCAAGAAAGTCCTGGAAACTAAACATGCTCTTTGGCAGCATGAAGATGCTAGAAGTGCTCAGTGTAGAGTGTTGGAGCATTTCGGTGCAGGTGGCTCAGGTCGAGTAGGGTGGAATCTGCATGAGTATGTTGGAGATAAGGGTAATGATTTTATTCTTACAGCATTTCTGACTTCTGGAAGTATTTGGGCCAACCTCACTCTAGTCTAGTCTAGAGTTAAATTTCATGAATTATAGTTAAAATATAATGCAGGGGGAGGGAAGGCTACCATATGCCAGAGACTGTGTATTTATTAATTCGTGTAATCCTCCCAACTCTGTGAGGTCATTTACCCCCCAGGGGACAGATAAGGAAACCAAGACTATGTGGGTTACAGAGCAAGTAAATTACAGGGCCTGGGCTACATCCCAGGGCTGTCTGACTTGAGAACTTTCATTCTTCCCACAGCATTGTTTTAGCCTCATGGGTTTAATTCACACACAATATTAGAAATAATATTTTAAGAAGATGGCATTTTCGAGAATCACAGAGACCCTGAGCGGTGGGCTTGCTGTGATTGGACTCAAGGACAGAACTTATTTCTGACTCATTTGTTTTCAGGATACAAAGAAATAATTGAATATTATTTTGCTTTAGTTTGCCTCTCTTTAACAGTGACCTCCAAATTGTTTTGATTGCATATCCCATCAGTAAGAAAATGTTTGGGCATACTTGCTCATGAGATGGTTATCTACTTATAAAATCATAGACATGTAGAATTTCATTAACATATTATGTATGCTCAAAAAAATCACAAAAATAGACATTTCAAGAAGATGAGATAAAGATAAAATAATCATATTTCTGCTCTCACTAGTATTTTTAGTTGGGATTATGTGATGAAATAGATTCCTTATTTTTACCTTGTTTTAACCTCATAAATAAGAGAGGTGTCTGCTCTACCATAATCTTGTTTACTTGATTGTATTTTGATATCAGCTTTACTCCCTGGTTCCATTACAGAAATATTTTCATGCCATTAGCCTATTTTAATAAGGTTTAGTTTTATCAAAACTAGACTTTAAAGATTATAAAACCTGCAAATCCATGCAACCTGTCGCACATAAACTGCACTGTGTCCCAGTACGTTAAAAACAAATAAATTATGGTGATGCTATTAATTTCTCCAAACTATAAGATTCCTTCAAGTTTTCTCCTCTGTCATCCAGAACCCTTGACCTTCTGACATGTGGACTAAGAGAAGGGACCAGTGGCAACCCATTCATTAAATACTAGTAAAGCTTTCTGTTTTATTTTGAATAAAAATAAATTTAGGTTCAAATATTTTCTGATTGTTCCCCCACATTGTTACCTTGCATGTCCACTACACACAAATAGTTCATTTAGGGACCGCTGATCTATAAATTGAGTATAGGTTTCACCAAAATGGGAAAACCTAGGGGTCAGTGGTATGAGTTCTATTATACATCGTAGAATTACTCAGTAAAAAGGTTAAAACGCCTTCAAGGACAATATTATTGCATCTCTATACTAATCTTGCTGCAGAACTTGAGAGAATCTAGGAGTGTGGCTGCCAGTAATTAAAGCAGAGAATCCAATTAAGTGCGAGCTCCCTTCACTTCTGGAACCAGCCTGTTCCTGCAATACCTTTGACATGTGCTCACATCTAGGACAGCTGGA
This sequence comes from Canis lupus familiaris, assembly GCF_011100685.1. Taxonomy (NCBI): domain Eukaryota; kingdom Metazoa; phylum Chordata; class Mammalia; order Carnivora; family Canidae; genus Canis; species Canis lupus. The sequence goes on along the minus strand of NC_049243.1, from coordinate 6,239,465 downwards.
GGAGGTTACTTTGTTGGAGCTTCTACTGTTCATGGAACCCAGATGAGTCTAGATCAATTCTGAAAATGCTTCTCAGAATTCTCTTTCTCATCTCCAGATAGCTAAGCCTTTTTTTTTTTTTTTTTTTAAGTCAACGTCCTACCGAACAAGCTAGACTGAGGTCTCCAAGCTGAAGAGCAATCCTGAGCTGGCCCAGATAAGATCATCCAAGGCCAGCTCACAGGAACAGCCCTTTGGAAAGCCTGAGCTGAGTTCCAACCCCAACCCAAGGGTTTTGGTTGGAAGTGAGTCAACTTCAGGAATGCAGTGAATTCTCCATTCAGCCCCAAGTCGGTCACCATAACAAATAGCAGGAGAGCCATGGCTCTTACTCCACCTCCTTTCTAGCTGCAACCAAGTGGCCTGTGAAAACAGGGGCCTAAGAGAAGGGGCAGGCCGGCTTGAGGTAAGCAGGGAGTCACGAGACCAAGCAACCCCAACACTGCTTTGGGGCCTAACCTACTTTCCTTCTAGTGAAGCAAAATACTGTATGGCTTTGTTGGGGAGCTCTCTCAGCTACAGCTGTAAAAAAAAAAAAAAAAAAAAAAGGTTGTCCTGAAGTAGAAGTATAAGTAAAAGAAATATGAGATGAAAGGATCTGCAATTCAAAATACTTTAAGAAATCCACAGTTCGATAGGAAGAATAAAATTGAAGTGACCTGGAAGAAGTTTCCAGTCTCTAAAGTAGGGTTTGTGTCAACTAGAATTTCTCTAGCTAAGGTGAGCCAGTTAGCAAACAAATATATCTCCCACTGAAAAGAAAAGTGTGGTTTTTAAAAAATATTTTATTTATTTATTCTTGAGAGACAGAGAGAGAGAGAGAGAGAGAGGGAGAGAGGCAGGCTCCCTGCAGTGAGCCTGATGCGAGTATCATTACTCAATCCCAGGACTCCGGGATCACAACCCTACTGGAAGACAGACGCTCAACCACTGAGCCACCCAGGCTTCCCAAGAAAAGGTATTTTTTTTAATAGTGCTTACTTTTTAAAATAGGAAATTCTCATACATCTTTTCGTTTAAGTTCAAAAGTTACAACGGAGCATATAGTAAAAGTCTCCCTCTTTCCAAACCATTCCCCAGTCACTCAATTCCTCTCTAGTTCAGAGAGATTCTGAGACAGTTCATCTCTATTGGCTAGAAATATGGGTGAGTTGTCTGGTTTATGGGTAGGGGCAATAATCCAAGAACAAATCCCAGCAGAGTGGAAAAGCTGTTAATGATGCCCCCCCTTTAAGGATTTTTCCATATATGCACAATCTATCAGCAGCAGCATTATCTTTAGGTACGAAGCACAAGTGAACACCATAGAAGTTGTCGGTGACTCAAAAACATTTTGGCAAAATGGGAAAAGATAACACAACTTACCTTCTTTTGATTTTCTACAGGATGTTTGAAGGCTCTTGACGATCAAGATCTTCCTGCAAGTGTTTGAGTTGGGTTTGGCATCTGGTTTGACCTGAATTGCCCAGGCACAGCTGGCCCTAATTATCATGAAATCACGTGTGACAAGAAAGGCCTCTCTTGGCTTTGGAATGTTCCAAACGATCGGGTGTAAGATCAAGTCATTTTCCATTAATTTTTCCTTTCTTCTGATACAATTCTAGACTCCGCCTATGAAAGAAGCTCCTCACATCCCAAACATCACTCTGGTTCCAGGTTCCAGGAACCCAAGAAATGATCAGTGACAATTTGAGTGATTGCCTGTTAATCTTCTTCCCCATGGGGTTGCGTGGAAGAGAGGGTAGCAAATGTTCATTTCAGTGCCTGGTATTTTATATGTTTTATCTCATTTAACGATAGATGCCTACCCACTTCTCATATTTCCAACTTAATAAATGTCATGAAATGGAATCGATAAAGGCTTCCAGCTGTGGTCTGTGCATCCTGATTCCAGCAATTCCAGAATCATCTGTAGCTTAAAAGGGGGGGAATGAGTGGCACCTGGATGGCTCAGTGGTTGAGCATCTGCCTTCAGCTCGGGGCATGAACCTAGAGTCCTGGGATCGAGTACCACGTTGGGCTCCCTGCATGGAGCCTGCTTCTCCCTCTGCCTGTGTCTCCACCTCTCTCTCTCTCTCTCTGTGTGTGTCTCTCATGAATAAATAAATAAAATCCTTAAAAAAAAAGGAAGGGGGGATGAAGGGCCATATTTATTAGGCGAACATGTACCTTTATAAATGAGTACTTAAAGTTTTTCAGGAGTCACAAATATATTCAGCCATGGGTGATAAAATTCTGTAAAGTCTCCATATTACAATCTTCTGCACCACTGTCCCCAAGATAATTCGTGATAATTTAAATAATAAACGCGTGTGACTTGAGCTTCCTGGGTGTCATGACAACAAACAAATGCCAATGGAGATTTATCTCAATCAGTTCACAGATTATTGGGAGGTTACAGTCTTGCCCGCCAGTATTTTCCAAAGTACTGTCATATGCATCATACTCTTATAACTTTTTAAATGGATTTTAAAAATTGTGCCAAAACTATTTTGTATATAGTTAAGGGTCAAATAGTTCTACAATACTTGTTACAAAAAAATAAAATCGGGGCAGCCCTGGTAGCTCAGTGGTTTAGCGCCGCCTTTGGCCCAGGGCCTGACCCTGGAGTCCCGGGATCGAGTCCCATGTCGGGCTCCCTGCATGGTGCCTGCTTCTCCCTCTGCCTGAGTCTCTGCCCCTCTCTCTCTGTGTGTCTCTCATGGATAAAAATAATAAAATCTTAAAAAAAATAAAAAAATAAAATAAAATCGTACTCCACCTCTTGAAGTTAACATTTTTAGTGCTTCTAAATTATTGTTTTCATATTTAGCTTCAATTCTCTATTTTTAAAAACAAACCCTGACAGAGGTGCCTGGGTCAGTCGGTTAAGCGTGGGACTTTTGATTTCAGCTCAGGTCATAATCTCAGGGTCATGAGATCAAATTCCACATCCGGATTTACACTCAGCAGGGAGTCCGCTTGAGCTTCTCCCTCTCCCTTTAGCCCTCCCCACTCATACACACTCTCTCTCAAAATAAATAAATAAAATCTTCAAAAAAAAAACTATAATATTTCTACTTAGGCTTTTAAAAAAAATTTTAGCATTATCTATTGATTTCCTAGTATAGAGAACTGACATCTACTTTCTACTGTTTTGTGGCCAGGATCTTTCTCTTATTTTATTTACACTATTATGTGCAAACTATGTGCTATTGTAAACGCTTTAAAACAAATATTTCTAAACCCAGCGTTTTAGACTGATAATGTTTCCAGTTTTTTTTTCTCCATCCTAGTATTGTCTGGACTCTTGTTTACATAATATTTGTCTTTATATTCACTTGATTTTTATATGTTCATTCATCCTCATCAGCAATACTTATAAAATTATGGTTGGATAGAGCTATAGTCTCTAAAATGGTTATATTTTCTAAAATACACTAATAACAAAATCTGGTGTTATTAGTGTGTGGTATGCACTCCACTTAGGGAAGCATTACTTTAGTCCAAATAGAAACTAAGGCCTGGGGAGGTCACATGGGCTTGCTTTGGGTCTAGCAAATGGCAAAACTGGGACAGTGTTTGGATCTCTTGAATCCCCGACTTGTTCTTTATTACCACGCCAGGCTGCCTGGGTCTCTATCTAGATGTGCTTTTTTTTTAAGATGTGCTTATTAACTGTATACCTTCCTTAAGTTATCCACCACCACTTAACAATGTTGTGCCACTATCAGATTATCCAGCCAGCCACTAAGTAATAGACCTGATTTAAGCTCATAGTTTCAAATATGACCCACGTGTAGTCCCGAATAGGGAGACACATTGATGGAAAAACCAATGAGGTCACTCAGTATTATTTTCTACTCATCTGACAAGAATGGCTAGTTATTAAGTAAGCAAGTTTTCCATCACGGTTTCCAAAAGTCTGTTCATTCTACGGGAAATAAGGAAGGGCTCCAGAGCAGTGTGTATTCTTCTCTCCACCATGTGCAATGTATGGGACCTCCAAGTCACAGGGACCTTACGTATTTTCCCCAACAGAAGGTAGTACAGTTTGTAAGTGGTAGGATCAGTTTGTAAACACCATTTTTTCCAAAGCCATCATTTAAATAGAAGTGGCCCGATGCCAGCATTACTTCAAGCATAGGAATTCTCACATAGTTTATCCTCACCAACAAATTCCACAGTACCAAATTTAGCTTGCTGAGACCAGCATGTTGCTGAAAATACTTCCTGCGCTGTTACTTGGCAATGTTTAATAAAGGAGGAGCAGATGTTGAACTACAGAGACAGGTTAAATTTTGAAATTACAAATGTCATTATAGCTAATTAAAGCCAGAATGAAAGACACAAATTTAAGAATGATAAAATTATTGAAATAGCACTTTGGAGTTTTTTTGTTTTCTGGTTGTGCTGTTGTTTTTGTTTTGTTTTGTTTACCAAGACTTGATCTGTGTAACATATTTTGGTGCCCTACAGGGTATGTATTATACTTTTTAATGTACAACAGTCTAACTTCAAATAATATTATTCCACTTTAAAAAAAAAAGATTTTATTTATTCATTTGAGAGAGAGAGTGAATGAGAGGGAAGAGAGCAAGAGCCAGGGGAGGGGCAGAGAGAGAGGAAGGAGCTGATCGGGAGCCTGATGTGGGACTTGACCCAGGATCCTGGGATCATGACCGGAGGTGAAGGCAGACGCTTAACCGACTGAGCCCCCAGGCGCCCCAATATTATTCCACTTTAAGTATAGTAAATGAATCTAACAACAGTATATTTCCATTTCTTCCTTCTTTGTGCCACTTTCATACATTTTGCTTCAACATGGGTTATGAACCTCACAATACACTGTGATTATTTTTGCTCTAGACAGTCAATCATTTAAAGAAATTATGCACATATTTACCATTTCTGGCACTCTTTGGTCTATTTAAGTAGATCCTTTTCTCAAGTGGTTATCCTACCTACAAAACTTCTATTAATATTTCTTATAATGAAGAGCTTCTAGCAATGAATTCTCTCACCTTTGTTTGTTTGAAGTTTTCATTTCACTCTTATTTTTATATTGCTTTCACTGTCTTTCTTTTTATATTGTTTTATTTATTTATTTATTTATTCATTTGTTTATTTTTATTGGAGTTCAATTTGCCAACATATAGCATAACACCCAGTGCTCATCCCACCAAGTGCCGCCCTCAGTGCCCATCATTCAGTCACACCAACCCCCCACCCACCACCCCTAGTTCGTTTCCCAGAGTTAGGAGTCTTTATGTTCTGTCTCCCTTTCTAATATTTCCCACACATTTCTTCTCCCTTCCCTTCTATTCCCTTTCACTATTATTTATATTCCCCAAATGAATGAGAACATATAATGTTTGTCCTTCTCCGATTGACTTATTTCACTCAGCATAATACCCTCCAGTTCCATCCACGTCAAAGCAAATGGTGGGTATTTGTTGTTTCTAATGACTTTTATATTGTTGTGTATTGTTTTTGCTGAGCATTAAATCCAAGATTGACAGTTTTTCTTTCATTTCCTTAAAGACATTGCTCCATTGTCTTCCAGATTCCAGTTTGTAATAAGAAATCTGCTGTTATGGTCATTTTTGTTTCCAGGTATGTGATGTGTCCCTTTTCCTCTGGTTGCTTTTTAAGATTTTCTTTTTACACTGATTTTGAACAATTTGCTTATAATGTGTCTTGTTATGGTTTTCTTAATGTTTATTCTGCTTGGTGTTTGTTGAGCTCCTTGAATCTGTCAATATATAGTTTTCATCAAAGTTAAAACATTTTTATTCATGATTCTTCAAATATTTTCTCCCCACCCCTCACATCATTTCCTTGACACTTTAATTATACAGATGTCATCCACTTGGATTATACATATACAGCCCACAAGTCACTAAGCTCTCTTAATTTTTTCAGTCTTTTTTCTCTCTATGCTTCCTTGTGGATAGTTTCTACTGCTCTGCCTTCGACCTCACTTATCTTTTTTTTCTGCAGTATCTGATCAACTATTATTCTCATCCAGTGTTTTTCATTTAAGATACTGCATTATTAATCTGTATTTGTCCCATCCATATCTTTTTTTTCTATGTCATCAGTCTGTCTTCTTATCATGTTTATGTTTTCTTCTTCTTTCTTGTACATGGGTAGCATGTTTTAAATGGCTGTTTTAATGCTCTTATCTGCTAATTCATCATTTCTGAAATTTTGGGGTCTGTTTCTATTGATCAGTTTTTCTCCTGGTTAGGAATAATATTTTCCTGCTTCATTGCATGCCTGACACTGTAATTCTATATTGTTCTTTGGTGGATTTTGTTGTATTCTTTGAAATAGTGGTGAACTTTATTATAGCACAAGGTTAAGTTGCCTAGAAGCAACTGGATCCTTTCAAGGTTTGATTTTAAGTTTTATTATGGGTGGATCCAATGCAACCTTTAGTCCAGGATGTGTTTAGTTCCAATAGTATGGTAGAACTGAATGAGAAGAGTCTCCCTCCTGCCTATAAACTATTCCCAGCCCTGTGTGAACCCCAGGAAATGTTCAGCCTGCTGCTTTGAGGGGTTTTTCCCCTACCATATACTTTCCTCTTGTGTGTAGATAGTTCAGTACTCAACTAAAGTTTTGAAGCAACCCCTCTGCAAATCTCTGGAGCTTGCTCTCTCTCGGTAGCTCCCTGTTTCTCATACCCATATCTATAAATTCTAGTGCCTTCAACATCCTTTCACCTGGATCTCTATAATTCTTCATTCCAATGAGATTATTGAGTTCTGTTTCTCCCTCTGCACTGCAATTTGGAAATTGCCCCGAGGTAGCAAGCTGGAACAATTATAGAACTCCCAGCTTCTCCTTACCTTCCACCTCTCCTCTCAAGGCCATAGTTTAATGCTGCCTGTTGTTTAATATCTGAAAACTATTGTTTCAATATTCTGTCCAATTTTCTAGTTACTGAGAGCAGGAGAGTCAATTCATTTCCTGTTATTCCATCTTGGCCATGAAATAGAAGCCTTTGTGCCCTTACAGTGAATGTCTGTGGTTAGAAAAAAGCTTTTCTTTTTCTTTCTTTCTTTCTTTCTTTCTTTCTTTCTTTCTTTCTTTCTTTCTTTCTTTCTTTCTTTCTTCTTTCTTTCTTCTTTTTTCTTCTTTTCTTTCTTTCTTCTTTCTTTCTTTCTTTCTTTCTTTCTTTCTTTCTTTCTTTCTTTCTTTCTTTCTTTCTTTCTTTCCTCTACTACCACTAGTGATTCTATAGTTCCTTACCAAGTTTGAAGGTTGGTTTTGTTTTTTTTTTAAAGGTATTACTCATTTTTTTGAGAGAGAGTGGGAGAGAGAGAATACAAGCAGAGGGTGGGGATGGGCAGAGGGAGAGGGAGAAACAGGGTCCCCGTGGAGCAAGGAGCCTGATGTGGGGCTCAATCACAAAACTCTGCAATCATGACCTGAGCCAAAGTCAGATGCTTAACGGACTAAGTGACCCAAGTACCCCTTTGTAGGTGTTTCACGCTAATTACTCATGCTGGAAACTTCACTTTGGTTACATTAGCAGCAGGCTCCTATTCCTTTCCCAACACCTTCCAGATCTGTAAAAGAAGGTAGAGTCAGACCCTTGGCTTCCCAGGTCGAGTCTCACCAATTTACTCACATATACTTTATGTAGTGACCACTGTTTTCATGTTTAGATCACCACAAATCATGATTGTGTGGAGCCAAGGAACTAACTATAGCTGTTGGAAATGATATATAACCAAAGTTGTGAGAGGCCAAAATTCTTTCAAGTGCCCTTCTTTTTTTCTCCTTCCCTGTCCTGGAGCCCCTACTTCTTAACTTTAGGCATTCAGTGGCATTCAGTTAGTTCCCTGATTCTCCAGAATCCCTTCTAGAGGCTTCACATACAAATACATCCAGTTTCAAAATCATATTTTCTTCTTTTTTATAAACCAATCAAACTCCAGTGATCTCGTAGGCTTAACCCATTTGCCATAAGAGGCTTGAAGGCAGAAACTAAAGTTATTTTTGGTGTTTCATCAGCCTCTAGAAAATCATCTGATGATGGAAGGAGATTCCCTTTCTATGCTCTGCAGCTGTGAAGCTAATAAAAAGTTGGGGACTTGGTGGCCATCCCTGCTACCAGGTAGGGAGAATGAGAATGAAGGCCACAGGGGAGATGTGGAGAAAAAAGAGAGCACAAAATACTGTCATGGAGACATGATCTGGGTTCCTGGATTCAGCTGCCTAGATTCACCCTTAGACTTCCCAAGGCCTGTAATTTCCCATCTTTACCTAAATTAGTTTGAATTGGGTTTTTGGCATCAATGACTTGAGGTAATCTTTTACAGCAAACACCAAGATGGGATTGAAGTATAGGGAAATGGTGAGGCACACATGCCAAGACAATAGGTGTCTTACAACACCTGCTGCTGCCCCATCTGAGGCAGCTGAGTCTCAGGAGGTAGGAATCAGGCAAAATCCAGAGTCCACCTGGAACACTGGAGGACCAGGGCTGGACAACTGCAACCTGCAGGGTCTTGCCATTTTCAAGTGCTGCCAAATGTCCCTCAGTAGGGGTGGGGAAATGGGTAGAGGCACTCCGTGCTGGCTTGAACAGAGACCAGAGACCAGAAATTCCCTTTCTGTGCCCCAAAGCGCTGTGGACAAGTCAGAGCAGTGGTTTCACATTTCACAGGGTTTCTATTCCCCAAGTCCTCATGGAAGTTTCCCTCTGTTCCACCAGTCTGTCAGGTCAAGCCCTGGTGACTACAGACAAGCATGTCTGGGGGTGGCTAGGAGAGAGGAGCACCCTACAGCCTCAGTGCTGATGGACTAGTTAGAAAAAGCATTGCTGCCTTTATTTCCCCTGGTTGGCTTTGGCCTCCGTCTCCCGGTTGTCGTTTGGCAGAGTGTGGAATGCTGATGAAGTACCTCCTGGACCTCTTCCAGAAGAGTCTCTGATCCAGGCATTTAGGTGAGAGCTGGAGGACACTTGAGTGGGCCATGCAGTGGGGCCAAGTGTCTCCTGGGTCAGGAGACCAAGTCTCAGCTGTGCCACTGATGGACCCTGAGGAAGGTCCCAATGAACCTAAGACAAATAATAACTCTTCCTTTTGTAAAACACCCAGGATGTTCAAAATAGCACTGGGTTATATTGCCTTGAATAAGCATAATATGTTTTGCAGTATCAACTCCATTTCCTGGTTGCTAAGATGAATTTGGCAGGAACCACATCCCTGACAGACAAATCATGGCAAAAATGTGTCTAAAAAGTAGAACTTTAAAAAAATGACTATTGTGGGGAGACCAGTGATAATGAACATTTTTGTGGGTAATCACTATGTGGTAGGTACTTTCAGAGACCACTTCTCTGTTTCTGCAAAGATGTTATTCCCATTTTACAGATAAAGAAAGTGAGGCTCTAAGAGGCTAAATAACTACAAAACTAGAAGTAGGAAGAATCTTTCCTCACCATCACCATGCCTCTTGCTGCCCCCAGGAGCTAATGAGTACCCCATGCTGTCCACTCGCACATGCAGACGAGAGGGAGGCAGATGGGCCCCCTTTCCTAAGGAAACTTGCCTTCCTGCTCTTATTTTCTGTCTAAAAAATCCTGAGGAATTAGCCTCTCTCTCCATATTAGTTTGTGGTTTCTGGGACTGCTTCTCCAAAAGAAAACCAGCAGCAGCTACCAGAAGAGCACACTCAGGCTAGTGTGATAAGCTGGCTACTAGTCACTTTTCTTCCACTGTCACAAGGTCCTTTAATCTCCAACGATGTTTACCTAATTTCCTTACTGTGATAAAATATGCATTACAAAATATTTACCCTTTTAACTATTTTCAAGTGTACAGTCGGTGCATGAAGTACCTTCACCTTGTTGTAACACCATCCCCACCACCGGTTCACAGAACCCTCTTCTTCCAGAACAGAAACTCTGTACCCAGCAAACAGTAACTTTTGAACAACCTTAAGAGATAGAAAACCTTCCTCATGTGGAACCCAGTTTGGTCTCCTTCTAACTGGTGTTCACAGGTCCGAGTTCAGTTCCTCAAAACATTACATGATATAAGCCAAATCCCTTCCCCCATGTCAGTCCTCTACTTATTTTAGGATGATTCCAGGTTGCCCTAGGACTTTCCCTTTTTGACCTTTGAAATCAGAGCCGAGGATGACATGTGTGCCCAAAGAGCTGCTTCTGAGGGGAGATACCTTCCATCTATCCATTTCCTGCCTCTAGGACACTGGGGATCCTAATGCCATTCACTCCATACCGATGGCCCCCTGCCTGGAAAACTGGCCAAGACAGTGGCTCATCTTCCCAGTCTTCTGGGGGCAGTACTGTCCACCGTACTCACCCAGCCCCGCAGAGCCACCAGGTGCCAGCCCCTCCTGAGGAGAGCAGAGCTCCAGCCTCCACCTTCAGACCAGGGTTAACAGAGCTGAGGAACAGCACGTGGGTTATTGGCCCCACGATATGCTTGTGAGAGATTTTCTAAACACATATTCCTGCTTCAGCCAATTATCTCCAAGAACACAGTAAGGATGGATGCCAGAATGAGAAACTAAATTGGTTACTCCTAAGATGGCCAATGCCGATGGCTTTGCTCTGGGTGGAAAGAGGAGATTTCACCACATGCTTCTCCCTAGAGATGGAGGGGGCCGATCAGGTTTCTTCTCACTCCTGCCCCACCCGGAGGAATGGACTCAGTGACACTGCAGGCCTTTTTCTTCCCTGATATCTTTGAGTCAAGGCGCCGTGTTGACCAAGTAGGTCAGATAAAGGACTGCAAAAGCATTGTCTGTATTGCCCGGGGAGGATGTAGCCAACATTCCTAGGTGTGTTTGCAAATATGGCTGAGAGAGTAGGTGCAAAGTGAGTGGTGTTGGCAAAGCGCACCCATGGGGGAGACCAGGAGTTCTCTCCTACTGTGGGTCCTTCCAACACAGAGGTACCCTCCTTCACACTCAACCACAGAGGGTGAATTCCACACTCCAGACTCCACGCAAGTAGGTTCCAAGATAGGACTCTGTTCCTTACAGTAGAGTTCTGCTTTTCCAGAACTTAGTAATCCATCAATTGGCAAACTTCCCTGGTACGTATTTTTAAGATGCTATTTATCACTTGCTCATTATTCACTTTGAAAATCATGGAAACTTACATTTGATGAATACCCGTGAAGTCACTACATCAAGGACCTATATACAGAAGTCATGTAACAAAATAGGTTCAAAGAAAATAACTATTCTATCAGAAGATTGAAGCTAATGAATTAATGAAATTAAATAGGAAGTTGAGCTCTGAGGTTCCTGGCAAAAAAACTAGGAAAGGAAAAAAAAAGTTAGGCTGCATATGTCCTATTATTTAATGAAAGAGAGCATACTGATCCATCAGGAGATGTTGCCTTGATAATTTCAAGTAAAAATTATTTATAAAAACTTAAGGATGACTTTTTAGGGATTCATCTACTATGTATGTAAGACCGATCTGCATGCGTAAGTGTGTCTGTGGGTAGGTATAGATGTATATATCTATCATCTACAGTTTCTTTGTGTGTGAATTTAAGAGATTTAAAAAAAAATCTATCAGGCATCTTAGCAAGAACTCATCTGTTTCAGTTTATAAGAACGGCTGCCTCTCAAGGGAAGAATCTGGTGGGGAGGATGAAGATAGAGGTAAACCTAGATCCCTGGAACATCTGCACACTTACTCTACTCTGCTAGGTAGCTGATCTGATCCTACACAAGCTTATTGTTTCATAATTTGGGACCTTTGGCCACTAGTTGGGGGAAAGGGACTCGATCAGTCTTGCTGTGCCAAGCCCAGGATCCAGGTATATGAGGAAAGCTCTTTGGCACCCAGGTGCCCTGAAAGCAGAGCATTTCTGTCTAAACCCGCCCCGTGGGCCAAGTCTGGCATATGACTGGGCGCCTGCTCAGCTCCCATTTGGCATTCCAGTTCTCTGCTGGCCCTGGAACCCGGCCCCAAACCACAGCTGCCTGGCTTGGGGCCTGACAATCTGCCCACGCCTTGCCAGAACACTCCTTTCTCTCTGGAGGGCCAGGACTTGTCATCGCTCCCTCCCCCCAGCTGCTGTGAGGGGTCCTGCTTCCACCACGATGGCCCATACAGGCCCTGCCTCCATTGAGGGCGCTTGCCTGTTGTGGATGTTTCTCTGCCCGGCGATGCCAACCACCCCATGCTTCCAGCTTTCTGATTAAACACCGTAGACTCAAGTTCACCAAACCCTGGGTAGTCATGATGTAGATTCTAGGCTGGGCTCCTTAGAAACCAGCTCGGACCAATCCTGGTTCCTCCCTTCTCCCCACAGACCCGCTGTCTGAAAGAGTTATGAAAGCAGATGGAGGTCTCACCACTCCTAGAGGGCTGCCCTCGTGAAGGGTGTGTCCAGGCCCCCAACGTCAGGGGGCTGTTTGTGGGACAGGGACTATGGAGAGGGCTGTTCCTCAACCCCACAAGCAAAATCAGGAAGGATTATTCAGAAAGATCCAAAGTTAGCACATTGGAGTGAACAAGGTTTGCTGGCTTCACCTGGCCTTGCTGTTAGACAGAGACTGGGACTATATGACCCATGGCCGTCGCCTTAGAGGGGAATACAAAGAATAGATCCCTTCTATGTCCCCTTTAAGGTGAGGAGAGCCACTGAGAGCTAAACTAGGTCCTGACCCCTAGGGCTTGCTGTGAGAGGTCAGCGGTTTGCGTTGATCCTAAAATAAACCAAGGTTGGGGGCAGGGGCAACAGTGGAGCTGAAAGAGCCAACTGTGTCCTGCAGGAGAGTTTCCAGGTGCCCCCAGCCAGGAGGATTTGTGATCCTTGGGAATCCCATTGGGAAACCCTGCCAAGCCCGGGCTGTGGAGTGTGTGCTGCCCAGGGCCGAGGGGTCCCAGAGAGTACCGACCACCGAGAAGGCCACCCGATGACGGCCACGTGTAGTCCCACCTGCTGGAGGGAAAGAGATGTTTGTAAGCGATCAAACCATTTCTACAGTGCCCAGTCCATGGTGGGCAATCAATAAACTTCCATGCGTCTTCTCCCCACCAGAGAGCTCTCAGCTGAGGTAGAGGGAGGGACATACCCCCTGGGTTTGGCAAGTTGCATGTGTGGCAGACCAGGGCCCCTTTGGGTGAAGTGGAAACATGCCTCTCCACACCCCTTGCTGAGGCCAGGCCTCTGGGGAGAAGCCATCACCACATGGAAAGAATGGTTTTCTCTGGGTTGACTCTGCCTTCCAGGAAAATATTCCTGTGGTGAGTGAGGGCCTGGAATTGCATGGTGGCCCGGTGGGGGCTGAGGCAAAGCGTATCCATAAAACAGTGATGGGTCACTGCAGTTTTGCTCTTCAGAGCACCTAACCCATGTGAGCTGGGCTCCCCCCACCCCCCCACTTTTTTTGTAACTCGAGACGCAAGTACGTAGGTATTTATGCTCTTGTAATGATTGAAAAGTAGATAAAATTCACAAATAGTGAGCCACAAGCCTTAAGTGACCTTCAAATAAAGTAGTAACAAGAAACAATTACATAAAGCAGTACATCTGATTTTAGATGTACCAGAGAGCTAAACAAAGAAAGAAAATCCATTATTTAGGCCAAATAAGACAGGGAACGATTCTGGACAATTTCATTATTTTCTTAAAGGAGAAGCGGCGCACTGAAGTCATCACCTGCAGTTCCGCTTGGAGTGCTGAAGATGAGAAGATGCTCACACCAACCTCTCCCATCCCCTCTTCCCTGTGGCTGCGAAACCACACGCTCTGAGCCTGCTGTGGGCTGGGGCTTCTGTTCTGGAGGAGCCGGTGTGTGGCGGCGCTTCTGTGGCTGGAGGCCTGCTGCTGGGAAGTCACAGAGCCAGGCCTGGGACATGGGGACAGCGATCGCAGAAGAGGCTCAGGGCAGGACAGGAGCGAAAAGGACAAAGTAATCATTCAACAGCAAAAATAGCTTCAAAGTCAAGTTTGCTAATGCTACTCAGATTTGGAAAGATGACTGCACAAATAATAGTTTTTTTTTTTTAAGATTTTGTTTATTTATTCATGAGAGACACTCAGAGAGAGGCAGAGACACAGGCCTGGAGAAGCAGGCTCCACGCAGGGAGCCTGATCTGATGTGGGATTCGATCCCAGAACCCCAGGATCACACCCTGAGCTGAAGGCAGACGCTCAACCACTGAGCCACTCAGGATCCCCTCAAATAATAGTTTAAAAAGATGCTGGCAACAGGGTAGCTCAGTCAGTTAAGCATCTGATTCTTGATTTCGGATCAGGTCACCATCTCAGGGTTGTGAGATGGAGCCCCGAGTCAGACTCCACACTCAGCACGGAGTCTGCCTGAGATTCTCCCTCTACCTCTTCTACTCTCTTTTTTCTCTGTCTTAAATAAATAAATAAATAAATAAATAAATAAATAAATAAATAAATAAATAAATAAATATTTTAAAAAATAGTTTAAAAAATCTATATCCATTTTTTTTTTGGATATAGATTTCTACATCAAAGCATTTCTACAGTGCCTAGTTCATGGTGGGCAATCAATAAACTTGATTTAGGTTCAGGTCGCGATCTCAGGGTTGTGAGATGGAGCCCAGAGTCAGGCTCCACACTCAGTACATGAATCACCGCTGGTGCATGAACTTGGAGAACAGCTGCCCCCCATGTTGCCTGTGCATGGGAATTGGGAAAAGAAGCAAAGACCATGGCAGTTCTGGTTTTCAGAGTGAGCTTCACAAGCCCCTTTCCTTATAGCCTCCAGGGTGCTACAGAGCTCTGGGCCCCCCTTCCAGAAGCTGGGTCAGAACCTCCAACGGTGGGGGGCCCAGGAATATGTATTCCTAAGAAGCTTGTAAGTACGGTAATTTCGAAAGCCATTAACCCAAGGGGTAATAGACCAAATTGTTAACATGTATCTCCCCCTTAATCTTGCAATTGGGCACTGGAAAAGCACATTGGATTTGGAATCAAAATGCTTGGGTTAAAATTATGCTGCTTAGCCTGGAGCAATTCACTTAATTTCGTATGGCTCCAGTTTTTCTCATTTGCAAAATGGAAACTCTACCCAGGGTTGTAAACATTAATTGACAAAGAATGTAAAGGCATTTGCAGTGGAAACCCCATAGGAGTATATAAATGTTTATGATTATCATTATTCATTGTCATGGTATCAGAAGTCCCCACCCGCAGTGCCAGCACCCGGGTCTGGGCCTACCGCATCTGCCCGGGGGGCTGCCGTAATAGCCACTCTGAAAGCCACTCTTGCATCCCTCCCTCCTGGTTCATATTCTACAGATTATGCATCTCTTTTGCTTAAAAGTCTTCAAAAGCTTCCTGTTGCCCTTAGAATCCAGTCTAACGTCCTTAACAAAAGTAGCTCTTAACCTTACCAAGACCCAACTGACTGAGAGAAAGTAGTTGAAAAGGCACAAGATCCAAAGTATCAGTGGCTGCAGAAAATCCATCCAGGCTCAATGTTAGGATGTGGGAGCCTCAAGATGCTGAGGCCCAGTACAGAGGATGGGGCCCCTGGCTACAGCACAAGCCTGAGTCAGAGGTAGGGCAGGATTAAAGACAGAGCCGTGATATCACAGGCATGCCAAAGGCAGGCCCTATTAAAAAAAAGGACAAAGACACAATATTAAAAACACAGCCATTGGACAGGGTGGGCCTAACTCTGTGATTCTAACTCATCGTGTTCCGTAACCTGATTAGGTATGACGTAGGGGGTTAGAAGTGGTTCGGTTTTTTTTAATGCCAAGCTACTTGCTGATAGGCATGTTCGTTGATGGAAGCACTTCAATTTTTTTGAAATGACTTTTTATTTCATGATAGTTTTACAGTTACAGAAAAGTTACAAAGATAGCGCCAAGGGTTCTGGTACCCCCCTCAGAGAATCTCCCCTAATGGTATTATTCCTACAGAAACTGTGCTACAATGATCAAAAGTAAGATGTCAGCATTGGCACGACCCTGTTAACTCAGCTCCAGGTTTGGTTCGGGTTTCCTTGCGTTTTCTACTAATGTCCTTTCTCTGCTCTGGGATCTAATTCAGGATCCCACATTGCTTTTCATCCTCCTAGCTACATAGCCTCCTCTGAGCTGTGACTGTTTCTCTGCTATGCCTTGTCTTTGATGACCTGAACGGTGGAGGAATGCTGGCCAGATGTTCCGTAGAAAGCCTCTTGGTTAGGATTTGTCTGGTGTTTTCTCAAGATTAGACTGGGCCCAAGTTTCTTTTTTTTTTTTTTAATTTTTATTTATTTATGATAGGCACACAGTGAGAGAGAGAGAGAGGCAGAGACACAGGCAGAGGGAGAAGCAGGCTCCATGCACCGGGAGCCCGACGTGGGATTCGATCCCAGATCTCCAGGATCGCGCCCTGGGCCAAAGGCAGGCGCTAAACCGCTGTGCCACCCAGGGATCCCTGGGCCCAAGTTTCTTAGTGTGGGAAACCACAGATACCGAGTGCCCATTTTCATCACATCATATCAAGGGCACATGCTGTCAACATGACTTACCGCTGTTACATTGATGGCCATCACCTTGCCAAGGTGATGCTCGTCACTGTAAAGTCCCTGATCTCCCCTTTGCGTGCTGCACCCACAAAACACAGCTCTCCGTGTTCAAAGTGCGGGGGTGGTTTCTTTTATTTTGACTGGGGGTGATTAAGCTCCACCTCCTGGAAGTTGGGTAGGCTCTCTGAAAATGAGTTGGAGTTCTTCTGTAAGGAAGAGCTGTCTCTGCCCCCATCCCTCATTTATTTATTTCTTTAGTTATTCACATTACATTTATATCATTTATTACTATTATTATTTATATCACGTTAGGAGCTCATGGATATTTATTTTATACTTTGGGTTACAATCCAATACCATGTCTTGTGCAGCTCAGACTATTCTGGATTTGGCCATTGGTTGGTCCCTGTATCCTTTTGACATGTAGCTTTTTTTTTTTTTTTTTTTTTTTTCCTTTTGAGCTTTTTCTTATTCTCTGGCACTACAAGATGTTCCAGGATCATCTTAAATTTCCCTTACCCTAACCCTGGAGTTAACCTTTTTTTTTTTAAGGAGCGCAGGTTCCTTTTATTGGAGAATGGGATTAGAAACCAAGATCTGGGTGCTACATGTAAATTAAAATTCAAAAACATTTTCAGTGTTTATTTTTAATTATAAAATTAATACGAACCATTGGTAAAGTTTTCAAATAACACAGAAATAGATCAAGTAGGACATGGAAAAGTGCCACCTATTTTTTCCCCCAATCTACTTTGTAGCAAAACTATACTATAGTATGTATTTCTGCTTTTTAGAAATTAGTATAGCTTTATAGTGCAACATTTGAAAACTACAAAAACATATATATTAATTAGATTTTAGAATATTTGGAATGGTTTATACAAAAAACTATGTACTTCGCCCACAATGAGAGATTAGATAAAAATATTGCAGTTCATACATAAAACGTAACACTAGAAGCCTGATAATAACTATGTAAAAGAAAAAACACTTAATGACATGAGCAGTTACTAAACTATGCATAGTATTATACCTCCTTTTTTGTAAAAAAAAAAAAACTCCATATATTTGCATAAAAAAAGATTAATGAGGATATATATATAAAAATGTCATAGTGATTAACTCTTAATGTAATTAAGAGTGCTGTAATCAGAGGTGATTTTACCTTTCTTCCTTTTCTTTATATGCATTTTCCAAATGGTCTAAAGTTGGCACGCATTACTTTTGAATTAAGGAAACAAAGTAATACAGTCGTCACTTTGCATAGTATCATGTTAACTAAAACTACCTATTGGAACTGGGACCTTGATTTGCACAGTCTGTGATAACTGGTTATTATTAAAAAGAAAACTTTGGACTTAAATAATACGCAGTATGAAAAAAACACTAGCACCTGGAATGAAAATCAAGGTAACATATTCACTCATTCACTCAGCAAATATTTTAGTGAACAATTACTAAATGCCAGGCTCTATTATAGGTGTCAGGGATACCACAGGGTATAGACCCAAAGATGTTCTCCAATTAATTATTTATGAAAGTGAAACATTGAAAACAATTTAAATGTCAAAACTACATAAGAAAATTACATTATAGCCATAGACAGAGTAATATGTGGCCATTAAAAATCATGTTCTAGATCAGAGTTGTTGACACTAAAAATGTTTAAAATATATTTATAATCGTGAAAGGGCAGACAACAAAAATACATGTAGAGCATAATGCAATATTTTTTACTAAAAATGTACGTATTTTTAAGTTCGTGTATAAATATTTCATAGATACCTGCAGTCTATCTCTGAGTAAACCACCTTTCTCTTCCCAGGTAAAGACTAGGGAAGAAGATGACCCTTTTCTAAGAATTTATTCAGACTCTTTAAGGTGAAACCTCAAAGCATCTGCTAAATCCTTGGATGTGTAAACAGAGGCCTGGCAATAGCTCTGGGGTGGAGCTTCAAGAGAGTGGTATTGCTTTGTGTAAGAAAAAGGTACACATTAGAAGGTGTTCAGAGTGAGCAGAGAAAGGATGGCTGGAGTGGATGTCATCCACCTCCCTAAGCTTTCAATCAAGTCACCACGGGACGGAGGCTTTGACTTAATATTGCGTGTGAGTGTGTATGTAAATCAAGACTAATAGCCGACTTTTGTACTTAGGCTAATGCCTGTCCGTCAATGGAGAAAGGGCTACGAATGCAAAGAAGAACTCAGTGGAGGCAAGAAGTTGACACTAATGAGGGCCATGAGGACATAAACGTCATTGAGGAAAAAGGCAATATCACATTCGTGTTTGTATGTGCATCCCTGGCACCCAGCTAAGTGGCACCTTCATTTAAATTTAATTTAATAGGGGCTGGGGTACTTCAAAACCAAATAAATTTGCTTTTCTCAACAGTTGCCTCTATAATGGCAAGTACTGCAACAGTAAGAATGAAAGTTCAGTTTTGTATCCTTTCTGATTTCATTCTGTATATCTAGACTCATTTGTGATAAGCACAATCTTACCTCCAGGTTATGCATTAACCCCGACTTCTGACACTTCCTGCCCCAGTTTCTTTGCTCTTTACAGTGTCTTCATTATCAACATCAGCAGCACCTCACACATATCATAGCTAAGATACACAGTTGGCTCATTATACAGCATCATTCTAAAAGTTTAACTTTCAGAACAACCCCATGGGGTAGTTATAGGCAAGGAAACTGAGATACACAAGTTAAATTTCTTTTTATTCTTACTCTATATACAATTCTCAGGTACTCTCATTCACCCATACACCTCAAAGATCACTTATACACTGATACTCAGACTTTTTTTTTTATATTTTTTTTCAATTTTTATTTATTTATGATAGTCACAGAGAGAGAGAGAGAGAGGCAGAGACATAGGCCGAGAGAGAAGCAGGCTCCATGCACCGGGAGCCTGATGTGGGATTTGATCCCGGGTCTCCAGGATCGCGCCCTGGGCCAAAGGCAGGCGCCAAACCGCTGCGCCACCCAGGGATCCCCTGATACTCAGACTTAAATGTAAACTCTGTGAGTCCAAAAAATTTCCATAGCATCAGCCTTCGGCTCAGGTCATGATCCTAGATCGAGTTCCACATTGCTCGGCAGACAGTCTGCTTCTTCCTTTCCCTCTACCCCTATGCCCCATTCATCCTTTCTCTCTCTCTCTTGCACATGCATGCACTCTCTCTCTCAAATAAATATATAAAATCTTTTTAAAAATTTCTATGACTATAGAGTTCTCCCATATATCCCCATTAATCTAGTCCAATGGCTCCCACAAAGCAGACCTTTAATAAGTATTTGTTAAAAGACTGAGTGAATCCAGCCCAGAGCTTTTTGTTCACCTGTGGTCCTGCCATTTCTATTTGCATGCCCCACAGACACTTCATACTCAAAACATCCAGAACGCAACTCATCGCATTCAACTCTTTTCCACCCCCATATATGTCCTCTGTTTGGTATTTCCTCCTTCTCTATGAGTGACACCATCATCTCCCTGACATGGAAGTCATGTTTTCCTGATTCACATGTCCAGCCTGTCCCCAAGTTCTACAGCTCCAACCATCTACAGATCTCAAATCCATCTGCTCCTCTCCCTTTCCACCTTGATCTAAGAGGCAATTTAGAGCAAATACTCTGGAGATCAATTTCCTGAATTTAAAGTAAACATAGCTACTCACTAACTATGGGATCTTGGGCAACTAATGTCAATGTGCCTTAGGCTCTTCATCTATATTATTCAGGAACATTTGGATTGTAGGTAGCAGAAAACTCGAACCAATAAGAAAGGGAATTTTTTGGTTCATTTAACTGAGTCAAGAGGGTCCAGCTAGATCTAAGAGCTCATCATAGCACTTTCTCCCTATATTTATTTTATTTTTTTCTCCCTATATTTTAGATCAGATTTTCTCTATGTGAGGCTCTACTCTCCATAGACTCCTCCTCCATAGTGGTAAGATCTCTTCCAGAGCTCCAGTCATGCATCGTAGCCTTTCAACTGCCCCAGAGGAGAGAAACTTTTTCTCATTTCCTAGCAAAATGCTTAGGATTAACATGGTGTTGATTGGCCAGAACCTATGACATGGCCACTCTGGAACCCAAGACTGGAATCAATCTCACCCAACCTCATGGAACAGGAGTGGTGTGGGGGGGTGGTAATCAATGAAAACAGGGTGTTCTTTCCAGGAAAATAAAGGGGGATGGGTGTTAGTGCTACAAATAGCAGCTATCTATAACACACACACATTCATGTGCATATATACATACTTATTGTTTTCTTTATATACAAATATACAATTTAGTTGCTTTTCAGTCAATTCTCCCGCCATTGCTGGAAATAGCTATCTATGATACAAATCTAATTATCAAAATACATACCCGTCACAGAGCAGTTACCAACCCATGTGCATCTTTAAGTCCCAAGCCTTAGCCCCATACCCAGCACAAGGTTGATGCTTAGGAAATGTGTTGAATGAAAGCCTCACAAGTACCAGGAGGTGCCTAGGTAGATGCGATGACCCGTGTTTCATACAGCAAAAATAAACCAGGAGAAAACAAATACAAAATCAATTTACTGAATACCAAGATGGGAAAGCAGAGGTAGGGTTTTGGCTACATCTTGAAAGATAAAGAAAATGCTTATGAATGTAGTACAGTGTCCCTGCTGAGCTGGGGGTGGGGAGGATGCTGGGGATGGAAATCTCCTTCCTGAGTGTGTAGGTGAACTAAGATATTGCTCAAATTCTGGCAGAGAAAGACAGATCCATAGATAACTTCATAATACGATAAGCCCATACTCTCCTCTGAGCTTTGCCCATGCTGGTCCTTGCACATGAATGCCCTTTACATTACCAGTCTCCTTTGCTTTATTTGGGGTTCAGAACTAATGTCACCGCCTTGCAGAGATTCTCCTTGATGTTGATATTTAAAGCGGCGTTAACTACATCATAACCCAGTTGCAATTTCTTCATTGTGTAGTCACTATCTGAAATTACCTTGTTTACTTGTTTGTTGTCTCTCTTTTTCCATAGGAACATGTGTTTCATTAAATCAGGGATCTTCACTGTCTAAACAAATGAATTAGCAAAAGGAATCACTCTTCTGGCTCAAGGCAAAGTAAATAAGTAACAGGTTTTGAGCAAGTCCAGCACATTATCCAGTACATAGCAGATCCTAAAAAAAAAAAAAAAAAAAGGTAGCTGTATGATTATGATTAATGGATGTCGTGAAATATCAGAAGCCCTGACTTCAATGCCTCCGACCCTTTTCAAAGGCCGCTGGGAGCCCAAGGCTGTAGGGGCTGAGCATGCCAGACAAGCAGAGGCAGGAGGGAAGGTGTGGGGTAGCTGCTGCTGCTTGTCTGAGAAAAGACCTTAGGTAGCACTGGGGCAGGGTGGCTCACCGAGGTGCAGAGCAAGAGATGGGGGTTCCTCAGACTTCCATTGGAGGCTGTGGGGACTGAGACTAGAACGGAAAAAGTCCAAATCTGAATCTTGTTTTCATTATAAATCGATGATGCCAAGGTCTAGTTCAACTCAACCTCAAAAGTCCAGAGTACAGCTTTCGAGCATCTGCTATGTTCAAAACACTTAGCCCAACATAGGATAGAGGCTGAGCCAGATACAGCTTAGGCCTCTTAGGAGACATATTCTCTTGGAGGAGACAGAGAGGCGTCCAGCTACATCTAGGAGCTCACCATAGCACTTTCTTCCTGTATTTTAGATCAGATTTTCTCTATGTGGGGCTCTGCTCTCCATACACTCCAGTAGGAGTCTCCATAGACTCCATAACTACAGTCTCCAATAGTGGTTCCCAGGGCATTGGAATGATCTTACAAAGGACCCCTTAGTAAGAGAGAGCTTGGCTGGCAAAACCGTGTTGGTAACTGAAGACACAAAATGCAGGGAGACTATCTATTTCTTGGGTTTGGGTTTTGTTTTGTTTTTTTTTCACTAAACTATCAACAAGTTCAGGGTCACCTCTAACTGGCAATAATACGGTTGGAAAAGATCATTTTGCTAAGATAGCCTGTGTATCTGAGGTCAGCATAGCTATCAATAATTGGTTTTTGTCTTTTCAGAAGCAAAATATGCTGAAATTCAAGATCTGGGCCTGAATGACTATCTGTGCGACTCGCCAAAGCTAAGCCACCTCCACAGTGAGCTGGGCAGAGCACGTGGGGCCCTTGGAACAGTGTCCCAGCCCTCTTTGCCGTGTCACTGCTCAGCACTCTGACTGCCCTCTGGGTGTTTCTGACTCTGTAAAAAATAATCAGATAAAAAAGCCAACTTCTCATAATCATAAAATATTCTCCATTTGGACTTTTCCCAGGACCTTAAGTTTAAACTGTTGAAATTCTTTTTTTTATTATAAATTTATTTTTTATTGGTGTTCAATTTGCCAACATATAGAATAATACCCAGTGCTCATCCCGTCAAGTGCCCCCCTCAGTGCCCGTCACCCAGTCACCCCCACCCCCCGCCCACTTCCCCTTCCACCACCCCTAAACTGTTGAAATTCTTTATCCCTGCTGCCCTTTCACCAACGTTTTGAAACAGAGAATTTATCTTTAAGGAAAATCTGTGCTTTAGTATATGAATGGTGAAAGTCAAGACTTTGGTTAACTCTCAAAAGAAACAAATTTTTGCTTTTAAATTTATCAGATTCTGTGTATATGTATATGTATATATGTATGTGTGTAAGCATATGTATATAATATGTATTATTTGTATATAATATGTAAAATATTTGTTGAGATGTATATATATACATCTCAACAAATATTTTACACGAAAAGGAAGAATTAAGGCACACTGACATGGATCATGCACCTGTAAAGATGTCTGTTATTAGGATTCTGCGTGTCATATACGGAAGTTAATTGAAAATGACTTACAAAAAAAGAAAGCAAATGAAAAGAACATGATAATCTTTTATAGAATAACTAATCTATCAGGCATAAAGTGGTCATCAAGCACTTACCATATGTTCAAAACCACCCTGCATTTACCCAAGTACAGTACAGACTGTCTCCAGCTTTACATAGAAGGTGTGTACCTAAGTTCATCGGTCAGTTTTTGTTTTGTTTCTTTTTTAAACTCAGAACAAATTTCTTGTAGGCATAAAGCTTTGTTCCTATGTTCTGCTTTTAATAGACTTTGGTGAGCTAGTCCAAGGTGTAGCCAGCATTTATCATTTATATGGAAACTGTTACCCACAGTTCAGTTTATGGTTCTGGACTGAGACTCACTACCCCATCCCTTTCCCCAGCCGTGACAAAATCCAAGGACTATGGTAGGAGGGATGGTATCACCACATGGCCTCTGGGCTGTATTCCATTCCCTCTGAACTTGACTTCTCAGGTGCTCAGCCACTTGGTCAGCTTGTAAGGAAAGGATTGGCCTCCCTATGACTTCTGGCTTGGGACTCTACCTTTCCTGATTTAAGTTGTCTTGGGGGTCTTCTGAACTCTGCTCTTGGACTCATGTCCTTTCCATCAGCCCAGAGAGGTGCAAGAGCTCCAAGGGCTGGTCAAGATCAGAATGGGAGATGATCCTGGGCCATCAGGAAAGGAGAAAATCTTGGCAGTTTTCCCTGGCTCCTCAGTTTAAAGTAGACAAGGTCTCAGAGCTCTGTCTTCAACTTCCCACATCCAAGCAGGAAACCCAACATTCCTTGCCTCAGATGACATGGAGATTAAAGCACCAACTTACGAATGTGAGGAGTCATCCGGGCAAAGGACTCATTTTCCAAATTTACCAACCATCATCAAAGTCCTCTTGGTTAGCACCCAACATTCACTCCTAGGACAAGTTCAGCGGCAATTCCAGGGACAGAGCATGAAGTCACTCCTGTCTTCAGTGGGCATTCTCCACTTGTCCTGCTTTTGCGGGGCCAACATGACAATGTGCTGAGTGACTCTGGGCAGGACTTTTTTTCTTGGAGTAACATGTAGTCCAACTACTCTGCCATAATTGAGGCTGGACCAATCTGTTGCAGAGATTCCCTTTGGCTGGTTTCCCAAATAGAGTCTGGCCACAGAACTCCAGCATGATTCTGATTTCGGGGTTGTGGGTGGGGGATAGGCACTTGGTACATGAAAAATTGAAAAATCTCATTTATTTTTAAAAAGTACATTTGAGATCCTGATATAGCCTCACTATATCTAAGTGTAGAGATCTATAAATGAAATTGCTTTCATCACTTCCAATGAATGGTAGAAGGGTAAGGAAGTCCAGGAGCCAGGAAAAACTGAGAAAGGAAGTTCAGTCCAATTCTGGTAGAGGAGGATGGTGGTCAGGAGTTCAAATTCAGTGTTATATTCAGGAGTAATTTAGAGCGAGCTCAAATCCATTGCAGGCACCAAAGTCTGAGAGAGCCAATGGATTGGGGGGAGGGTGCAACTCAGGCAATATTTAAGCTTCTGCAGGCAGTAGGAAATCTTGAATGAATCAGGGAAGAGTTGAGTCATCAGGATTCTACGAGGATTTATTAGAAGCATATCCTAGCCCCAGGGTTAAAAGCTGGCGTCAATCTGACAAAAGAGCAGACTCACCTGTTGGCTGGGTTTAGATGAGCTGTGGTGCTGGCTGAGAACCTAGACTCTGAAGATCCAGGCTCGGGGTCTATTAGGCAGTCCAGCTATGTACAGAAGATGGGGTGAAGGCCATCACACAACCATATCACTGGCATTTAGCACCATGTATCTATTGACGCAATTGTGAGTCATTCATAGCTTGGCCATGGACTCTTTATAGAGCATCTCCTTCATAGTGAGAAGTTAATGAATCAGTCAAGGCTCTTTTCACTGCAAGTGACAGAAACTCAACTCCAAAGTCTAAAGTGAAAAAGAAATCCATGGGCTGGATAACTAAAAAGCACACGAATGAAACCTCAGAGGTTATGAATTCAGGGATGCCAATGATGTAATTCAGAATATGTTCTTCTCCATCTCCTGCTTGTCTGTTAGTTTCAATAGTTTATCGTTAGCTTCAATCTGGTGATAAGATGACCATGAGCACCTCCAGACTTAATTTTCCTAAGCTTCTTAATTCTTCTAGTTGAGAGCCCCTACCCGGTAAATTCCAGAATCAAGTTTTTATTTACCCGGCTTCATCTCAGAAGAATCATTTCTGAACCAGTCACTGAGTCCAGATTGGCCACACTTGATTGGTACTTTGATTGGCCACACTTACATCACATTGGGCAGGCCAGTCACATGGATTAAGAAGTAGGAAAAAGATATTTCCATGGAAAATTGTACTATCATCAGAAGAAGATGTACATTTTTTGGGGACAGATTAAAAAGCAAAAACAAAAACAAAAATGTCCACTACCAATGACCAAATACAATTAATGTTTGGGTATCGTTAGAACTATATATAGGGACTGATGAAGTCATGGTGCGATAAAATATCACAGCATGTCTTACGAGGTCTTGTATTTGCTTAATGTTAGAGTTTTTACCCAGTGCTTTTCTCAAAGATTATGTTAGTAAATATTTTTTAATTAAATGGGCTACTTAATAAGAAAAAAATAATATCATTTCCATTTCAAGGATGGCAAAATTGAGGCTCTGAAAGCTTAAACAAAAGGCCCTTTTAATAACAGCTAATCTGGGTTGTTGACAGAATTGAGGCATAAACCCCGCTGCTAAATCTACTATTTATTTGACTCCCCTACAACTGCATTTGGGGGGAAAATATGAATTCAAACATTGCAGAAAGCTTGGTTCTTTATCTGTGAGGTGATAGGGAGGGTCATCTAATGAGACAATACCTTCCTTCAATACTCCTTGAAGGAAGGAGTAGTTCAAGGTTAATCTTACCGGTCAAGATAACCACATGGTTGTGTATACATATGATGTTAAGCCCATGTTTAAAATCCAATTAAAACAAATCATAAGGGTAAATAATAATACCGGGGTATCTTACAATACTTTTTATGTCTTTGTGCATTTATAAGGTACATAAAAAGATACTTATTTGGTAAAAACACTGAAAACTTCACAAAATTATTGAGAGAAACAAATCAAGCCCTTATAAAAATGTAGCTTTGAGGGAAATGGGAATTTTAAAGGCTTCTAATTAATTATTAATGCAAATGACCAAAACAGCAGATGATATTTTTATATTGGTAATGGGATGTCGGCAGAAATATAACTTTGTGCATATTTCTGCAGATTATTAAGGCAGCTGTATCATCACACGCATATACCTGTAGACAAGTGATTCAAATACTTTGACAACTGAAGAAGAGCTTCAGAGATTCACAGCCAAGACATTGTCAAGAGAGCTTCTTGAGAGAGCCTAGACCATACCAAGTTGGCTCCTTTGCCAACAGAGATCTGCAGTGAGCACAGCCGTGAGTCGGGGAGGTGTTCACACTTGCGTTGTCAACTCCAATAATGTGTTTATTTGAACTAAGCTCTCCTGGATTTATTTATTATTATAATCATGAGGGCATACTGTTGCATTTGAAATTTATAACTATATGGAAATGTTTACAATCTACTATATCACAGCAGGTTCCCAAGTTTAATGCATACTTTCACAATATTTAGACTGTGAAAGCTGGGGCACCTGGGTGGCTCAGTTGGTTAAGTATCTGACTCGTGGCTTTGGCTTAGGTCTTGAGCTCAGGATCCTACCATGGAGCCTCGCATGGGGTTCTGCTCTAGGGTGGAGCCTGCTTGGGATTCTCTCTCTTTCTCTCTCTCCCTCTCCCTCAGCCCCTCTCTCACACTCACTCTCTCTCTCTCTCTCAAGTAAATAAATAAATCTTTTAAAAATAAATACCATGAAAGCTTTGGAATATTATTTAAATTTTTGAGTTTTTTGACACTACAACTGCAAGTTGAATCCTCATTAGTGAACGTGTTCATTTTCCTTCTTTGGACGTTAGCTCCTGTCAAGCACGGTACGTAGAACTTTCTAGAATAGAACTCCTCATATGCTAGCTCTACAGCATTCAAATTAGATTCTTCTTGAGGCCAACTGTTCATTTAGGCACCTTAAAGCACCTCTAGTGCCTTCTCTACCCACAGTGCTTCTGCTCTGAATTCTCCACTTATTATGGATATTTTGAGTAGCTGTGCCTTTATAGTAATATAAATATCACACTCTTCCTTTTCTCCATGAAAAGGTTTTCAGCCCAGTGAAGATCATCTCTGATTTTCTTCTTGCTAGAGAACATTTCTGCAGGATAATTGCCACCCTTGGGCTATTCCCTTTGCTAAGTTGGGACCTTATGTATAACAGGGGTAGGCTATATCTCTGTCATCTTACTTTGCAGGGCTTCCCCCTAAAAAACCCCCCAAAACAAAACAAAACAAAACAAAAAAAATGAAACCTCCATTTCCCCCTCCCTCCCCTCCCCAAAATTGAACCTAGTGTTTATTATCTTATTCCTGAAATTTCAGCCTTGGCTTAAACCATGATGAATAGCTGTAGACCTTGCCAACCTTGATTGGTAATGACAGATGGATTCTGAGACCAACTCCAGGTTTAGCACAAAAGTGCTGTTGGGAGGACATGGAACTATAATGCAAGTTCCCCAGGAAGAAAAATCTTCCGAACTGTTGACAGTCATTTACATTTGCGTGGGGAAGAAATTCCAAAAGTAAGTGGAAACCGGAAGGAGAGGCATCAAGCGTGGGAGGAAGGACAGTGAAGGTGTCGTGGGATGGGGTGTCAGAGAGCCTCACAGTCGTCACTGGCTGTAACAAAATAAAAGAACGTGTTTTCAGAATGGAATTGTTAAAAGAGTTTTCCAAGGCTGGATATGAGGTCATTAAAGGACATTGTCTGTCCATTCTTGCTGGCCCCAGCACTTACTACAGTGCTTGGGATATAGTGACAGCTCAATGAATGTTGGCGTTTTTAATGAATTTTTAAAATTAGTGAACATCTGTTTTTTATTTGATTAAAAAAGCCTCTTCACTGACGGGGACAAATCCCCTGGCCAATGATCTTAGGAATGCATGCCTCTGGATCACAAGTGTGGACAAGTGAATACTAGGTTCATTCTCTGCCTTGATGGCAGCTGGGGTCCAAAGCAACCTTACCTTGGTTGAATAAGGGGAAGGGATGCAGATGGCCTAAGGGGTAGTAGGTGAAAACAGTTGCGACCAAAACGCATCTTAGAATATTTTGTCATTGCATCTACCATTCAAAAGAAAGCTTACAGTCACTTCCTTACAGAACACCCCACCACAGAGTCATACACATGCACACGCCACTCTAGGAGCGTCTCCTTTTATTATCCTCTAACAATTAACAAAGAGATTGTCTATGCTGGAGCCTGAGGCTAAGAGGGGTGAGGTGACATGCTTCTGTGGTCCCACCTAGATCATGGCAATGTTTCCTGGACTCAGATCTGGTGCTCTTCCCAGTATGCAAACAACAAAGCCCTAGAAATACTGCTCCAACGCATAATCCCAATCTACCCAGGTTTCTGTATATCTTATAATAACAATAATGTTGCAGGTCTTTAAAAGAGGGATATTTAAATGGAATTGGAGTGGACTTCATAAGGCTCTTAATTTAAGGTACACAAGAGGAGGTCAATGGCAACTTCACACCACTCACCACAGTTTGCTTCTTTTTCCGTGTTGTTGCTTGCCTCTGCTTGGTGACTAGGTCATTACCTGGTAATGCTAACTTCTCTTTCACCTTCCAGTTTTCTGCAGTTTCCATTTGAGATTATGCTGTAACTAATAAGAGCTGAAACTTGGTACCCACCTTCGCCACATTTGCTATGTGATCCTTATCTATTAATACTGGACCCCAAGAGGATGGAAATAGATCCCAGGAATCTCCATGGTACTGAGATGTGAGGATCTCTCCAAGGACTTCTCCATTATAAGGGGTTCACACCATAGATCATTAGATGCCATGGACCAATAATAAGGACGTAAAGGCATCAGCAAGCCCATTGAGGACAAAATCTAACTGGCTGTAAATGCCACCTAAGCTGGCTTTCTCTTCTCTGCTCTCCGGGTCAGAGGTCAGCACACTTTTTCTGCAAAGGGCCCGACAGCCAGTATTTTAGCTTTGTGAAGCGTACAGTCTCTGTCACGGTTCCACCCTGCTATTGCAACAGGAAGCTGCTTAGACGTTACACAAACAAATGGACGTGGCTGGATTTGGCCCCCAGCCATCGTCTGGCAACACCTACTCCAGGTGATAATATGATACATAACATTTTGAGTGTTACATACCAGGTACATTATTTTACTTAACCTTCTCAGCAACACTATGAAGTGGGGACTATCATTTTCATTCCCATTTTATAGATGTAAAATGTCTTACATGGATTAAAGGAGGGTGCTTCCTATAACACAGCTAGAAATCAGCATCATCAGGGTTTGAGTATGGGCTGGTCCCCTCAGAGCCTGCCCTGGTCCTTGTTAAGGGAGAAGAGTTGATGAGAGGGGCGGGCAGTGGGGAGGCCCATGTGAGAAGGGTTTGGGGGAAATGTGAGAAGATGGAAAGAGAATTTAACTGTGAACCTTTGGGTGATGTTTATTCTTCCGAGTTGTACTTGAGCTGTAGCATCACCTCCTTTGAGACTGAAGGTTACCATAGTTAGTCATGCCTAGCCCAAAGTTCTGGAAGCTGGGAAGCTAGGCTTTTTTTGGAATAGCTAGGCTATTTTATTACCTAGAGTGGCCATGGGTGCTGGGGAAGGTGAGCAGTGACCCCAGTAGAGGTAACAAATGATATTTTACCACTGAATCGTGTTTTATAGTTTACAGACTCATTCGGTTGTCATGGAGACCTATCTCTGTGCTGTGTTCCTATCGCCCCTCTACTTGGAAAGTCTTCCAAACCATCCTCCTGCAGGGTCTTGTTCAAATGCTTGTGCTTCCACAAAGCCTTCTCCAATGGCACCAGCGAGAATTAAAGTTTCTCTTACTTGAGTCTGCATCACTCTGCACCCCATCACCTAGATGATGTGATATTGTCTATTGTAAACATGTATCTACTGGTCTTCCTTCTTGTCTTCGTCCCTAAGTTCTGTGAATGCAAGAAGCAAGCCTTTTCCTACTTCTGTGCCCACAGAATATGACATGGTTGAGTGAGCGCTAAATATATACTTCATTGGCTTAAAAGTAATTCTCCTCATAACAATCTTAGGAATAAAGTGGGGCAAATGTTATCCTCTTTTGCAGATAAGAAATCTAAGGGCAAGAGAAAGAGTTACTTGTCCAAGGCATCCCACAAAAAAGGTGTTTGCTAGAATCTTCATGCATTGATTGTGTGTGTATGTGTGTGTGTTTCTTAAAAGATCTTATTTATTTATTTGAGAGAGAGAGCAGAGCAAAGAGCAGAGGGAGACAGACAATCAGACTCAGCAGTGAGGATCCTAATGGGGGGCTTGGGATCCCAAGACCCTGAGATCATGACCTGAGCAGAAATCAAGACTCAGATGCTTAACCAGTTGAGCCACCCAGGCACCCCTTCATGCATTCTTTACTAGACTGCCCCTCCCTGCACTGAAACTGCTCCAGTGCTTTCAAGTTCCTGGTGGTAACGGGCTTCCAGTGGCTCTGTGTATGCAGAAATTGAGTTAAAACTTGAGCATTCGTAACCTATGAATAACGGTTGCTGATGGCAGCTCTCATAGCCACAAGTATTGTCTTTACTCAACAATCATACCAATTGAGTTATTGTTGGGGGCACCGACCAATACATAGATCCACTCAAGAGATGCTTAAACTCTCATTAAATTTGCCACAAATTTGTAAACACAAAACTCCTTCTTCTTATTGAGGTATAACTTACACATACCACAAGGTACAGATCTTCAGTGAGTTTGTGGCAATTGTACACACTCCTTGTAAATACATCACTTCTTGTAGATCTAAATTTGTGTATGTGTGCCAGAGAGTGTATGGTACACTTGAGTCAGAAAGGACCAGAGCCAGGCACCAAGAGACGGACCCAGAAAGACAACATAAAGACAGACGTGTGAAAAGGACCAGAATTACTCACCACTTCTGACATGGTAAGTGGCCAAAGAAAAAGCAAAATAAATGCTGAACTCCTAAATAGCTTTCCTAGAAAAAGAGGTTAGGGACTGCTGAGTGATTCAGGGGTACGTGGGCAGAAAGGAAAAGATGAAGTTTCTGAGATCAAAAGCAAGTTCCTTTCTTTGACAACTCCATACACATGCACAAAGATAAAACCGTTCTTATCTGGGAAAAAGCCAACTATTGACAGCTACATTCCTGAAGAATAATTGGTCAGAGGAAAGAACTGTCAAAATGGCCTCAGGAGGAGGTCTTATATTCCAGAGGCTGAAATAATTTTGGCTCAGAGGCATGAAGAGCTGTGAAAAACAGCACATCAAGACTGAATCTGTTGTCTACTGTATGGATTTATGGGGTAAATATTTCTGTTTTCTTTATTCTAACTCTTGGTTTTTGGGACACGCATACACAAGCCACCAACAACCACTTCTGAGCATTTAGTTCAACTAAACAAGTCAAACAGTAAATCATGTTTCCATATTTCACATCCCTAGTAGCCAGACTGAGTTAAGTCATTAAGACGTCAGTTGTAAGTGAAGAATATTCCAGGAACACTGGCTTCAGATTATATTCTAGGATCTGAAAGTGTGACTCAGTACTTCCTTATCTTATCTGGATTGCAAGTCCCCTGGGTTGGCACAAGGCTTCCTTATCCAATGATTGTCCTTACATTCCACTTGCTCGATGATCCCTGTGTTATAAAACCAGTAGCATCTAGAACTGCAATACCGAATTGGATCACGTTTCTGAAGTCTTTAAACAGAACGCCATTTACCCAGAGAAAAGCTCTAAGTCAAATTGGCACATTCTTTTCACAACTCCTTCCATTTTGCACACAGGCCCGTGGTGCAAGACTCTGGAGTCGGGCTGCCTGGGCTCGGATGGCTGTGTGACCTTCGGTAAATCACTGAATCTCTCTGTGCAATTTGCTCATCTGCGGAGGAAGGCGCACAGTACCTACTTCACAGACAGGCCGTGAGGATTAAATGAACAATATCCATTCGTTTAACAAATATGTATTTTCTTGAGCACCAAGTAATTTCCAGATAGTGTTTTAAGCTCTGGGGACACAGCAATGAACAAAAGAGGCAAAAGTACCTGCTGTCATGTAGGTCACGTTCCAGCCTGACAGGCAGACAATAGACAATGCCAGATGGTGGTAAGAGAAAAGATAAGGGAAAAGAAAAACAGAGTCTAGGAAATAGGAGGTGGGGGGTTGCTATGCAGGGTGTCTAGGGACAGCCTCACCGAGGTGACCTTTGACACTTAGCAGGATATCTACCCACAAGCAAGCATTTAATAAGCATTACTGTTGTGTTATTATCATTATGAATGAGACCCATACTTAACCAAATTGGCTTAGGACAAACTCCCAAGGGATCTGAAGAGTGCTACCTTTCTCCCAGGGAGATTGCAATTGCTGTGAAATACCAGCCCAACCCTTACTATGTGCCCTCTCTCTCCCTACCGCCCCCCAGTTCCCACCATCTCCCCTGATCCTTGACATCTCCCCATAAACATCATCTTCCCAGATGCTCCAGCCTGGGCCGTGTTGTTGTATGACCAGCTCTTTTTTTTTTTTATCTTATCTTTTTTCTTGCTTGCTTTTTTTTTTAAATTTTCTAACATTTATCTCTCATATAATGAGAGTCTTATATTATTTATTCTGATTTCTTTAAGTCTGTCTTCCCAGTAGACTATTGTCCATAAAAGGGCAGGGATGGTATC
Organism: Canis lupus familiaris; assembly: GCF_011100685.1. Lineage (NCBI taxonomy): Eukaryota > Metazoa > Chordata > Mammalia > Carnivora > Canidae > Canis > Canis lupus. Next base: position 6,206,170 of record NC_049243.1, on the reverse strand, counting down.
TGCCTTGCTTACCTCTGAACTCTCCTCATTCTGTATCCGGCCTGCGAAGTGGATGGCCGTGTGGCTCCAGGTCTCCATTCATCTGGGCCCGTGATTAGGCAAATGGGGTGGGTAGGGCGTCCCCATCGTGGGCCTCTGGGTCATGCACATCTCTCCTCGTACTTCCACTCCACATAGTTTGACCTCCCCAGCATTTTCGTTGTGGACAAAGATCAAAGTTAATCTACAAGCAAACAGTCTTTGAAGAAACAGTAAGTATCCCAAGGTAAGGCCCGAGCTTATCATTCTAGGGAAACAGAAGGACCACCCCCACCCCCTCACCCCCACCACCAGGGAAATCAGAGTCTCCTTGGTACAGCCTGGTGTGTAGACCTTCTTGGCACGGTCTTATCTGCGGTCATTATTCTAAACCAGCTCTAAGCATCTCAACAGAAACTCTTGATTTCGTGACATAGGGAGGAAAGAGACCTCACGTTCCAATTTTGAGTTAGTAACCAGAAGACGCACGGAGACGGCAAACCAGCACATGGAGGGCGAGCGTGCGTGTGTGCACACACCAGGGAAAGGGCTCAGGGCAGACCACGGCAGGGCTGCACAGGCCGGATCCAGGGGCCAAACTGGTGTGTTCTGACTCTTCTCTGCAAGGCCCGGCGGCCAGGAAATAGTCATAACCACAGCATCACCTGCTGGGGGGTGGCGGGGGGTCATGGCACCCACACCAGTCGTAAGAAGAGGAAATCCAGCACCAAGCAGACAGAGGCCAGGAATGGTTTTCCAGAAGGTGGTCTGGCTCACCTGAGCACCGGTGATGTGATTCAGCAGGAAGTAAGTGAAACGTAGCGCAGCTGAGGGCTGTCTGCCTGGCGTATAGGTTAGTCAATCCCTCTGTCAATGCCCCCTCATCACCTGCATTTTCTTTTTTTTTTTTTAATTGTATTTATTTGAGAGAGAGAAAAAGAGAAAGAGAAAGAGAGAGAGAGAGAGAAAACAAGTAGGAGGAGGGGCAGAGGGAGAAGCCTACTCCCCACTGAGCAGGGAGCCCCATGAGGGCCTCAATCCCAGGACCCTGGCATCACAACCTGACTCGAAGGCAGGCAGACACCCAACTGACTGAGCCACCTCACCTACATTTTCTTACTGTAAGCCGTGATCACTCTCCATCGGTAGGTAAGCAGCAAGCAGAAGGAAGCTCTAGCATTTCGTTGCCCACTGATACTCCAAGCGAATGGCAGGATGTCATTTGCTTTGCTGTTGTTTTATTTCTTTTCTTTCTTTTTTTTTTTTTTTTATTTATTCCTGAGAGACACAGAGAGGCAGAGACACAACACAGACAGAGGGAGAAGCAGGCTTACTGCAGGGACCCGATGTGGGACTCGATCCCAGGACCCTGGGGTCACGCCCTGAGCCAAGGGCAGACGCTCAACCGCTGAGCCACCCAGGTGTCCCAGTTTCTTTCTTTTTATACAGGATTCGCTTTTCTAGGCTATTTTTCTTTACTCCTGGCCCCACCTTCTAATACAATAGATGGGCAAGAACAAATTGTCAACAGCTTTGTGTTTTCCCACTTCTACTACAGGGCCTACCTACCACCCCCCACTCTGGGGGCAGAGGAGAAGGTTGCTTGAGGGAAGACAAGCGTGGGTCTGGTGAAGCCTGGGCCATTCTAAGGAAAAAAAGGAGGCATTTCAAGGGGGGAGGTAAAGAAAATGGCCAGGGTTCGGGTATTGACTCACCCTGAGAAAGTAAGTAGGGTGAACGTCGCTGGTCTATAGGAAGGGCCAGGTTGACCCCAGGGAAGAGAATGGGCTGCTAACGATTCGGTTGTGGTTTCTTCATGCAGAGCAGACGAGAGTCACAGAGGTGGCCGCCAACTCAAAAGAGGAAGCCCACTGACGAGAAATCAACTGGAAAGTCATGAGATGAAGAACCGAGGGTAGGTGGGGGCGGCCAGGGGAGGCGAAGAACTCAACTCATTGGCTGTGTTTCCAGAGGAAGACGAGAGTCTTGTCTCCCCTGCGCCCTGGGGGACCTCGCATGACATGATGGATTTCACACCCTGTAAAGGAGTATTTAAAAAGAAGCCTGGCTGGTTTTGAAATATGAGGCCATGGTGGGGCCAACTGTACATCTCTGGCTATTTTTTTCGGCAAGGCAATTATGTTAAGTGCTTAACATCAATCCAGACAGGAGAAATGAGGGCGCTGTGTTTTTGGTGGGAAGGTTGGGGGGGGCTACACTGTCTCCCTGCCATGGACAAACATGGCATATATAGAAAAGGAACCCCAGAGATCCTGCGTTCTGATGACAATGGCAAGGGAACACATAAAGGCCCAAGAGCATGAGGTAATATTAGTTGTGTCAACAATCGCATGTTACAAATGCTGAAGGTGAGTGCAACTTGCCAAGTGTTAATGGAACTGCTGGAAACAGATACAGCTGGGCACCTGCTGCGAGCCGCCTGACCTGGCCCACCCCACCTGAGCCCGGGCCAAGTGAGCTGTTTCTCTCCTTTCTTCTTTCCCCTTGGGTCAAAATAAAGGTTGTTCCTGAATGTGTTTTAGAACCTGGCCTGACCCCAGAGCCATCAGCCAATGTCTGAAGCTGTGCTGGGCAACAGATGCCAGGGAAGAAATGCCCCTTGCAGTTGCAAATGCCTCCCAGGGGCTTCCCAAGCTCTTGTGTGATCTTTCCTCCAGCTGTTGTTGTCCCTTCATGGCAGAGTTGGCACAGAAGGGTCAGCAGAGCCATCGGGGCAACGAGAGTCCCTCTAGAACATTTTGTGGAATCCGTACCAAGGACTGGTGGTGAAGGAAATACACAAGCAAATACCCCAAACTGCTGGTGCTGTTAGCTCACCTGGAAGCTGGAGAGACCACCTGACCTGAGGGAGCCCTCCACACATACTTGCAAAATTGATTAAATGATTCTATCCCGCAAGAAACATCAAATAATGGAGATGACAAGGCAAGTAGGGACTCTCCCCACAAAATCTATACAGATAAAAACCCAAACAAACCAAAAAAACAGGCTCAAGGAAAGAACATAATGACACAGAATAATCCCTTTGCGTTTTTCTTACTTGACTTTTGGTTTTTGCTTACTTTTGGTTTTGTTTTGTGTTTTTAGAGAGAGAATGTATGTGTGCAGGGATGGGGAGGATAGAGGGAGGGAGAGACTCCTAAGCAGCCTCCATGCTCTATGCTCAGCACAGACTCCAATGCGGGCCCATCTCATGGCCCTGAGGTGGTGACTGAGCCAAAATCAAGAGTTAGACGCTAACCGACTGAGCCATGCAGATTCCCCTTTCTAACTCGTTTTATAAGTATTTTCAAAAATAGAGAAAAGTAGAGAGAATAGTAGAACGAACCCCCATGTACCCACCACTCAGCTTTAACAAGGATCAACATACACACTTATTTTATCATGTCCCACCCTTCTTGTTTCCTGGAATATTTGAAAGAAAAATCCCAGACATTTTGCCCATAAGTATTTCAGAATGTATTTATAAAAGATTATTTCATTTGTGTTTTCTACAGAAATCTCTCTCTGGAATATTGAGAATTTAAATAGAAAAATTAGGGGAGATGAGCCTCGGGAAGGTGATGACAGAGTTTTGGGCACTCGTTCCTGCCTACCTGCTTCTTCTGGGGTGTCATCCAAAGTCTGGGGTGGGCACATGGTACTGACCACATCTTTGTGCAGCCTCGTCAGCACCCATTGGTTTCCGGCACCCATGGATGGACCTCTAGTGGTGACGTCTGCACAGATGGCCTGGGTTGTTTCAAGGCTAGAGACTTTAGGCCAATCAGATTCTCTCTGTTGGGGATTTGAACTTGGAAGCAGAAAAACGTGATCTAGATGGAAAGAAAAGTTCTCCTTGGTCCCGCTGCTGAAAGCTTGGAAGCTGTCCTTTCCCAAATGTTGGGAATCTTGGAAAAGTTCTTAGCCATCCCAAAGCTTGGGATGGACCAACATTTGATTAGATTCCGTGAGACACCCATAACTTTTGTAATAGGTTTCCCTTGTGGCTCAGTGGTTGAGCGTCTGCCTTGGGCTCAGGTCATGATCCTGGGGTCCTGGGATCGAGTCCCACATGGGATCCCCACAGGGAGCCTGCTTCTCCCTCTGCATGTGTCTCTGCCTCTGTGTGTCTCTCATGAATAAATAAATAAATAAATAAATAAATAAATAAATAATAAATCTTAAAAAAAAAAAAAAGATTTCCCTTTTGTACATTAGCTAGATGGAACGGACTTTCACTGTTGCAGCAAAAGGACTTTCCTACGGGATCTCTCTGAATGGAGAGCGTGGCCTAGAGATGCCAGCCGCACAAGACTATTACCGTGGTGAAAATATTATGAAACAAGCCTTATATGTCCCGTTTCACTGCTGTCCCCGCAGCACCCAGCACCGTGCCCAGCACAGAACGAGCGTTCATTACCTATTTGTTGAATAAATCGAACACTGATCTTCCCAGGAGGGAGAAGATTGTGGACTCTGTCCATCGTGGAGGAAGTCCTAGTGTCCGGTTAGGAACTTGGGTTTGGCTCCCACTCTGCCACTTTCTCTCTGGGTGGGTGAGTCACTTAGCCACTTTGGACCTCAGTCTCCTCATCTATAAACTGGTGATTATAAACTTAGCCAACCTTGCAGAGATACTGGGAGACCCAGATGAGGTCATGCTGCATGAAAGTGCTTTGTAAACTGTAAATTGTTTGCAAATGAAAGGTGTTATTATCTTTTCTAGCTGAGGATTCCATTCTGCCTATCTCAGCCTTCTGGCCTGAGAAGACTTTAGGGCAAAAGTGGGTGATGAATTGCCTCCTTCATAATTCCCCCCACCCCGTTCCCATCCTAAGCACTTCTTTTAAGCTTGGTGTCCACTCTGAGGGCTCTGGTTTTTTTAGATTCCACTGGGAGAAGCCAAGAGAACAAAAAAGTTTCCTTTTTTCTAAAACCCATTGCTTTTCCATTCATCCCATCAGGTACTCGAGATAAATCTCGGCCACGTTATCGCATCCAGATGTCCCTCGGATGATCATTGGCGTAGAGGCAGGTAGAAATCCACTCATGTCACCCCCCCTTGGAAGACTCGCTCATTCATCTTCCAGGATGTGGGGGTCTGTGGAAAGCACGAGGCAGAGGAACAGGAGAAATAAGTCACTGTCACACTCCGTAAGGCTTCCATACTCATCTCTCCTGCCTGGGAGGGCCACCAGGTTGCAAAGAAGCAAGTAGGTTGTCCTAGTACCTGAGTCATGAAACAGCTTGAACTTGCCCATTATCTGAACGACGCAATGGTTAGAGAACATTGCTGCATTGTTCTAGGCCCTCGGGTTTCTCGGTGGCAGGCCAATCCTGGGCTGTGCCGGCGAGCACATGGCTGTGATGATTTGTCCGCACCTACAGTCATTCATCTAATTGAGTACACTGGGACATCATGTCATAATGTTACTCCCCAAAGAAACAGGAGTGGGGCTGTGGGGGAAGGGGATTACATCATCATTATTATTGTTATTCACTTATCAGATGATTATTAATTATACTTCAATTAAAGGCTTGCACTCTTTACAAGCATGAGCTCATCAGCCCTCACAATGCCCAAAGGAGGTCAAGAACCAGGAGACGGCTGATTTGCTCATGAATGCAGCTTACTTGAGCTTCAGAAATCCTGTGATCTTTTCTCCCCCTCCCTTCCCACCGGGGACCCCCAGTGGGCCCCAGGTATATGTTGCCCACGTTGCCGACTCCACACTCTAAAAGTAGCAAGGATTGAATTTTCCTTCCTCAGCCCTAGCATGGGTTAAAAAAAAAAAAAAAAAAAAAAGCAAGAAGAAACGGTTAATCACCAGACACTCCAAAGCAGCCAGCTCGCCTTCAAGATAAATACGCCCAGGGAGGTAACTTCACTGGGGATCCGTGAATTTCGGTGAAGCCCTGCACAGTCCTCGGTCCACATCTTGGCCAGGGCAGGCGGGTGGGGCCCAGCTTTGGCAATCAGGAAGTCGTTTGTTGCCCGAGAGGTCAAAGAACAGGGCATCGAGGAGGGACAATAAACGGTGAGGGGGTGCCAGGGCCTTGCAGAAGGGGCTGTGCCACAAAGAGACGCTAAGTTGAGGGCCCTGGGGTGAGGGGGTGGGGGGCACAGGCCTGCCACCTTTGCAAGATGCAGTTCCTATGCCTGTGACAGCGTCCCTGGGGCCCTGCTTTTCCACCCCAAGGCACCTTGTAGCCATAAAACACTGCCAGCACTCAGCCAGACCCTAAGCCAGAGGAAAGCTTTCCCTTTAAAATCAAAATCCTATAGGGGTGTCTCAGGGGCATGAGTTCAGGCCCCATGTTAGGCTCCATGCTGGGTATGGAGCCTACTTAAAAAAAAGAAAAGAAAAAGAAAAAGAAGAAAAAGAAAAAGAAAAAAAGAGAAAGAGAAAAAGAAAAAGAAGAAAAAGAAAAAGAAAAAGAAAAAGAAAAAGAAAAAGAAAAAGAAAAAGAAAAAGAAAAAGAAAAATCATATGGAACAACTGCAGCGTTTAGGAGAGTTTTTTCCTTTTTTTTCTCTCTCTCTCTTTCTTTCTTCCTTCTTTCTTTCTTTCTTTCTTTCTTTCTTTCTTTCTTTCTTTCTTTCTTTTCTTTTCCTCTCTCTCTCTCTCTCTCTCTCTCTTTCTCTCTCCTCCCCCCCCCCCCACCAAAGAAGAGGATGGAGTGGGATCTCAGGACAGCAGGGGAAGATACAAAGTTCCATAGTGGGCCAGACACCCCATCCCACAGCCGCCACCCTCTACCTGGCTACGGAGTTAATAAAAGCTGAAGGAAATGGAAAAGAGACTAGAAACCTGAGGCCCAAAGAGCTTTATCTTGAAAGAGATCAGCGTTTTAGTTAAGGGAAAGGTTTACTAATTAAAAAGCCCTTGAAAGAAGTAAATAAATAAATCCCCAGTTAGTTATCCTGAGCTGGGTCAGGGGATGGGGCGGGAGTCCTGGGCTTTGTTCTGTCAAGGGTATGGGCTTTGCAGAATCATTTTGAGTAAAAGGAGTAAGGGCTTTACTCTCCCCATCCCTCCTCCCACTAGCTTTACCCAATGAGGCTTGTAGTGATCTAATCTGAAAGAGATAAAGCCCAATTTCCTCAGCTCGGGAGCTGATAAACACCAAGCCAAAGACCAGCTCGGTTCACAGGGTGACAATTAAAGCTCTCAGGAATCCAACCAGGATGGTGTTCAAAAGGACAAGGACAAACTCATATCTCTCAATGCCATTCTGGGCAGCTGTAAGCACCTGTCCTCCTGGTGGAATTTAACCCAGTGGAATTAGCACTGCCAGCATCCATGTCTTTATGGGTTCAGCTAGACCATATCAGCACAAGACCAGTCCAGCTAGCATATAACTCGCTGATCACAAACACCAAACACGCCTTCAGTTAGCACTCTGTAGGGAGGAAAAATTCTACAACCATAAACACGTATTTTCTGACTGGTTAAGGAAGAACCTAAAATTCTAGAAATTATGAATCCCACATGGAGGTATGGTGCCTTCGTATTGAAAAAACACACAGGGCAAGATACTACCTGACGCTGTTGCAATTTAGTAGTTCTGCAGAGCAAATTCTGTTCTTTGGAGTACGTGGGAATAGTACAATGCTGTGTGTGTGGAAGGAGATGGGGAGCAGAGGAAGCAAAGCAAAAGGGAAGAATATGCATGGTCATGCTCTCAACACCAAGAGGCTTCTCAAAGGTATAACCCTGAGAGAAGTGTGGGAAATCGGGGCAGAGATGAGGATACCCACCCCCCCACCCAGGAAGTCAGCTATACCTTAGTATGTTCCCCTGAGAACACATATGCCAACAGGACAAGTCTCCATTCGGAATAGAGCTGGTCCTGGCTGGAACAGAAAACATGCCTGTGGACATCTGGTGGTTCTTCTCTCTAATGCTTCGGGAGGACATATTGTGAATGCCTTAATAGGATCAAGAGAAAAACAGTCTTCTTGTAGTCTTAATGGTTCTCACTTTAAAAAAAAAAAAAGGTGTTTTTAACTGAATGCTTACTTGGAGCTCAATTACATAAAATAGATAAATATGATACTTTACTAACACAAATTTATTTTAAACATTTAGATTTTTAATATTTGCTCATCCATCAATGAGAACAGCAGATAAGTCTAATGAACATAAATATCTGAAATTGAATGTTAACGCTTTGCTTCGTATCGACTTCTGCATCCAAATTATTTCAGTTGTATTTGGTTATGTTTGGCCATTGAAAAAAAATGTGTGTGTGTGTGCGTATTTCAAAGTAACTAGAAAACCCTAGTTCACACAGAGAAGTAGATGAAAAAGGAAAGTATGTTTTTTTCACAGCTCTCTTTCCATCATAGTGTACCCTACAAATGAACTAATCTAAAAACTTAGTCAAGGAGTCAAAGAGATTTTAGTTTCAAAGTTTAACCACAACAATATATTACAATGGTGTGCACTTCTCATCATGATATACAAGTCAGCAACAAACACCCCAACCCTCAGTAAGTGCTAAAATATCTCTAGTAAAATATGATACTTTGACGTGTAGAGATACATGTGCCTATACCGTGAGTCTGAGCCTTGTTTGATATTTAATGAGCTGTATAGCAAGGATACACAATTTTTACTTGAGTAGAATTTTTTACTTGGCCTTTTAAAAAAATAATCCCATGAAAAATTACCAACTTTTTGAATCAATGATGCATTTAGCAGAATTTTAAGTATATAGTCAAAAAAGGTTGAAGTTCCAGGGGTACCTCGGGTGGCTCAATCAGTTAAGTATCCAGCTCTTGATTTCGGCTCAGGTCATGGATCCCAGGGTCACAGGATCAAGTCCGGCATTGGGCTCCCTGCTCAGCAAGGAGTCTGCTTGAAGATTCTCTCTCCTTCTCCCTCTGCCTCTCCCCCGCACCCCGCGACTCATGCATGCACTCTCACTAAAATAAATAAGTAAATCTTAAAAGAAAAAGGTAGAAGTTCCATCCTAAAGAACTAACTTGCAATCCAAATTAATGTATTAATGGTCCTCGGTACACAGAACTGTGATATACATTTGAGAAAGTTTTTATTATAGTTTCTTAAAGAGTTAAAATATATTTAAAACATAAATTTGTATCAAACATCATAGAAATACTGAAGAGCCTTCCCAGAAACCTACGTATCCAGTATGAGTGGAGTTTGGTGGAAAATGAGGAGGAGCAATAGATCAATGATAAAGGAAAGAGGGAGTCAGATTCTAAAGGGCCTTATACACAACATTAAAGAAGCTAAATTAGATTCCGAGACTCACGGACAAGAGAGTGACATAGTAAAGTCTGCATTTTAGAGAGATCACTAGATATGCTGTGGAAAAATAATAGGTTTGGGTAGGGGTGACAAGGAGGGCAAGAAGGGAGACAGACTGACCAGTTCGGAGCTGCTGTGGCATTCCAGGTAAGGGATGGTGATGGCCAAATCTAATGTTACAGCACCATGGCAGGAAAGAACAGGAGTGCAATTCTTTTTTTTTTTTTTTTAAAGATTTTATTTATTTATTCATGAGACACACAGAGAGAGAGAGGCAGAGACACAGGCAGAGGGAGAAGCAGGCTCCCCATGGGGAGCCCGATGCTGGACTCCATCCCAGGACCCTGGGATCATGCCCTGAGCCAAAGGCAGATGCTCAACCACTGAGCCACCCAGGTGTCCTAACAGAGGTGCAATTCTGAGATTGCTAAAGAAGACAGAGTTGACAGGATACAATCATTGGTTAGATGGAGGTTGAAGGATTAAGGAACAGAGGAGAAAGAGTGATGCTACATGCCCGGGCATGGGCAATGAAGTGGGCAGTGTCCCTATCACCAGGCTGGGGAATTCCAGAGGACGTGGGAATGGGTGCCGAGAAAGGAGCTGCTGACTTCAAAATGTTGGGTTTGAGATTCAATTCAATAAGTAGTCACCGAGGCCCTGCAAAAACTCTGCCAAGCGGAGTCTCATGCATAAAAACAAATAAGCAGCAGATGTCTCCTTCATGGAACTTACAGCAAATGTAAACAAACAATCTGACTATAAGGCAGAAGGGGTCAAGGCGTTAAGGGAGGTACGGATCTTTGGAAAGAGAAGAGACCGTATCTGAAAAAGTTTCACAGGCCTTAAAAGATGAATCTGATTTTGCTTTTCTGGAGCTGAGAAAGACATTCCAGGCAGGAACAACAGCATGAGCCAGAGATGGAGGCAAAAAAAAAAAAAAAAAAAAAAAAGATGTGACATTTGTGGGGGAACTAGAATAATTCAGTTTGTTTGATTTGGGGTAAAGAAGTGCCAAGGAATGCTGAAAGGCAAACTAGTGCAGATCTGGGAAGGCCCCGACAGTTCTGCTGTATTGGGGGGCCTATTCTGTATATGTGGGGAGCCCATGAAAGGCTCTGACTGGGCAAAGTATGAGTTCATGGGTTCCAATCCCCGGAGGCCTGGTTTGCTCCCTCCACTCCCAAGGCTGAGGACTCAGGAGCTGCCGGGCAAGTAATGTCATCTCTTCCCCCACCCCTCCCCCCAGGTAAATGTCACTGTTAGTACAAAGGGAAATACCAGCCAGCAAGTGAAAAACCACTGCAGTAGGGCCATATGGGTGAAATCCTTCCATCTGAGTCACTAACGCTGCTCTTTAACTTATTGTGGAATCTTTGGTTTGTGGTGTGGGGGTGGATTAATTGGCAGAAATTACAGAAGGAGCTATTACTCCATCTTGATTTTAGGAGTTGTGCAGAGATTTCAGAAACTCTTCTTTTACTTTGGGGTCAGTGCCTTATCCATAAGCTTAAAAAGAGAGAGAGAGAAAGAGAGAGAAAGAGATCCTGATGTAATGAGGTGACATCCACATCCTATGTCAGTGGTCCCAAGAAGGCCCAGAGTAGTTTGTCATCAGAATGTAAAAATTAAACTTCGTTCCAATAGGAAGTAGAGGGGTTTGATAAACACTGAATGTAGAGCATGGAAAAGGAAAAGAAAAAAGTAAGAAAATTCAGTGCAGGCAGCTATTAATGCCATCTTAATTCTAACCACTGCCAATGGAAAAACCATGAGAAATGAGTCTGAAAAGGTCAAGGTTTTTCCAAATCAAGGAAGTTTCTCTAAGCTTCTCATTTTGTTTATTTTCTGTCTGGCTACATCAGACTACGACATACCTAGCCCGTATATCAATGGTTGGTTTTACACACAAAAACATATGCGCGCACGCATGTCAGGAAGGTAACAAGAAAACCACTTGTAGAGTTCTTTCTAGAAATTGTTTATTTAAGTGTACTTCAAAATTTTCAGATGATAAAAGATTTTACCCCATCTGAGATCTCTCTTAAAACATTTAGAAGCTTCCATGGATTACCAAATCTTAAATTAGTACTTCCCAGCCAAATAAATGTGTATATGTTGGAGAAGAAAACTGTTAAGAGTTATCATCAGAGACATCCAATTAGAAATGACTCCTGTCAGGAGAGTTGGAGAAGCAGACAACCAGATGGTCCCCTTCCAGCTAAGACAAGTTGGATGAAGCCGTAACAGGATTTTCCTATAAAAAGCTAAAGGAGGAGTAAGTGTCAACTCCCCAAAAGTAATTAGAAATGTTCAGAAGATCAATAAATTTGTTTTCTCCAACAAGTTACAAATCATGAGTCAAAGCTTTTAACCTGGTATGGAGGGAAATAAACTCTAATTGCTCTAGAGTTCCAAAGTACTAGAGACAAAGACAAATGTTTTTGTCCAGAGACATTTTTTTTTCCTGTTCTGGTTTTTTTTATTATTATTATTTAAATTCAATTAGCCAATATATAGGACATCCTTAGTGTTCAGTAATTTATCAGTTGTGTATAACACCCCTTGCTCATCACATCATGTGCCCTCTTTAATGCCCATCAACCAGTTATCCCATCTCCCCACCTACCTCCCCTCCAGCAACCTTCCATTTGTTTCCTATAGTCAAGAGTCTCTCATGGTTTTTCTCCCTCTCTGATGACTTCCCATTCAGTTTTCCCTCCCTTCCCCTGTGATGCTCTGTGCTGTTTCTTATATTCCACATACTAGTGAAACCACATTATAATTTCTTCTCTCTGATTGACTTACTTTGCTCAGCATAATACCCTCCAGTTCCATCCATGTCAATGTAAATGGTAAGTATTCATCCTTTCTTTCTTTTTTTTTTTAGTATTCATCCTTTCTGATGGCTGAGTAATATTCCATTGGATATATAGACCACATCCTCTTTATCCATCTATTGATGGACATCTCGGCTCCTTCCACAGTGTGCTATTGTGGACACTGCTGCTATGAACATTGGGGTGCAGGTGCCCCTTCAAATCAATACAATTGTAAATCCCTAGCAGTGTAATTGCTGAGTCGAAGGGTAGCTTTATTTTTAACTTTTTGAGGAACCTCCACACTGTTTTCCAGAGTGGCTGTAGCAGCTTGCATTCCCACCAAAATGTAAGAAGGTTCCCTTTTCTCTGCATCCTTGCCAACATTTGTTGTTTGCTGTCTTGTTAATTTTTGCCATTCTAACTGGTGTGAGGTGGGATCTCACTGTGGTTTTGATTTGTATTTCTCTGATGTCAAGCAATGTGGAGCATTTTTTTCATGTGTCTGTTGGCCATTTATATGTCTTCTCTGAAGGAATGTCTGTTCATGTCTTCTGCCCATTTCTTGACTGGATTGTTTTTTGGGTGTTGAGTTTGATAAGTTCTTTATAGATCTCGGATATACACTAATGATGAGACAGAAGAAAGAGAAATTAAGGAATCGATCCCATTTACAATTGTATCAAAAACCATAAGATAACTAGGAATGAACCTAATCAAAGGGGTAGAGGATCTGTACTCTAAAAACTACAGAAAATTTATGAAAGAAATTAAGGAAGACACAAAGAAATGGAAAAACATTCCATGTTCATGGATTGGAAGAATAAATATTGTTAAAATGTCTATGCTACCCAGAGCAATCTACGCATTCACTGCAATCGCTATCAACGTAGCATGGACATTTTTTCACAGAGCTGGTACAAACAATCCTAAAATTTGTATGGAACCAGAAGAGACCCAGAATAACCAGAGGGGTGTTGAAAAAGAAAACCAAAGCTGGTACCATCATGATGCCAGAGTTCAGGGTGTATCACAAAGCCATGACCATCAAGACAGTCTGGTACTGGCACAAAAATGAACACATAGATCAATGAATAGACTAGAGAACCCAGAAATAGACCCTCAACTCTATGGTCAACTCATCTTTGACAAAGCAGGAAAGAATATACAATGGAAAAAAGTCTCTTCAATAAGTAGTGCTGGGAAAATTGGGCAGCCACAGGTAGAAGAATGCAACTGGACCATTTCTTACACCTTACACATAGACAAATTCAAAATGGATGAAAGACCTAAATGTGAGGCAGGAATTCTTCAAAATCATAGAGGACAACACAGGCAGCAACCTTTTCGACCTCGGCTGCAGCAACTTCTTGCTAGACCCATCTCTAAAGACAAGGGAAACAAAGGCAAAAGTGAACTATTGGGACTTCATTGAGATAAAAAGCTTCTGCACAAGGAAGGAAACAGTCAACAAAACTAAAAGGCAGCCTACGGAATGGGAGAAGATATTGGAAAATGTCCAAAGACTTTTGACTCAAAAACAAGATTCAGGTAAACCAGGCAGGTCTCCTAGAGAGCCAGTTAGATGAAGCAATGGTAATTAAGTATTAATGTTAAATACTTATATCTGGCTCTGAGTTGCTTTTGTTTTTTTGTTTTGTTTTGTTTTGTTTTGTTTTTTGCTTTTGTTTTTTTAATGCAAGGTTAGTAATTAGTGAACCAATGATGGCAGTTACCTGAACTGGAGGCATAATTCTTGGGAGTAAATAACATCTGGAAGGCCATTCTTGTTTTCTTTTTTTTTTTTTTTTTTTTTAGGATTTTATTTATTTATTCATGAGAGACACAGAGAGAGAGAGGCAGAGACACAGGCAAAGGGAGAAGCAGGCTCCATGCAGGGAGCCTGACGTGGGACTCGATTCCGGGTCCGCAGGATCAGGCCCTTGGCTGAAGGCGGCACTAAACTGCTGAGCCACCGGGGCTGCCCCCATTCTTGTTTTCAATTGAAACTCATAAAATTGACCACAAATATCAAGTAGGTATTTGGGACTTCTGGCTTAAATAACTTAGTTTGAGCCTGCCTTTCAGTGAGTGACATTGGAATGAGCCAAGTTGAGTGTCTCCGTGTAGAAGTCTGCTCCTGGAAAACTCAAAACAGATCACAAACTGTCCTATGTTGCTCTCAGTGTAAGAAGCCTTAGCAAAATATTCTTGGAAACAGTATAAAAGCACCAAGATACAGCAGTGGTTAGTTTCATGGAGACAGCTGAGGACGGTCGCTAGAGATTGACAGTCTTAGTTCCCAGTTCCATCCCAGAAGGTGATGCTTCTACATGACTTCTGGCAAATGAGCTGAGCACATTCATGAAGCAAAGGATCAGAAAATGCCCACGGCTGGTTAGTTATCCTGGGATCCTCCTGGGATGTATACAGAAAGCTTCAGTCAAGGCCACACTCCTCTTACTTTTGTTCTTTTTGAGGACATTATTATTGTGTTACATGTTTTCATTTCACCAGAATATTGGATATTCGATTGATTGTCATTTTAAAGGATATTGCAATGATTTACTCTTACCAAGGGATAAAAAAGGACGCTATAAATAGATAAGAACAACATGGCACAGAAAACTCTCTTGGCCTTTCTGCCTAGCTTCCGTTTAACAGCTCAAATTCTACCTTCTTAAAAGCTTCTCTGGCCAAAATCTAATTCTTGTGGAATGGTAGTCAAGAATATGGAATTTGCCATCAAAAATATGTGTCTGAGTCAAGTCTGGCCTCTTCCTCGTAGCATTCTGTGACCTTGGGTGACAGAAGGTCATGACATCTCTGAACATGTTTCTTCTTCTATGATAATAAATAACAATAGTCCCTCACTTGATTCGAGAATTAAAAATACTAGCACAACATCTGACACAAAGTGAGCATTTAATACACATGGTCAGTCAGTAGTGGTAGTATTTTATGGTGCTACTTTTCAGCCTATTTAAAGTATGTGATAAACTAGAAACTCTCTATACCAAGGTTTGCAAGCGGTGACCTGTAGGTCGCATTGGGTGTACCTGACACAGTGTTTTTGAATGTATGAATTTTAACTCTACATTTAGGCCTGGCATTTATTCTTATTGAGCTATCACTTCCTATCATGATTTCTTGTTGCTTCCCATATCTGCATAACTTGTATGGTCCATGAAGGCATTGGAGTTTGTGATGACTGATCCAAGCTTTTGCTTTCACATCCTAAAAGTTCAAAGGAAGAGGAAGTAAGACTGGCCAACCTTCAAAGGCTATCATCAAGAAGGGGGACAGAGGAGAGACTGGGTGGAAGTTGGGAAAAACTCGCTCCGCTGACCCATGTCCCAGGACTTAAGAATCCCTGTCTATTCAGTAAGCACTGAACAGTTGACTGACATGTATTACTATCTGTTTGCCCATGTTTGTCTTATCTTCCCAAGAAGCCTGCAATCTTCTTGAGGACAGGAATGAAGTTACAGGGGCGCCTAGGAGGCTCAGTCAGTTAACCATCTACCTTTGGCTCAGGTTGTGATTCCAGAGTCCTGGGATTGAGTCCCGCATCAGGCTCCCTGCTCAGCTGGGAGCCTGCTTCTCCCTCTCCCTTTGCCTTAGCTCCTGTTTGTGCTCTCTCTCTCTTTCTGTCTCAAATAAGTAAATAAATAAAATCTTTTAAAAAATCAAGTTACGTACTTTTTAAAAATGATTTTATTTATTTATCTGGGGGGGGTGAGCACACGAGCATGGGGGAGGGGCAGAGGGAGAGGGAGAAGCAGACTCCTCACTGAGTAGGGAGCCTGATTCCGGGCTCAAACCCAAGAACTTGAGATCATGACTTGAGCCCAAAGCAGACACTTAACTGACTAAGCCACTGATTAGGTTTCCTGATTCCCCCAACTTTTTAAATTTCTCACACCTACCTCATTCCCTTCCCATAGTAACATGTCAGTAAATATATTTTCAAAATAACACTATGGCGCATCCATGGAGCACTTACTTTATGCCAGTATATTCTATTCTACCATAAATGCTTTGCTGTATTTATCCTGTTCAATCTTTTCAATTACCAAATGAGGCAGGCACTACTCTTAGCCCTACTTGTTAGATGAGAGAAAAAAAAAAACCAAAAAAACAAAAAACAAAAACCCTGAATCTTACAAAGGTTATGAAACTTGCTCCAAATCACATAGCCGGCAAAGGGCAAAGCCAAGACTGAAACCCTGGTCTATCTCATCCCAGAGACCATACTTTTCACCACTTTTGGATATTGCCTTCCAAATAAAGAAACCAACCAGCATTTCTTGATTAATTAGATGCTGAATAGCCAGACATGAATGAACTTTTTAAGCTCACTTGTAATATCTAGGTCACTTGGCAATAACTAGATATTTACTATTGTGGACGTTGGAATTTGTGTTTTAGTCAGTCAGCAGAAAGCTTTGCTAAGCTTGTGCCCCCAGGGATAGATGAATGAGATAATGTCATGGAAACAAATAATTATAAAACAAGGTAATACAGCTTTAATACCATTTGGAAAAATGCTATGGAAACAGAGAAGGCAAACTTGTTTTAAAATAATTCACCATAAAAAATAATAAAATAAAATAAAATAAAATAAAATAATAAAATAAAATAAAATAAAAGAAATAAAAGAATTCACCATACACAGCCAGCAAGTCGAGAATTTCCACTAAGTGCCTAGCACTGTGCTAAGCAATTTACAAATATTTATTTGTTCAACCCTCATAACTACTTTTATGAAGCAGGTTTCATTATCCATATTTACAAATAAGTAAAATGAGGTCTGAAGTTGGTAAGTGGCTTGGCCAAGGTCACACAGCTAATAACTAGTGGTGGAGCAGAAATGTAACCTCAGGTCTCCAAGACACCAAAGTCCATGGTTGTTTCCGCCTATCATGCTGTTACTTACTACACATTCTTCTGGTCCTTAGCATGAACCAGAAATCACCAAGGGAAGCAGTGTGTATAATAAAGGAGGCTCCGGATCTGTTTCTTTAAGGCACCTCTAGCCAGATGAGGGAACCAGCAGGGTCATGGGGCTGAGTCATTGTCTGACTTGGGGAAGAGATTATTTTGGTATTTTGTTTCTCTTTTATTTTTTTCCTCAGCTAGGGTTTGTAATCCCTATTGCTCTTTAGGATGGCACCAGTTTCTTTGCTTACTGATCTTGTTTAATGGTTTTTTGTGTAGTCCCATTATTGTATTGAAAGTAAGCATGGTCCTTTTGGTTTCTGTGTTCTTCCCTTCCCAATGAGTCGGTTGTTTGATTTGCCATTCTCATATGAAGTTTCTAGATGAAGGCCAAAGCATGATCAATAACCTTTACAACATATTTTAGGAAAAGAGAAATCAAGCAAATGTGGACCATTTTCAGGGGAACCCTCAGGAGATGCTTTGGGACTGCCCTCCAAAGTAGGATGAATTCTGGAGTCTGGCATGTATGTCTTCTATATGTAACTGAGGAAATGCGAGAGGAATGGGAGGACTGTGTTACAAAAGGAGAAAACAAAAAAGTTGTTGCTGATGGAGGGTATTTTCACATCCTGGAACTAACACCCTCAATACAAAGCCTAACTTGGGTCCACCAACTTCATTTACAGGAGTCTATTCTAAAGAAACAGAATCGTGTATAAAACAACGAGGGCAGCCCAGGTGGCTCAGCAGTTTAGCTTCGCCTTCAGCCCAGGGCCTGATCCTGGAGACCCGGGATCGAGTCCAATGTCAGGCTTCCTGCATGGAGCCTGCTTCTCCCTCTGCCTGTATCTCTGAGTCTCTCTATGTGTCTCTCATGAATAAATAAACAAAATCTTAAAAAAAAAGAGAGAGAGAGAAAGAGAATACTGTATAGTGATTTACATATCTTTAATGAACAAAAAAAGAAACCACAGTTTGACAATGGAAGTTTTGTCACTGAATTTTGATACATCTACACAATGGAATGCTACATTGAAAACTTCCTGTGGTAGAACAATATTTAACGACATGGAAATATGTTTTCTATGTATTTTAACCTTTTTATAATAAGATGTTTCAAACATCCACAAATTAGTGAAACTATTATTATAATGAGCCCGTCATCCAGCTACAACAATTATCTACTGTGGCCAACCTGATTTTGACTATAATCATGCTTATTTTCCTCCCTCCACTACACTGAAGTCCCAGAGCTCTCATCACTGTGTTTGCAAATATTTCAGCAGATCTCGCTAGAAGATAAGGATCTCATGAAAGAAAAAACCAGAACACTATTAATACTCCTAAAAATTTGACAATAATGTCTTAATATCATTAATGATCTAGACAATGGTTAAATCTCTTTGATTGTCCCATAGTGTTTTGCTTTTTTTTTTTTTTTTGAAGTTGGTGTGTTCCAATTAAGATCCAAACAGTCCGTAACTTGTACTTGATGATAGGTCTCTAAAGTTTCTTTTTTTTTTTTAAGGTTTTTATTTAAATTCTAGTTAGTTAATTATAGTATAATATTGTTTTCAGGAGTAGAATTCAGTGATTCATCACTTACATACAACACCCAGTGCCCATCCCAACAAGTACAGTCCGTAATGCCCATCACCCACCTAGCCTATCTCCCCCACCTCCCCTCCAGCAACGCTCAGTTTGTTCTCTATTGTTAAGAGTTTGTTTC
This sequence comes from Canis lupus familiaris, assembly GCF_011100685.1. NCBI lineage: Eukaryota > Metazoa > Chordata > Mammalia > Carnivora > Canidae > Canis > Canis lupus. Next base: position 6,187,376 of record NC_049243.1, on the reverse strand, counting down.
CTGTTTTTTTTTTCTCTCTCTCTTTTGTTTTCCTTTGCTTATTTGTTTCTTAAATTCCACATATGAGTGAAATCATATGGTCTTTGTCTTTCTCGGACTGACTTATTTGAGTTCACATAAGACACTCTACCTCCATCTATGTCATTGCAAATGGCAAGATTTCATTTCTTTTGATGGCTGAGTAATATTCCATTGTATAAATATGCGCCACATCTTCTATATCCATTCACCAGTCTATGGACATTTGGGCTTTTTCCATAATTTGGCTGTTGTTGATGCTGCTGCTATAAACATTGGGGTGCATGTACCCTTTTGAATTTGTGTTTGTGTATCCTTGGGTAAATACCTAGTAGTGCAATTGCTGGGTTGTAGGATAGCTCTATGTTTAACTTTTTGAGGAACCCCTATACTGTTCTCCAGAGTGGTTGCACCAGTTTACATTCTCACCAGCAGCATAAAAAGGTTCCCCTTTCTTCACATCCTAACCAACATTTGTTGTTTCCTGTCCTGTTAATTTTAGCCATTCTGACAGGTAGGAGGAGGTATCTTGTGGTTTTGATTTAAATTTCCCTGATGATGAGTGATGTGGAGCATAAGGTTTCTTTTAGCCTTTAGGGTCCACCTCCCTTTTTTTCCCTTGCTATTACAATTATCTGTTGAAAAATCCAGGCTATAAGTCCTATACTGTTTTTACTCCCTAGATTTTGCTAATAGTTTCCCTATGGTATTTTAAATATGCTTCTCTGTGTCCTGAATTTCTTTGACTTGATGTGTGATTTTTGACAAAAATACTTTATTGATTGTTTTGGGTTGAATTGTACCATCCCTCCCCCAATTAATTTATGTTCTAAATTAACATAAATTCATATGCTAAAGTCTTAAACCCCAGTATCTCAGAATGCGATTATATTTGGAGACAGGGTCTCCAAAGAGGTAATTGAGTTAAAATGAGATCATTAGGATGGGCCCTAATCTAATATAACTCATGTCTTTATAAGAGGAAATTTGGACTCAGACTCAGTACAGAGGGAAGATAATGTGAAGACACAGGGAGAAGAGGGCTATCCGCCAGCCAAGGGAAGAGGCCTTAGAAGAAACTACCCCACCAATACCTTAATCTTGGGGGATCCCTGGCTGGCGCAGCGGTTTGACGCCTGCCTTTGACCCAGGGTGCGATCCTGGAGACCCGGGATCGAATCCCACATCGGGCTCCCGGTGCATGGAGCCTGCTTCTCCCTCTGCCTATGTCTCTGCCTCTCTCTCTCTCTCTCTCTCTGTGACTATCATAAATAAAAAAAAAAAAAGAAAGAAATGTCACTGACTTCTGGGCATTGATTAAAAAAAAAAACACCTTAATCTTGGACTTCTAGACTTCAGGACTGTGAGAAAATAAATTTCTGCTGTTTAAACCACTTACTCTATGGTACTTTGTTACAGCAATCCTAAAAATGAATACGTAGTTGATATTGTGCTCTTTCATCAAAAGGCAAACAATCCATTCTTGAGTAGGGAATCCTATGGTGGTGAGGAAAAAACATACTCCAAACAGTAACTAAAAGGAAAGAAAAACTGTATAATAAGAACGGCTACCATTTCACAGTACATTCTGTGCCAGGCACTGTGCTAAATACATTACATTGATTATATTATTTGATCCTCACAACAGCCCAACAAAACAGGTGTTACTGCTACCATTTACAGGTAGTGAGACCAATTTAGTGACATTCAGACACTAACCCCAGGAGACACAACTATTTAAGTGACATTATTGGGACTCAAAGGTAGATCTGTCCAGCTCAGGCCATCTGCCTATAAGATGCCTGCCTGGGTCACTTCTATACCATGCACGCAATCGTTGGAAGTCTGGGCGATATCTGTCAAAGCTGAGTACCAGCCAAAATGGCTAAACTCAAACTGGAGAAGAAGCTGGATAAGGGAGATAGTTCTCGGTGAGAAAAAGAGGACCTCTTCCCCCCGGGGTACCTGGCATCTGAGGTCCTGACCCTGATGTTCATAGTTCCCTCTGCAGTTGCTAGCAGCTCTCTGATGCTCAGTGTTACAATGATCACAGCACTGATTGCTCTTAGATCATCATGGAAGATCACTGAGGCATTATCTTTCACAGACCTCCTGCCTCTTCCCTTGCTCCCGTAAGCCCACTAACGACACTGAACTTCACCTTCACGATCACAGCTGTTTCGTTCTATTTTCACTTACTTTGGATCAGATTTCTTTTCAATTTAGAATTAAGAGCCGGTGTGTAGGAGGCCATACAATGTGGAGGTTGAAAGCATAGGCCTTGGAATAAAGCAGACCTGGGACAAAGTCCTTGCTCTGTCCCTTTCCCTGGGCCACTTTAGGTGAGGGCCTTGTTTCCCCTAGGCCTTGGTTCCTTGTTTTAAAAATGAAATTAAAGATAACACCTACCTCACAAGGCGGCTGTGACAATGCATTAAATGAGGTAATGCATATAAAGCACACCTCGAGGGGCCTGGAATTTAATAAGGTAGCTTTGAAATGTTGGCCCTGAAGGGAGGAAGGATGATAGAAGGGAAGGATGTCAGCACTCCACGTTGGAAGGATGACAGCGTTGCCTGTCTCTGCAGGGAGTGGAATTCACCAGGGAAAAGCAGGTCAAGTGAGTCTCGGTGCTTTGTCACTAGCAGTACTGGACCAGAAAGTTTCAAGCACTCTTACTTTCCCTACTCTGGCTCCAGATCACATTTACGCTTTTTTCCAGTGACTTTTTAGCTATCTTATCACCCAATCAGCTCTGGATGAATGATGCTGACTTTGAAAGTTACAATCTGGTTACAGTTAACTAAATAACAGTAAATCTATGAAAGAGCCTAGAGCCAGTTTCCTCTTGTTTCCTCCTGCAATTCCTGGCCACTCGCTTTGACCAGCACTGGGAAATCTCAGGTCTGTTAAGCATGCTAAGGTTTTGTTGTTGTTGTTGTTGTTGCTTAAATTTGCTTATTTTAGAGAAAGAGAGAGAGAGCACACACACATGGGGGGAGAGGCAGAAGGAGAGAGAGAGAGAGAAAGAGAATCTGAAGCAGACTCCCTGCTAAGCGAGGAGCCTGACACAGGGCTCAATCCCACGACCCTAAGGTCATGACCTGAGCTGAATGGAGAGTGGAATGCTTCACTGACTGAGCCACCCAGGTGCCCCTAAATCTGCTAAGGTTTATTTTAGTGTATCGGTCTATGCCAACATTATCTCCCCCACTTCCCCAGTGGGAAAAATGCATTATATTTAGGATCAGCTGGCTGTGTTGTTTTTACCTTTGTTGGTGAGACCCACTGTGTTGCAGTCAGGCCTGGTCTAACATCTTCTCTCCATTGCCTCACCATCAGCTTCTTCATGCTTGCTCTCTTACTTGTTGGCCTGGTCATCATGATCATTGCCAGTATGGGTTTGTCTTCCATCTTCTTCATGATGGACTCCATGGCTGGGGAAGCACGATGCTGATTTGGTGAACCAGCATTTCTCCGAGGGTTGCTCTGCCAAGCATACGTTGGACCTGAAATGCCTGGGGTCTCTGGAAGTGGGGCAGCCTCTAAATAGTGTTCTTGCGGGTGTGGACACTTCCAGTATGGCCTTCTCAGCTTTTAAGACCTTCACTCCGCTGGGGTGGGGTGGGAGGTAGAGTTCAGTACAGAGAGAGCCTTTAAAGCTTCCTTTTTCACTTTCTATACTTTTTGCTGAGAAGAGTCTGAAGTTACATGTTTGAAGTAACTATTTCCAGAAAAGAGAACCATGTTGTTTTATCTGACATCCCACAAATGCCATCAAACCCAAACGTTCCTGGTAATCTTTGCAGTTCAAGTAAGATTTGGGAAGGCAGTCAGTGGTTTTTCTCCCTGAGTCATTTTTCACCTTTATTTCTGCTTCTTCTATTTTTTAACTACCCAAAAGGAGCAATTGATGTTTTTTGGTCAGTAGGTTTGAGGGCTGTCTTCCAAGTAAAATGTTAAAGAGTGACAGTCACAGTGAAATAATATTTTATCCTGTGAAAATAAGTTGCAAGAAACTTGCATTGGGTTCTGTGTTATATTTCACCAGAAATGCCCTACACGGCTTCTCTGAGGGGAAATGATGAGCAGAGCATTGGAGGTTTTGATGTTTGATTTACTTTTATCAACAACAATATTTCAGATGGACTCCATCTTTCATCCAAGAATTGCCACGTACATGGCATTGACTGCCCAGAAAAATAAAATAAATCCCTCATTCCCCCATTTGGGAAGCTAACTTATGAAAAATGAAGCATCTGTCTGGTTATTCACTGGCCAGTTCAGTGAGACCTGCAGTGAACAAACGGAAAAGGATAGATAGCTCCTAACTTTCAGTTCTCAGGAATCAAAAGTTAGCTTTTTCCCCCTTCTTTTTTTGTAAACTTCTGGAATTTCTGGAAATATAGGCTATGATCCAACTTTTATTCTTTCTTGGTCAGTATGAACTAATGTTACTATGATTAGACCTTTACTTGAGATCAGATTTTTTTCAAGATACAGATTCATATATTGCACCTAATTCTATGCATAGACCCACAATTCTCTTATCCTTGTTTGAGTCTTGGGCGTTGTTTAAGAATTCTTCATACAGGGAAGGAAAAGGGAACCAATAGACACTGTATATCAGCATGTGCCAGGCAACCACCAGACATCTATAAACATGACTTCAGCCAATCCTCCCTACCATCTCTAAGGAAGGTATTTTTTCCTATTATTTCTGAAGAGACTGGGACTCAGAAATTAAATAATAGCCTGCCCAAGATCATACAACCAATAAGATGATGGGAATTGGATTTTGACACCAGGATTCTCCGACTTCAAGATTGTACTGATTAAAAAAAAAGTTACATAGGAATCCAAATTCCTTACTTTCATATTCTCCCAGAGAAGGGAACATACAGACACAATGAATAGATATAAGAATATCTAAAGTTCAAGTGAATATGTGGCCTCTCTGAGGACTTGGCTATTTTCCACAAAGGATCTAAAAACAGACCAGAACCCTTATAGAAAATAATTTTGAATTTTCTGTCAAGTGCTGAATAGGAGCGAGGTGCTGATAACTGTCTGAAAATGTTGCTGGCAAATAGTACTATTTGGTTCAAAATTTTTACCTCTCAAGCACTGTCATAAGTAATCTCATTTCCAAATTTCTCTATATCATCCTAACCTCTGATAATAGTAACATGGTAACATCTAGAATGGGTACTCTCATTCTAAAAGTCAGACAAAAAAAAATGAGTTACCAAAAATGTAAATTGGCTACAGGCACAAAATAAATTATTGAAAAATAGACTGGTGCTGGAATCCTGACCCCTCATATTTTCTTTCTGACAGTATAGTTTCTTTCTAGATCATTTTATGAGCACAAATACTGATTAGAGGGACTTCCTGTTTTGAGCATATAGTTTGCTGTAAGGTTTAATCATCAGACCAAGAAATAATTAGTTACTATTGCCCTCATGGTACTGCTAACATTCAAAATTTTTAGACTTGGAGTTATGTCTATATTGGGACTCCATCATCCTATTTGAATGTGCTTTTATCTGTTCCAGTGTTCTCCCTCCTAATTTCTATGTCCAATAGAGGCTTCTCAATGTGGAGCTTTGGTGTGAAGTTGGAGACCTGCATGCAGCACAGAACAGTGTTTGGTGAGCATTGGCTAAAGGTGAAGATGTTCAGGACGTGCCAGAGTACCTTCACAGACAGCTCACCTTCTCAGAGCATAGCTGGGAACAGTGCCCCAGGGGCCCAGATCACATTACTCAATATTGAACTGGCTAAATAGCACCATTGCAACAAAGGAGCAAACAAGGGAAAAGAAAACTGAATACAAGTATAAAACCTACAGAGGGGAGGGAGTGAATGGGAATATAGGTGTGGGGATCGCATTGCTGAGAGTATTACTCTCTTGCACAGATTTGCAATAATAAAAAAAATATATCTGGAAAGGATTAGAGAAAATACTAATCTTGATCTGCTTCCAGTATTATGAGACCTGGAATATTTGAGAAGGAATAAATATTTGAGAAGGAATATTTCGCAGTGTTAGAAAGAAGAAATCCATTTTAGAAGCTGCTAAGAAATTAGCCTTGTGTATGTGTCCACATGTGTGGGACATGCAACCACATGCCACATTTCGATCAATGTCAGTCTTATCCAATAGACTATAAGCTCCATGGAGCAAAACCTGATACGTAGTGAACTCTCATTGCTGAATGAATGGATGAATGATAAATATGTCTAGAAAGATATAAATAATGAAAATACTCAAGTAATTTTTCTTTGTGAGAGTCTCTGAATCTTTCTTTTTATAATATGTATTTGTCACTTTTTCAAAGATCCATCTCAAAAAGAAGCTATAGAGATGTATATGATGCTTTAAGCCCAAAGGAGAAAATACTTCTTGTCGAACAGTCCAAATTCTCAGGAAGACGTCTGCACAAAGATCTTCTACAGCATGTTATCTTTTAGAGAGAGAAGTGCCTGGGTGGCTCAGTTGGTTAAGAGTCTGACACTTGATTTCAGCTCAGGTCATGATCTCAGGGTCGTGAGATTGAGCCTCACGTCAGGCTCTGTGCTGGGTGTGGAGAATGCTTCAGAGTCTCTCTCTCTCTCTCCTTCTCTCTCTGCCCTTCCCCACCCCCTGCTCATGCTTGCTCCCTCTCAAAAAAGAGAGAGAGGGAGACAGGCCACTTGGCCACAATGTCAGGACTACAGCCCTACCTTTATCCCAAATGGCCCATTTCTTATCAGAGGAGAGACCTTAATCTGGAATCTTACACCCTATCCATCAGGAGTTGCCCCTATATTGGACTGTTGGGTCTTTGTGTTAGCCCCATGGGGAGTTGCATTAATCAGGGTTCTCCAAAAAAACAATGCTCATAGAAGGTATAGAGATAGAAAGAGATTTATTCTGAGGCATTGGCTCATGTGATTATGGAGTCTGGTAAGTCCCAAGATCTGTAGGGTGAGTTGGCAGCTGGAGACCCAGGAGAGTCAATGGTTTAATGCCAATCTGAGGCAGGACAAGTGATGGTATAATTTGAGTCCAAAGATGAAAAAAAAAAAAAGCCAATGTTCTAGTCAAAAACTGTCAGGCAGGAAGAATTCCCTTTTACCCTTGGGAGGCTCAGTCTTTTTGTTCTATTTAGGTCTTTAACTTCTTGGACAAAATCCACCCACATTATGGAGGACAATCTGCTTCACTTGATCCATTAATTTAAAAGTTAATCTCATCCAAAAACCCCTCACAGACAAAGTAATGTTTGCCCAAATATATGAGCACCCCATGGCCCAATCAGGTTGACATATAAAATTAACCATCATAGGAGTCATTCAAGGGCTGGAGCCTTTTTTTTTTCAACTCATGCTGAATGGTGAAGGTTATTTAAAGGGCTTGAGAGACTATCTTTCTTCTTTTCCTATATCGCTCAGAATTCCTAATTGCAAGCAACAGAAATCAAATCTGGTTAATTCAGGTGAAGAGGTATCTGTCGGAAGAATATCAGGTCATCAACAATATGGATAGGAGGGCTAGAAGAGGCATCCAAAGAGTAGAAATGAGCTTGCCAGGGCTCCACCATCACCAAATCACATGCAGTCCCCACCAATGGACACCACAAAACTGCCATTGCTAAAAGACCACTGCCATTGCTAAGAATTGAACCTCACCATTTATCTGTCTCTCTGTCACTTGGTCAAGGTCGAAGCCCCTGGTGGGAGGGTCCAACTGGTTCAAGCAAGCTATATGCCTTCATTCTGATGCCAGAGGGATGGGAGAGGAAACATTAGCTTTCTATTCTGGCTTCCTTTGTGGGAAGTGGGCACCTGCCCTCCATCTCTGCTACCACAGTGGGGGACTCCCCACAACTGGAATGTGCATTCAGATGCTGGGAAGCCAAAAACTAGCAATTGTGCACTACAGTCCTGTTGGAACTAATCTGCTATTTACGTGATTGGTCAATGCTTAGGATACAGTGGACTCAAGGCAAATGAGCCAATTAGCAAGCTTGGCATGGGGAATTACAGTCAGAAACAGGAAGCAACATCTGAGAAAGTGCAGTTTGCTAGCTTGTAAGATGGCCTTAATGTTTGTGTCCCAATCAGAAATTTTGGAAACAGTCCCTTAATCAATTAGCCTACTGAAAAGTACTTAGTGCACATTGGTTATGCACCTGGTGTGCAAAGAACAACCCTTGCAAAATCAGGAGGCCGCTGTCTCAACTCCTTGCATACTGTTTTCATTTAGCAGGAGAGGAAATGGAGGAAACTCTCAGAAGCTGGCTCCTTGTTCTGTCAGGAATCTGTTTCTCTTTACCTCTTGTACTTTCCTGGCTTCTCTCTTCATGTGCCCACAGGTTCCCAGGCATTGGAGCAACACTCACCATAGAAGGAAGCTGAGTGTGGGGGCGCCTGGGTAGTTCAGTCAGTTAAGCATCTGCCTTCCGCGAGGGTGGTGATCCTGGGGTCCTGGGATGGAGCCTCACATCAGGCTCCTGCTCAGCAGGGAATCTGCTTCTCCCTTTGCCCTTCTCCCCCACTTGTGCTCTCTCTCCTACTCGCATGTGCTCTCTCTCTCAAATAAAATAAAATAAAGAACAAAGCTAAGTGTGGATTGAGCCAGTAACTACACTCAGCAGTCTCTCTCTATGCAAAAGATTCTTTACCTATTTGGAAACCAGATCTTGTCTGATGAAAGCTGTAGTCCCGGTGCAGGTGTCCCAGCGTTTCATTGCATCTGTATCTTTGGGGTAAATCCCCAGCAGTGCAAGTGCTGGGTCGTAAGGCAGGTCTATTTTTAACTCTTTGAGGAACCTCCACACAGTTTTCCAGAGTGGCTGCACCTGCACCCCGATGCTTCTAGCAGCAATGTCCACAATAGCCAAACTGTGGAAGGAGCCTCGGTGTCCATCGAAAGATGATGGATAGAGAAGCTGTGGTCTCTGTATACAATGGAATATTCCTCAGCCATTAGAAATGACAAATACCCACCATTTGCTTCAACGTGGATGGAATTGGAGGGTATTATGCTGAGTGAAGTAAGTCAGTCGGAGAAGGACAAACATTATATGGTCTCATTCATTTGTGGAATATAAATAATAGTGAAAGGGAATAGAGGGGAAGGGAAAAGAAATGGGTAGGAAATATCAGAAAGGGAGACAGAACATGGAAGACTGCTAACTCTGGGAAACAAACTAGGGGTGGTGGAAGGGGATGAGGGCAGTGGGTGGGGGGTGACTGGGTGGCGGGCACTGAGGGGGGCACTTGACGGGATGAGCACTGGGTGTTATTCTGTATGTTGGCAAATTGAACACCAATAAAAAATAAGTTTATTATTAAAAAAAAAAAGCTGTAGTCCCTTCCCTCAGAAAAAAATCCAGGTTCTTCACAAAACACCAAAACTTTTCTGAAAATCTTCAGAAACTTTACGAGCTCCCTGAAACTCAAAAGAGTTTAAGAAACCAAGATTAAGAATTTGTATTCTAAAAAAAAAAAAAAAAAAAAAAAAAAAGAACTTGTATTCTGAGGTTAAGAAAAAAAAATACCCAAAACCCACCATAACCATTACTTCCTTCCTCTACCTTGGGGTTGAGTGTGAAATGGGAAGGAAGAGCCAGCCCTCTGCAGAGAAGCACTGGCCTCAACCGCCTTCCACCAGACAAGAGTCTTTGGCAGCCAAATGTACTAACAACTCAGTAGAATTTCCTGCTCCCCCTTTATCAGTGCTCAAAGACACTCATTCACTTCTTTGCTGTCCTGCGGTTTTAAACTGTTCAAAGGTCCAAAACTTTTAAAATTCTCTCAATATTCTAATGCATTGCGATAGAGTAGAATAACCAGTCTATTGGAACAGAATAGCTTTTGAACAAATGGTTTCCTTTCAAGGATCACAATCCTCCTCACCACCCAGAGTCAATACCTCAAAAGCCATCATGCCCTCACTCTGCAATTCACCTGCTTAGCAAACACTATCAATTCTTCCTTTAGAATATTTCTAAATCTAGCACTTAATTTCCATTTTTCCCCCTGCAGCTCTTTCTCAGGCCTCTGTAACTTCATGCCCAGATTACTAACAATCAACTTTTAGTCACGCTGTCTCCTGTTTCATCTTCCTCCAGACCATCACCTACAATATAAGACTAATCCTCCTCCAAATACCAATTTTGCCCAATAGATGCCTCCATCATAATCCTCTCTGTTGCGACCGCCTGTACAACCCTGTGATGGGTTCTTGTTGGGTTAATTTAGCTAATCTGGAACAATATTTCCCTGATTTCCTTCTCCAAAGGGTTTAAGGTGGGGATTGCCTGCAAAAGGGCAGCTTTTCTTCCCAATTGCCAGCCTCTGACCTAATGGAGATTTGGGGCCCAACACCACAACAGGCAATGGCCTTACATAGGTCTTTCCACCAGTGCCGACACCAGGAGCTAGGACTCTCCCTCACGGCTCTCAGAAGGAACCAGCCCTACAACCACCTTGATTTAGACTTCAAGCCTCCGGAATCATGAGACATTAAATGTATGTTGCTTAGGCCACCCAGTTTGTGATACTTTGCTACAGAAGCCCCAGGAAACTAACACAGGCCCCCAACCCAGACATCTTTCCCAACCTGGGGCCCCTCCATACTGCTAGTGCTCTGCCAAGACCCTGCACCCGAGGCTTTTGAAAAGGCCACAGCTTTGAGGGCACCAGACTTTGTATTAGATACTTGACGTTCCTCATCCCATTCAATCCTCGGCTGGCCCTAGCAGGTATTCATTAGTATCCTCATTGTAGAAATGAGCAAATGGAGACAAAAGATTGTTCAGTGCTTGCCTGGGGTGATTGATGGAGGCGAGATTCAAATCCATGTCCAACCCCAAAGCCAATGCTCTTTCATCTTGCTTCCTCCTCCATCAGATTGGAAAAGAGTCAACCTTCCAAACCCTCCTGTGCTCTGACTTTTCTCGCTATCTACATTTCCCGAAGAAGACTCTCATAATTACAAGAAGAAAACAAGAGGCAGGGTTCACTTCATAAGGCTCAACTCCTACCTTCTGGCACTTGGACTCCGCACACCTGCCTATCTCATAGAGGTATTCATGGAAACCTCAGTGCATTCGACTGATTGTAGGGAATGCCAGGAAAAAATTGAAAAAACTAGGATTTACTAGATGGCTTTGGTTGCGATTTTATGACTTTCAAGTGTACGTAGAATACAAAATATGCCAACAAAGTACTGCTTGGGAGAGAATCCTTGGGGATCGGCTTTAATGAATAAATACGTATGTTTTGAAGTTAGCTTTCCATTGTCTATAGTAAATCCCAATGCAGGCCTGAAAGTAGTTGCTTTCTTATTCATGAAGAGAACTTCCCTCTATTGTCTTGTCTGTTGAGGGGATGGTGGTTATAGAGAACTTCAGTTCAGGGAGGGCCATTGATGCTCAACCCATCTGTCAGAGCCAACATCAAAGGGCAGAGGCAGATGCTGTCAGGCTCCGCCTAGGGAGGGCCCAAGGCCCAGAAGGAGTCAGCTAACCTGGCATCCTTGGGTCCTGAGAGGCTAAGCTGTAGGCCCTACTGCAATGAGCACTTCAGCAAATACAGACTTTACTGTTATAACCAAAGAGCCCTTGACTTGATATATTGGTGGGCTTGGACTCAGCTTCCTATATGTAGCATCTTGGTCTCGTTCATTACTTTATGCTGGATGGTCTCTGCTTGCCTCGCCCCCACTCCCAACCAGATCCATTTTCCACCCTGCTCTATATCCATACCCCATTCTTAGAACTCTAAAAAACTGTATCTTTGGACTTTTACCTTCTTGCTTCCATCTGGGTTCATCAATATTTGGAGTATTTAATACCCCAGATTCCTCAGCACTGGGGCCAAATTTAGCAGTAACTGCTTCCATCTATCAAAGGCCAGCACTGCTCTCTGGAAGTCCCATTCCAGTAGCTACATTCCTGGCCTGATTCCTTCACCCGTTGCTTCCCCTTCCCTCTCCAAGCTTAGCCGGTCACACTTCCTGGTACTGAGATCCTGGGGAGCATCCTCATCTTCTGCTTGTTTCTTTAGCTCCACCTTCTCCTCTGCAAATAGTCTTTTCATTAACCACCAAGTGTGCTACCTCCTTTCTGCTGGGACCCTGACTGATATGTCACCGGGTCTTCAATATCTAGCACTTTAGCGAATAGTAGGCACTTGGTTAAAAAAAAAAAAAAAAAAAAAAAAAAATCTGTTGGAGAAAAAAGAAGATTGATAAAGAGGACTGATGGCTAGGGAATAGATTTTGCTTCAGCTCTGAAGTAATTCTACTCTTCCTTCGCCCTCTCCCCAGTCACCCTCCTCTCCATTCCTTTCTTAAATTTTTGCCTCTTTGGCCTTTGTTTTGATGATCTTGCTCCCCACTTGCATCCAGGAGCAGATGAAGGGATAACAGCTTAGCCACAGTGACTCATCACTAACCCCCAAAAGAACTTGAATTTGAAACTTGGGACATCCAAATACCTGACTCCCTAAGCCAGGGTTTGGTTCCTGCCTAACATGTCAGTGGAAAATGTGACACAAGTGGTTGCTGAGAGGGGAGATGTCTACGTATGGAAGTCGGTGAACTGATAAATGAGGAGTACATCCCATCTGGCACAAATGGGCCACAGCAGAAAATAAGCCGAGCCCGTGGAGGGGAATTCTGGACTCCTACACACTGTGCCAGAGAGTTTCTCAGTTGGCATTTTAACATGCTGACAAGCTGTACTGAAAGGCCATCTCATTTTCTGGACCCATAATGAAATGATAAAGGAAAGAGAGGTTGTCAGCCGCCCTGGGCCCTTCATTTATTTTTTTCTTGCTTTTTTTTTTTTTCTTTCTTTTCTCTTTTTAAAGTTGTTTTTTTTTTTTTTTTGAAACATAGTTGAGGACCTAAATAGACATTTTTCAGAAGAAGACATCCAAGGGTCCAACACATGCATGAAATGATGCTCAACATCACCATTATTGGGGGAAATGCAAGTCAAAACCACAATGAGATATCACCTCACACTGGTCACAAATGGCTAGAATCAAAAAAGACAAGAAATAGCCAGTGTTGCCCCGGGCCCTTCTCTAGGTAAGGGCACCAGTGCTGAATTGGTACATCTGGATGGGGAAAGCTGACTGAAAACTAGTCCCCTGAAGTTTAGCGCAAGAGATTGGAACTAATCAGAAGCCAAGAGGAAGGTGTTCAGCTGGAGCTTCTGGCCTCCATAGCATCACTATATGAGAGGTGGGGGACTGATGGCTCCATTATTAATAGGAACTTTCACCTCCGTTTCATTTTATCCTAACTTTTCTCATAAACACTTTTTTCTGTAAACACCCTTGCTTTGAGCAAGGACACTTTCTGTGGCTTTTTTAGAAGAAACTCCGTGAATCCCTTCATATCTTTTTGGCTTTGTTCCATTTCCTATATTTGCCGAACATCAGGGACATTCTAGGCCTTCCAGATCAGCATCCCCAGAGGTGACAGGTTAGAGGAGGGGACTGCCCTTGGCCTATCAGGAGTTCGTAGCAGGTACATGCAGAGGACAGCGGTCAGCCGGAAGTGGGCCACGCTGAGTAGGAATGCTGGCTCTGCTGCTGTTAACTAGCTGGGTGACCTTCCCCTCTTCACGTCTCCATTTCCACAGGCCCACCGTGGGGATAATCCCTACATCACTGCATTGTTGGGGGGATTCAATTAGGCAACATGTGCCCAGTACCTAGAATTATCCCTGGCCCTCAGTAGGCCCTCAGTAGGCCCTCAGGAGGCAGTGTCTGGAAGGGCTCCTGGCTGCAAAGCCTGGCTGCATTGGTTGTCCACAAAGACCCTGGTGAGGGTGCACGATGAAATGAATCACTTTTGTTTCCTGATCCCCACTAAAGAAGTCCCCTGGCTCTTGCTGGGTGTAAAGCAGCCAAAGTAGAATGAGTCCTAAGAGCCCCCTTTGTCCCGACAGAAGCCTCATTTGTTGGACACAAATGCTGCTCTGGCAGTCCTGGGTGCCTGTGCCACTGTTACAAATCTGTTTGGGTTGGAGTCCCACCAGTTCACCGCTGTGACGCGGCCAGGCTCCCAGGCTGCCTGAGCCCAGCTGCAAATTCATTCAGGGTGGCCCCACGCACAGGGCTCTCCTAACCTCGGGCTTTCAAATCTGAGAATCAGCGATTAATTTTGATGACCTCGCTCCTCTCTGGGTGGAGGGTTCCCAGGGGCCCTGGCCTGCCAATGGGTCAGATGACTCCTGGACACACTCCTGGGACGGGGAAGCCAGCCTTCTGGGTGTTGGAAGTGTGGGGACCTGGCGGGATTCCTTCTTAAAGCCCGAGCATCACACACGTGAGCTGAGGAAGGCCGATGAATTGTCATGTAAGTTGTTAAAGAGACAAGCATGGAAGACGTCGATGGAATTTGATGGAGAAACTCGTGATGATCAGTTCCTCATTCTGCTCAGATGAACTGCAAACCTGAAAAGAAGAACAAATGGAAACTCCCTTCTCTGGCAGAGCATGAAGCATTTTCCCCCCAGAACTGGGGCTCTGCCAGGGAGAGCCTCACCCTCACCCCCATCCTTGTGGGGCCTTTACTGTTTCTACCCTCCTACTTGGAGTGGGGTGAATGATCAACAGAAACACACCACCAGTCTACAGAATTTACTGCTGGTGAACTCTCAAGCCATCTTTTTTTTTTTTTTTCCATTTTTATTTTAATTGTGGTAAACACATATAACAAAATTTGCATATAACAATTTTAAAAAATGTATTTATTTGGGAGAGAGAGAGAGCACAGGGAGCTGCAGAGGGAGAGAATCCCAAGCAGACTCTGCGCCGAGCATGGAGCCCGACATGGGGCTCAATCTCACGACCCTGAAACCATGACCTGAGCCAAAACCAAGAGTCAGACACTTAACTGACTAAGCCATCCAGGTGCTCCCCCCCACCCATCTTAGCCATTTTTGAGCGTACACTTCAGGAGTGCCTAGTATGTTCACACTGTTGCACAACCAGTCTCCAGAACTCTTTTCATCTTGCAAAATTGAAACTCTATACCCAATAAATAATAGGTCCCATCCCCCCCCCCCACGCACCCCCAGCCTCCAGAAGCGACTGGCCTTTCCATCTCTGTGGGTGTGACAACTCTAAGTACCTCCGACATGTGGGCTCTTACCATATTTGTCTTTTTGTGGCTGGCTTTTTTCATTTAACCTAACGTTCTCAAGTTCATCCAGGCTGTCGCACATGTCAGAACTTCCCTCCTTGTCAAGGCTGATTAACAAGGCAAGTTATCTTCTAGAACTACAGTTTTTATCAGCGATTGTCTGAATATGCAGGAGAGCAAGGTTGTGTGTGGGAGACCCTTCAGGGTTTGAAGTTTTCATAAAGCCTACAAAGACTGAACCTCTTTATGGATGGATTCCCCTCACCCATAGTTGGTATCCATTGTCGTGGCTGCCAATCAGGCAATCAAGGAATCTTGATCACTGACCACGAAGACAGCCTTGTGTCATGTCTGGCCCTCTGTACTGAGTTCCGGAGAGGACCAAGCCTTGAGAGGGAAACCCACCACAACAGGGCTCTGACATTTATTGGTGGTGAGATCCTGGGCCAGCCACGTCATCACTATAGTACCTCTGGGATAAAATGAATGATGTTATGAACCCACTCTAGGATGAACGGCAATTAAATGAAAGAACGTATAGCAAAGCTCCGATCATGGTACTGGGTAGGTTTTCACAGATGAATGCTAAATATTAATACACAGCAAATTAAAAATTAGATTCCTCCCATCACCAAGGGTAGCACCCACACAGACCAGTGGCTCTTCAACTTTTTTTGAGTCGGGGATCCCTTTGAGAGTCACGTATACAAAGACAACAATTTGGTGTTGAATTTCCAGAGAATTCTTGAGTCTTGTGATGCTCATCCACAGACAAAGCACAAGAGCAGGGATCCAGGACTAGACCGCAGAAGAGAAGGCCCTCATACACCAAGCAGATCATATTCTGTCCCAGAGTGAGTAACTGGCCTGAGTCCCATCCAGTGCTGAAGGGACACCAACACAGAGGACCAAAAGAGTCAGGTGAATCTAATCAGGAACACAGCCATGGATGTTCCGACGTTTCCCAAGAGCTCAGCGCTTACTCTTCATACTTCTGTGGGTCATTCATCAGTCTTAAGAATTCTTTGTCATTCACCCTCCTTTGAAAGCACCTATCCCCTGGGTAGCCATACAATGTAAATAGTGATTGGTGTTTGTCTTGTGGCTGGGTTGATGCACTCGCCCGAACAACTTTTATGCATTCTTCCTTGTGTCATAGGCTCTGGAGGGCCTGTCTGGTGCTGAGTGCCTCTCCCAGGGCCCCACAGACGCAACCCTTTTGATGAGAGTGGGAGTGAAAAATCACTCTGGGAATTGTTTTAAACTTTCAGATATACCACTGTCCCATAAGATGGAGTCGGTTCTCCACTGATTTAAAGTCACTCCGTATGTGTTTCTATGGATGCTTGGCAAGGCGTGGACACACACAGCTTTGTATTTCGGACGGAATGTTTGTAAGGGCTTGGATGGCTGAGCCCTAAGATCCAGGGACCATCCTCTCCCTCATAGAGTTTTCTGTCTAAAATTAGGGATCAGGGCAGCCCAGGTGGCTCAGTGGTTTAGCACCACCTTCAGCCCAGGGCCTGATCCTGGGGACCCAGGATCGCGTCCCATGTCAGGCTCCCTGCATGGAGCCTGCTTCTCCCTCTGCCTGTGTCTCTACCTCTCTCTTTCTTTCTGTGTGTGTCTCTCATGAATAAATAAATTTTAAAAAATAAAATAAAATAAAATTAGGGATCAAAGGTAACAATGCAAGGAATTAATCTGAGTCCGGTCACCCTGCCTGCCACCCTACACCATTCGCCTGCCAGTCCAGGACATGGGGCATCTTACAAGCAGTTCTAGAAGAGCTGTCAATTCCAGCCCACTTCCACTGGCATGGTTTCAACGCTGATACAGATACCACCTCTGCACCCTTCCACCTGTGGCCTGGTGTGAGCATTTTACTCAATTTCAGTATCCTTGTAACCAACGCTTGGAGTGTAACATTAAAGATTTATGTGGTAACAAAAAGCCTCTTGTCTGAGCAAGTAGGGGAAAAACATATAGGGGGTCTAATCTTCTAATTGCCTAGGAACTGGCAGGTTACCTAGCTCTCTGATTAGAGAACTTTGATTTAAGTCAAATGGCAAATCTATTAAATCTGATACCTTCAAATGGCTTGAGTAGCTGTACTGTTACAAACTACTTTAAAATGGCAGTAATCTGAGGAATCCAGGGTAAGATAAGAAATGAGTCTACTCACACAGCCAGAACAAATAACACAACTCCCCAAAATATGTTAAGCGTTCCAAACCCAGGACTACGGAAAAGAAAGCATCAATCAAAAGGATTGCTACCATTTCCTCAACCACCTCAATTCCAGCGAAGCGGATTCTTCTTGGTGGCGAGAAAAACAAGTGCACCTGTACGTTTTGTTCAACTTTGTTTTTAAAATAGCTCTTTCTAGCTAATTACAAAGTGTGTTTGTGCTTGGGGGGGGGGGGGGGTGGAGGCTTGGAAAACAACTAATAAGGGAAAGGTTACTTATCATCCCACTTACCAGCAAGGACAGCTTTAAGCATTTTAATATATGGCTTTCCGTTCTTTTGTTTTTATGTGGAAAGATAATTATTGTTAGAAAAGTGATATGCTGATACAGAATGTCATTTGGTTTACTGATCTATTTATTTCACTTAGCTAGATATAAATAAATATGTTTCTAGACCAATTGATTTTTTTCCCTTGACATGTCACCTACTAGCTTTATGCAGTTTCATCATTTGAATGCACTATAATCACGTCCAGTTAGACATTAAGGGTATTATGATGCTTTTCTGCCATGAATTAGGCTGGGATGGACATCTTTATGGGAAAAGCTTTGAATTCATCTCTGTTCTTCGGACAACTTCCTACAAGTTTTACCTCCTGCCATTAACATATATGCATATACTTTTAATCTTGGGCAATCTTCAAGTGCTTCCTTTGATCCAATTTGTTTGGAAGTGATTTTACCACCAAACAATAACACAAATGTGGATGTAAAACCAGTGGAGCAAATATGCCTCCTGTAGACCCAGGAATATATCAGAAATAGAAGTTATTTGTTAAGGAACACTGTAAGGCCAGACCAGAGAGGAGCTATTTCCTGAACAGAACAGAAATGAGCTATCCCCTGGTGTTAGTGGAGAGACTCAAGAGAAGTTACTAAAATGCAATTGCAAATTGAATTTCCAACATATCCGAAAGCAAACGCCATCAAGGAAGGTAATGCGTTAGGAAGGACACAGGTACCCTGTGCAATAACTATGCATTATTTACAGTGAGTAATGTATAAAATTGCAATATGTGTAGATCAAATTGTCAAAGATAAAAACTGCTGATGGGAGAGTCACATCCGGTTCTGTTTGTTCCCTTCTCCCCATGTTATGTATGCATACATGTAAGGAGTGAAATCGTTTTACAAGGCTGATTACAGAAAATAGCAGCGGGCAGGGGCATTGTCTCTCATTTTCTCCTTGCCAGAGGCAACCACTTTTTTAAATCTGCTTAGCTGTGTCTCTTGCCATTTACTTTCATATTCCCAATAGCTTATTTATATGCTTTTGTCACCTAATATTTTTCTAGGGTTTTATTAAATCAGATTATTGAGATTACTTCCTCATTTTTCCAGATAAAATTGTCATACCTTGACGTTCCACTCTGGAGGATGAGACTCTCGCCCTCCTCACTCTCATCCACGTACTCATGCAGCCTCCCAACAAATGATCCCTCAGTCTGTGCGTGTAATTTTGGTTAGATCAATAATGAGTGATCACATTATCTTAATAGTACTCTCTGACCACTTTTCTGCACAATTTTGTTTTCCCGGGAACTAATTCTTATTCTCCCTGTTTGCTTAGTTTTGTATGTTCTTACTATTGACTCAACCTCAACCTCTCCATTACTTTCGTCAAGACTAAAGTTGTCCGAATCAGGACATTCGGCTGCACCAACCTTTCCACCATTTTCATCCTGAAGCCATCTCTCCTGGAAATCTCGACTACTCCAGTCGGATTCAATTGTCCTCACGCCTCACCCAGGTACCTCACCCTCATCCAGGGGAGTCCATTGGGGTTAGATCTTCTGTTTCCCTAAAACTCACATCTTCCTTTTTCTTGATAATTCTCCAGGAGATTTTCAACAAAGAGTGCTTAGGAATTAAACATTTTGTGAGTCAGAAATTGTTCTTATGTTACCCTCCCATTGGAGTGATATTTGACTAGAAGTGGCGTTCCAGTCTAGAAATAATTTTACTTCAGAAGTTTGATGGCAGTGATTCACGACTGCATAGATTTTAGAACTGTTGAGAAACATAGGCCATTCAGATTTCCAATCATTTGCGTAGGGCTTGGTTTTCTCCTCTGGAAGCCTATAGAAACTTCTCTTGTTTTCAATGGTCTGAGAACTCATGATGACATACCTTAACATGGATTTATCTTCACCCACTCTTCTGGTGCTTCATTCTGTGAAATTTTTTTGAACTAGTGATTGTTTCATCCCCTCTATTTTTCTAGTTTTATCTCTTCTCTTTTTTCCATCACTTCTGCCTTTTTGTTCTCTTTCTGAGATATTTCTACAACTTTCTTTTCCAACACTTCTAGTGAGTTTTCCATTTCAGCTATAGTGTCTTTAACTTCCAAAAATTGTCCTTTATTCCCTTGGTGTTTTTGTTTTGTTTTGTTTTATTTTAAATAGCATCCTGTTCTTCTTTCATGCATGCTTTCTCTGGAAATATTAATTACAGTATTTTCTCCTATGGTTTGTTTCTTCAAGTTGTTGGGGTTTTTTGTTTGTCCATTTTTGCTGTTTGCTTGTGTTAGTCCCCATCTTTATTTTTGAAGGCTTACTTCAATTGTCTAGTGACCTTTTGTTGTCTAATCATATTTAAGAACCAAGCATTAAAGCTCTGCTTGGAAGCTCTGAGCACATGGGTGGGGCTTATCTGATGTCTGCTTCAGTGTGAGATGTTATGTGTGGGCCATTCCCATACAGAAAGTCTGATGTTAGTATCTTTAGGTCTTTTCTCTTGATCTGATTAAATTTCCCAGAGAAGGGTCATTTGCTCTCCTGCCTGAAGATTACAGGCCTGTCAATATTCCAGAAACTTAATGAGAGAGGAGAGGTGGGGGTCAGTCTCCTTTTTTTATAATATCCTTACTGTCGACTGTGGCTGCTATTGCTTAGGCCATTGGCCCTCTCTTTTAGCCTCTCTAGAAAACCAGATTATCTTCTGCTGGAACAGGTGAGGAGCAGTCCCTGGGCTACATAGGGTAGGAGAAGATATCTGGAAATCTAATTATCTCTTAAAAGAACCTTTTGTCAATATTCAGGTTTCTTGTTTCACCTTTAAACCCAGTTCCATAGATAACTATATCATGGATTCCTGAGTCTTTGAGTATCCTCTGTAAAAAACTGGGCTGCTTTTTTGCTCTCCCTACTGTTGGTGTAGGATTCCACCCCCTTGGTTCAGTCAAGTTGGTCAACGTTCATCCATCTCCTTACTAGGTTCCAAAAATCATTGCTCTCATCTTTTCTTTCCTATTGAGGTCATGTCATGTAAAAATACTGTCGCTTTATTGAGGTTTCAAAATAAAAAAAGAAAGAAAGAAACATAGGTGCATGTATTCCTAGAAGCAGGGAATACTTTTAAGGAAGAGAAATCACAATAGGAACAACTATCACTGAAAAAATCAGAGGGCAGTACACTAAGGGGAGGGTAAGGGGACAAGATGATTCCGCAACTCAACTCTTTCTCCTAAAGACTGAAGCAGAATGCAACTGCATGACAGAGGAAGAGAGGACACTTCACGATAGCAAACCATGATTGGAGCAGAGTTTAGTATAATGTATGATTTTTATCTGCCCCTACCAATAAAAATAGCTACCATTTCCAGACTGAGTCTAAGTGTTGGTGTAGATAATTCACCTACATTAATTCATTTGATCCTCCTGATGTTATCATGCTCACTTTTCAAATGAGGTAACTGAGATACAAGAAGTTAAGCGAGCAAATCTAAGATTCTAGAAATAAGTGGTAGAGCCAAGACTTGCCCTGCAGCCATTCTGACACTAAATTTATCTCCCTGGGCCATATTCATAATATAACACACACAGGCTCTATTTCTAATATTGTGCTTAAAATTGGCCAGCCAGCCATATTTTCCCCACAGTTCCCCACTCCCCCGCCTTCCCATTAACATCCAGAAACATGTGCTTTGGATTTCTTATTTCTCTCGTTAGATTGTTTGCTTTCCTTTCTTTGTCACCGTGCTAATTTGTTTCCTTAACTTCTGGTTCTTCAATTAGTCAAGATCCACATCACTGACAGATGAGATCAGGGTGTGGTTCTTACCAATGTTTGTGGACAGCATAACTCAAGCAAATAATATTTTATGGCATACTTTGAGAACTTTGAGAAATTTAGCAGATTTGAAGAAAAGAAACTTGGCTTTATCTTTACCAAATGGATTAATAGCTAAGGACAAGAAATGATTTCTTGTGTGCATTATCTGTAACACAGAAAATGAGTTTTGTGTCTTTGAGTAATTAGTTTCTGGTCCATGCTGGGATGAACCAGGAATAAAGGTCATTGGCACTCTGGTTTTATATTCTGTTTTTTACACCTTGAGATTTTGTATTTTGCTACTCAGTTCTCCTCCCTTGCTAGGCTAACTTCTCTTCCCAGAATTAGCATGTTAAGATATTGGGGCATCTGGGTGGCTCAGTCAGTTGTGTCCAACTCTGGATTTCAGCTTTGGTCATGATCTCATGATCATGGGATTGAGCCCCATGCTGGGGCTCTGTGCTCATTGCCAGGTATACTTCAGATTCTCTCTCCCTCTCCCTCTGTCCCTCCTCCCAGCTTGTTCTCGCTCACTCTCTCAAATAAAGAAATAAATCTTTAAAAAAAATTAACACTTTAAGATATTAATATTCTGCAGTGGGTGTGGTCTAGTATGAGACCAATGAACCAGTGCTGCTCCTGTCCCCAATTCAGAATGTCACCACTGAATCTTCACAATGGTGCAATGTACCTCGGCCTAGAGAGGGGACAAGGGATAAGACAAATGAGAGATAAAAGAAGGGAGGTCAAGAAGAAATGGAGAGGGCACCTGTGAGCCACCTTAGTGAGTGTTGAGACTTTGGTTCAGGTCATGATCCTGGGAGTTCCAGGATCGAGTCCCACATTGGGCTCCCCACAGGGGGCCTGCTTCTTCTGCTGCTTTTGTCTCTGCCTCTCTTTCTGTGTTTCTCATGCATGAATAAATAAAATCTTAAGGAGAAGGAGGGGGAAGAAGAAGAAGAAGAAGGAGAAGGAGAAGGAGAAGAAGAAATAATGGAAGAAGGAAGAGGAAACAAATAAAAAAAGGGATGGCCTTGGGTAAGGGTGGCTAGTCTGGTGAAGGGGAGAGGTGCCTAGTGTCATCTCTGGCTCCTTATCTGGTTTTCCCAATGGGGACTGAGCAGACCATCCCAGGTCCAATGGGCAGGAGGCTTCCCCTTCCATTTTGGCCATAATATGGTTGTTTCAGTTCTTCTCTCATTGGCTTTAACTCATCCTATTTGCCTGTTCACGTCAAAACTCATGAATTACATCAGCCTCTGGGAATGATATAGCCCTTTAAATGTATTGGGATAGCCCACAGAGTGTTTTTAAAAGTGAATTTGAATGTCTTTAGACAGACCGGCATTTCTCCGTGTCTCAGGCTCCCACATGCCTTGTTTCACCCTCCACTTCTCTTGCTTAAGTAGCCTGCCTGGCTTTGAATGCATTCGAGTACATGACACCTGGCTCCCATACCTCATGTGCCCTTGCAAGTTTTTTTTATATGTTCATGTTCTTCACCCACCTCCACACAGTAAATGGATATTGGTATATCATTTCCTAAAGGCAGGCGCTCTCAGGAAAGATACATCCCTGATGCTCTGGTTCCTCCCAGCTGTAACGGGAACCATATGTGTTATATTAACTGCCATGTACTGAGTTCCTAATATGTACCAGGCTCTGTCCTAAACATTTTACATGTAATAACTCATTTAATCCTAAAACACAATCAGGTGGGGACACATGAGGACACTGAGTCACAAAGCTAGACCAAATTCACCACATAGAAAACCCAGGACCCCAACCCCTTCTGGCTTCACAGCTTGTGACCAGTCATCACATACCAAGTCAGTTGCTGCCGTTGGCCATGGACATCTATGGAATTGATTAAACTGGGAAAATCATGGGGAAGGCTGGGGGTCAAGGCCTCAGGATTCCAATCTACTCACTCAGTTCCTTGACTCATTTCCTCTCTGTGTGAAAGGGCATATTAGGCAAACAATTTCTTGTGTGCCGCAGGTGTTCTGTCTCTAAACTGGGGAGAACTGGGGTGCCCAGGTGGCTCAGTTGGTTGAGCATTTGGCTCTTGGTTTTGGCTCAGGTCATGATCTCAGAATAGTGAGATCGAGCCCTGCATCAGGCTCCATGCTCAGTGGGGAGTCTGCTCCAGGATGCTCTCTCTCCCTCCCTCTCTGGCCCTCTCCCTGCTCTCTCCTTCTTTCAAATAAATAAATAAATAAATAAATAAATAAATAAATAAATAAATAAATAAATCAGTCTTAATAAAATAAAATGGGAAGAACAGGCCACAATATCCAACTGCCAACCAGAGGAGCCTCTGTTGTTTATTATGCAATTCTTCACCAAAAAACAGTTAAGACTGCAACTCTTCTAAAGAAAGGTTAGGAAAAAACACTAAGCAAAATTGGAAAAATACACCTTTCAGAGCAAAGCAATAGCTTACTTTGTAAAGGCTTGGGACACATTTCTGAGTTTTTTTTCAGCCCTGTCTTTGAGCACTGTAGGAATGCAACACACGGGGCATAGGCTATTTTCTTAGACAGTCCACAAGTTTGCAATACAAAAGCATTTGGGATTGCTTTTGAATGCTAGGTATTTAAAGTTCCCAACATAATGACTTATTAATAAACTCTCCACTGCTCATAAGTGAATGTTATTAACAAATCCTATTTAATCAGTCAATATAATCTGATTAACTGCAATAAAAGAGGCATCTACATCCTCAGTAATTTGCTGAACTTGCACTACACCAAGAGATGTCTATGCTGCAAACCAAAGTAAGAGCATTTTTTGAATGTGTGTGATAGGTATGACCGATACCTAACACATTTCCCAGGGGGCTATTGGCTTCTGGATTCATCCATACTCAGCAGCAAGCTCACCCTAGCCAAACCCTGCTGGCAGGATAGCTCTCATTCCTCTGTCTTCCACCTTCTGAAGTCACAAAATTATGCAGGCTCGTCTAATACCCGAGAGGCCATGAAGGTGGGGCAGGCAGGGAGGGAAAGGGACAGTGGAACTAGAGCAACCTCTGATTCATAGGGACAGAGAAGCAGAGGCAACCACCTGGGATCACCACCTGGGATCTATCACCTGGGGCCACCACTGGGTTCTTTCTATAGCCAGAGGTGGTCAGGACACCTGTTGCCACCTCCAGAGCTTGGGGTCTACTGATTGCCAGCTCCCATTGCCTTCCAGCAGGCTCCTTGGGGTACTTAAGCAGATAGCTGCTTTACACTGCTTAACCCCAAATTTGGGCAATCCCTGAGGGCAAAAGGGTAAGAATTAAGTAAAAAGTGTCTGCCTTAACATTATTTTTAAGCTCCCCAAATTCAAGGCCCTGATCCACTTTCCACTTGTATTTACCATAATCTATTGTTTTTCCCTCCACATTGCAACCAGCCCTGAGCATGCCTTTCATGTTTCCACCATGTGCCTTTGCTTCTGCCTCTCCCCGACCCCAAGTACCCTCTTCTTTACACTGAGGGGTGGGTGGGGCAAATGAAGAGGCCCCATGTGCTCGGATTCTTCTTCAAAATACAGGCCA
Organism: Canis lupus familiaris; assembly: GCF_011100685.1. Taxonomy (NCBI): domain Eukaryota; kingdom Metazoa; phylum Chordata; class Mammalia; order Carnivora; family Canidae; genus Canis; species Canis lupus. Next base: position 6,162,344 of record NC_049243.1, on the reverse strand, counting down.
GGGGACACCTGGGTGGCTCAGGGGTTGAGCTTCTGTCTTCAGCTCAGGGTATGATCCTGGAGTCCCAGTATCGAGTCCCACATCGGGCTCCCCTCCCTGCAGGGAGCCTGCTTCTCCCTCTGCCTGTGTCTCTGCCTCCTCTCTCTGTGTCCCTCATGAATAAATAAAATCTTTAAAACAAAACAAAACAAAATTCAGGCCGGATCTCACCTTTGGGGCTTATTCTCTGACAACTTGAATTTTGTTCCCAAATAGGAATTCTTGTCCTAAATTCTGCTAATATTACAATCAGTGAGTCATTTATTAACATGCAATGAGCCCAGATCATTTACACTCCATCCTCAGGGCTGAGGAAACAGAAAAAGAAAGCCTGGCTCCTGCCCTCAGGGGGTTTCCAATCTAATGGGAAACTTATGGGTGATATTAGGGCATGGAGGTGCCAAAACAGCTGTATGAACAAAGACGCTGAAGTGCTTCCTGATGGTGGGAGAAAAAAGTCCCTGTAATGGTCACAAAAAGCATGAAACACATCATTAGGGGTGCCCATGGGTGCCCACGGCTGCACACTTGGATGGCCGATTCAGTCATGCTCCACTTTGCCTTAAGCCTACTTCAACATACCATTCAAAGTATTTTTACTTGGATTTTTGTTGTTGTTGTTGTTTCATAAAGAGCCTTCCTTTTTTCCTCTTCCTTATGACTTAGCAGCTCTCGGTCCCCTACATCTCCCCAGTCCCTTGTGTGCCTTGCTGGGGCTCCAATCTGGGCTTCAACAGCCACCGGCAGGTAACAGTAACATTCCCAAACATTGCCATCCTGTGGCCACATGAAGCTATAACTGGAAATGGCCACCCCTGCCGCCATTTCAAGGGGGGAAGCCAAGCGGGTTTGCAGTCACCCACCGCCCCCAGAGGACGGCCAGCAACCCTAATGACAAATTCCTGACTAGGAACAGGTGTTCCTCAAAAGTAGCTCTGTGAGGAAGTCAGGAGGAAGCTCTGCACCTCAGGATATGATATTTCTCAGGAGGGCAGTTTCTAGGTGTGCTACAAGCCAGTCACTGCTTCAGAAAGCTCTGGGTTTAAAGAAAGTTGTAGAAGGCACGTTCTCAGAGGCTGCTCTCATCTTTTCCAGGACAAAGTTGCTGCCTTTTGTTTAAGTAAGACTGCTTGGAACACCACAGATTTCCAAAGATCTCCATGCAGGCCCCCTGGCCCTGGTAGCCCGGCCGTTAGGCCCCGACGGTGTTGACCGTATCTTCAGGAATCGTGAAGAATGCTCCCTGGCCAATGATGCTAGCAGGAGAGGGAGGGGTCTCTTTGTCTCTTGATGAATGTGGCCAATTGTTACTGAGGGTGCCTGGAATCGCACCTGGGAAGCCAAGCATGAAGAGAAGAATGGACCCCAAGCTCTGTCAAGGTGCTTGACCTGCTCGTGGACACCTGATAGGTAAGGGTACCCACCTGGGTTATTATGTGCCCGCCAGCGCAGTACTGGTCTGGTTTAGGTAGCCGGTCATTCCAGACTGTCTTACATCGGTGACAGTCTCAGGTTTCTTTGCTCTGAGTCATTTCCTCTGCTCCCAAACACGGAAAAAATTGATGAGACACCTGCCGATTTGGTCATCTCTATAGCTTATCACACAAGGTGATGGCCAAATGACTTTGTTAAGCTGGCTGCAAATGTATTGGATTAGCTGCCCACCGACAAGGAAAATAGTCTACGCCAACCTCCTCACCCATGGTAATGGCAGCAATAGCTTCCATTTTCGTTGTGCTTTTTAATCTATGTACCGTGAGAGAGATACTAATGGTTTGATTAGGAAATTGAGACTCCGATTATTTAGATTAGCAGAAATCAGAGAATGGAGAGAAGTTTCATAATTTTAAAACATAAGATTTGTTTTTCTAGCCTTGAGAAAAAATTACTAGTAAGCATAGTATAAAAACTGATTACTTTCTCTTATCTAACAGAAAATGATAGTCGTTCATGCCCATGATTAGAATTCTAATATTTGTTCAATGAAATAACACATTTGATGAGTCCCTATGAAGTATGCTGTGCAGACTCTAAAAGTATGGGGGCCTGTGACCTAAGCAAGTATCTCCATTGCAAGGCAGTTGTGTGACCATGCGTCACATGCGTTGTAACCGTCCATTGCTACAGCACTGCCACTGCAAAAAGAGCTGTTCCCAGGCATAATAATCGTTGGCATGTGGGAAGAGGGGGGATTTTGAAATGATACTCAAGAACACCCAAAATATTTTGAGGAGCAAAACCAAAAAAATGGGGGGAGGGACATTTCATACAGAAGGAACAGCTTGAGCATACACTTCCTGAAGCAGGAAAGTCTATTGGAAGGAAAACATGTGGTTCACTTTGGCCAGAGTAAGGGAATCTGGGAGATAAGTTGAATGGATAGTGTGAGGTGATATGAAAACCCCTGAAAGCCAATGTATGGTAACTCAAGGATCAGTCAGAACCTACAGTGCCATACGGGTGGGCCATTAGAAAGAATTTCCTTTTTTTTTTTATTATTAAAGTTTGATTTGCCAACATATTAGGTATAACACCCAGTGCTCATCCCATCAAGTGCCCTCCTCAGTGCCCATCACCCAGTCACTCCATCCCCCTGCCCGCCTCCCTTTCCACTACCCCTTGTTCGTTTCCCAGAGTTAGGAATATCTCATGTTTTGTCACCCTCTCTAATTTTTCCCACTCATTTTCTCAGCCATTGGAAAGGACAAATACCCACCATTTGCTTCAACATGGATGGAACTGGACGGTATGATGCTGAGTGAAGTAAGTCCATCGGAGAAGGACAATCATCATATGGTTTCACTCATACGGGGAATATAAGAAATAGTGAAAAGGATTATAGGGGAAAGGAGAGAAAGCATTTTCCAAAGAGGGATTAACCACAAAGGTGTTGGGAGAGCTGAAGAGCTACCTAGGGGTTGGTGAAGTCACCGTAGAATGAGTACCAGCAGGAAGCTTTGAAGGGTGGAGCTTAGGAGCAGAACTGCCCCCAAGGAGAGCTGGATCCCCAGGAGAGGTGCCCAGTAAGAGCGGGGTCCATGGAGGGGGAGCTGGTCTGGTGGGACCTGTGACACAGGGAGAGCACGGTCCCTACAGAGACGCTGAGCTGCTCCATCTCCCTTGCCTGAGTCAGATGCACCTTGGCTGCTTCCTCCTGTCCTCCAATCTCCCACCAGTGCCCTGGCCAAACCCAGCCTCGTTGGCAAAGGCAATTTGCAGGGAAAGGGCCAGAATGGATCTGGGAGCAATCAACCAGGCAGGTTACTGCACAGTCGGGTTCTAGGAACAGGCTGTGTTCAGTCAGCAATGAGAGGCCATAACTGGGTTTCTGAAGTAGAATGGAACAGTCGTAGCGCTGGATGGTGACAGTGAGACCCGTTAATTAGCTATTTCAGTTGTGTCAGCTTGGCAGGCTGAAGACTGTCCCCGGAGAATCCCCAAGCCCTGATCCTCAGGATGTGTGAATGTACCTTTAAAGGTGGAAAGACTATAATTGTGATTATATTAAGGCTCTTCCCTGCGGGGGCCCATCCTGGGCTAATGTGCTCACAGGGTCCTGATAAGACGTGGAAGGGCCACCAGCCAAGGAACACAGACAGCCTCTGGAAGGTGGAAAGGCAAGGAAACAGATTCTTCTCGAGAGCTTCCAGAAGGAACCAGCCTTGCCAATAACTTGACTGTAGCCCATTGAAACTCATTTCAGACTCCTGGCTTCCAGAACTCTAAGACTCCATCCACATTGCTTTAAGTCACCAAGTTTGTGGGCATTTACTACAGCAGCTGTGGGAAACTAGTCTAGTACAGTAGCTTTGAGATAAAACGGGCCAGATGGGGGATCTGGGTGCTTGAGCGGCTGCCTTCAGCTCAGGCCGTGATCCCGGGGTCCTGGGGTGGAGTCCCCACATCAGGCTCCCTGCTCAGCGGGGAGTCTGCTTCTCCTTCTCTCTCTGCTGCTCCCCCCATCCCACTTGCTCTCTCTCTCTTTCTCTCAAATAAATAAAATCTTAAAAAAAAAAATGGGCCAGATGAATGGGTTATAGAGTCTTCATATTCCTGGGTACAGTTTCCAGGCCCTCCAGGCCATAACTACTCTTTCTCGCCCATGTAAATCCTCTGAAAATGTAAGTCAGCCCAGAAGCTCCCCAATAGGCGGCCACGCAAGTCCCTGCGGGCATGGCCAGGGCTGTGTGTCCGTCTGACACCCGAGGTGAGCTGGTCTTACAATGGCTCCTGGCGTTTGTGCCCTTGTGGGATCCCTGCCCTGGAGTGTGGCCTGGACTTAGTGACTTGCTTCTGATGAGAAAGAACTTGGCAAAAGTGATGGGATGTCATCCCCAAGATTAGATTATACAAGACTATACGACTGCCCTCCTGTGTGCACATTCTCTCCCCCTCCTTCCCTCTTCGTCACCCCCATGACCCCACTCCTGTGTGTGTGTGTGTGTGTGTGTGTGTGTGTGTGTGTGTGTCTGTGTGTGTGTCCTTCTCGGGAGCCAGCTACCAGATGCATCTAGGAGACCTCCCTGCCTGTGAGGACTCATTTTCCTCCTGAGGCCTCAGGCCTTGGATATGAGACCAAGAAAGGTCAGTGTTTATTTGTCTTGGGCTGCTTTATTTGTGCAGGCTGTTTTCCTGAGGTAACCCGACGCGTCCTCCTAAGCAGCGCCGGGGAGGACGGGGTGAGCGGCAAGCTCTGCAGCCTCCTTGTCTGAGCTACAGCTCCTGGTGAGAATGCTTGCATTTGTGTGAAGGCCTCCACAGGCCCCAACCACGATTGTTTATTTACATTCGAGAAATAAATCTTGAAAAATGCAAACCAAAACCAGCAGGAATTCAGACAGCAAAATTCTGGGTGGTAGGGAAGACGTGGTGATGATCTCACACGCAGGATTTCACAGAGGATTCCATCCTGGTACTGAATCATTTGGGGAATGGAGCACTCCCTTTGCTCACCGCTCCGGGTTTGATTCCAGGCCCGGGCTCCTTCCCACAGGCTCCTACCTTGCCTCCAGTTATAGCATATCTCATTTTATTTATTTTTTTAAGAGATTTTATTTATTTATTCATGAGAGACACAGAGAAAGAGAGAGAGAGAGGCAGAGACACAGGCAGAGGGAGAAGCAGGCTCCATGCAGGGACCCTGATGTGGGACTCGATCCCAGGACCCCAGGATCACGCCCTGGGCCAAAGGCAGCCACTAAACCGCTGAGCCACCCAAGGATTCCCTAGCATACCTCATTTTATTCCACTTTGCAGATACTGCATGATTTACACATTGAAAGTGTGTAGCGACCTTGTGTCGACCACATCCATCCAGGCCACTTTTCTAAAGCATTTGCTCACTTTTTAGTTAAGGTTTTTACGTCGTTCTGTTTTTGTTTTGTTTTTGTTTTTTTTAGATCTAATACTATTGCACACTTAGGAGACTACAAAATGGCATAATCATAACTCTGATATGCACTGGGAAACCAACAAATTCATTTGACTGACGTCATTGCCTCACTTGCCATTGTGGTGCCATTGTGGTGGTCACAAGCAAATCCATAATATCAGCCGCGTGTACCCGTAGTGGGTGCCTACTGAATGCTGTGCTTGCTGCCACATGCTTCACGTGCCCCCCTCACTTAATTATCACAAATCAAGGAGGCTAGCACATTTTATAAGCAAGGACACCGAAGCTTAGGGAGGTCAAGTCATTTGCTCAAGGTCACAGAGCAAGAAAGTACAGACCCTGGCATCCAGCTCACACCCACTTGACTTTACAGCCATGCCATTAACCACCGATCTCTGCCTCCCCAAAAGACAACAGGCTTCTTGGCTTCTGCCCTTTTAAAAAAAACTTTGTTCTTTAACTTCTAAAGTGATTTCATTTGTCAACAGCATTGGGTAGAAACTCTCCCTCTTTTATTTTCAGAGGTTGATGTAGCGTTTAGGGTTTCTCGGTCTTGGCGCTGCTGGCACCTAGGCCTGGACAATCCTTTGCAGTGGTGCTGTCCAGTATATCGCAAGGTGTTTAGCAGCATCCCTGGCCTCTGCCTACTACCTGTCTCCTCTCAAGTAGTGACAATCAAAAGTGTCTCCGTATATTACCCGATGTCCTGAGGGAGGGGGACACAGTCACTCCCAACTGAGAACCGCCGGGCTAGGGTTATACCCAGTCACTATTTTAAAAGAAGCAACGGATTCCAAATGTTTCCTCCACGCATTCCCCATCAGCTCCTTCCAGAAAGTATTTTCAACCTTTGCTTAGGTTACATGATCCTGCCAGTAAGTTCATTTTTTATATAACCCACAAGAAAGAAGCCTGGAAATGACTTGAGGGAAAAAAAAAGTCCAATTTTTGGTAGGCAGTACAGCTGGGTAGCAGGTCTGTGGCTGGCTCCAAGGTGGCGGTGGAATAGCCGATAGAGGACTCGGCAGAGAGGAGGAGAGAGCACCAGCCAATCTGTCCCTTTTGGCATCAGCCTCCACAGGATCCTTTGGGGCCAACTGCACAGCTTCACTATTTGCTCCAAAACCTGCATCGTTCATGGCTGTCGTTGTCCCAAGTCCCCGGACTCTTAGAACCATGCAGATTTATGAAATGAGAAGAGAGATGTAAAGTGTTGAGGAAGTGCTCAAGAGAATCCTGCTTCGACTCACCCTGAGCTCGAGGAGATCCGTCACTGCCTTAAGTAGTGAGACTGAACACAACTTTTGGAGGTTGTTAGAGGCTTTATCTGAGTTTCGGCTCCTCCAAATATAGATCCTGCAAAAGGATCTGGGTGCTAGTGGTTTGTGTGGGTGGTGATCCCCGGAGCAGCGTAAGCAGTAGGTGAAGTAAGACCGGGAAGGGAAGAAAGCCAGTAAAGTCTGTTTCAGTGAATGGGTTACCTCTGTGGGGACGATGGCCTAGTTCCCCGGGGGGGAGGGGGGGGGGTGTTCCTCGGAGGGACTGTGTGGAACACTTAGCATGGCCCCCCAAGAATTAGGCAGCTGGAACATCTGTCCATTGACTTCCATAAGTCGTTGGTTGACATCTCCCGGAGACATGGACTCCAGGACGCTTCTGGGCTGCACTTTTGTGGCTGAGCATATTCCTGTGGCCAGAGAAGGCCCTCGGTCAGGGAGAAGCAGGTGCTCGAGCTAAATAGACAAGTGAGTTGGGTTAGTTACCTATGGCAGCACCACAGATTTCCCCAAAATTCAGTGGTTTAAAACAACAGACATTTGGGGGCAGCCGGGTGGCTCAGTCGGTTAAGCACCTGCCTTCAACTTAGGTCATGATCCCATGACCAGCATCGGGCTCCCTGCTCAGTGGGGAGTCTGCTTTTCCCTCTCCCCCCTGCTCATGATCTCTCTCTTCAAATAAATAAACAATATCTTAAAAACAAACTAAAAACACGCATTTGTTATATCCCAGTGTCTGTGGGCCGGGAATCCAGGCCCAGCTTAGCTGGGGGACTCTGCTCAGGTGTCTTATAAGAGCACAGTAAGGTTTCAGCTGGAGTCCCAGGCACCCAAAAGCCCCCAAACTGGCTTCCAGGCTCACACAGGTGGTTGTTGACAGGATTCAGTTGCTCACAGCTTGAAGGGCTGAGGGCTTCAGGTCCTTGCTAGCTGTTGGTCAAAGGTCTCCTGGAGGTCCTTGCCATGTGGGCCCTCACTTAGGGCAGCTCACGGCACAGCAGCAGGCTTCCCTGGAAGAGAGCGAGAGAGGGCGAGCGTGATCGACGTCACAGTATTGGTAACCTAACCTCAGAAGTGACATCCCATCACTTTTGTTGGGTTCTATGCATTAGAAATAAGTCACTAAGTCCATCCCACACTTAAGGGGAAGAAGTTACACCAACGAGAGATCCCCTGGGAGCCACTAAGGACAGTGACCAGCTCGGAAGTGTATGAGAACTGCTCACCAAAGCTGTGGGTGACCTCTGGGCTGAGACAAAAGAATGTAACCAGGGGCACTGGTACATGTCCCCCAGGGAAATGACCTCATGCTGTTACATCGTCCCTGGTAAACATTCCCGTTGTCTTCAAACTTGAGAGGCCCTGGAAAGCATCATTTTTAAAAGATAAGTGTTACTGTAAATGGGGAGATTTCATGAACCTGGTACAGACCAGAGAGCCCTTCTGGTTCTAGGCAAACCTGAAACAGACTTGACCCAAGTGACAGGCAGTGGGCTAAGTTCCAGAGACACAGAGTTAAGTCCAGAGCAGTCCCTGCCGGGGGTGGAGGAGATGAGCCAATGATTGCAGAACAGGACCAGAAGTACTGTAGTCCGCCAGATGTAGGAACATCAGACTGCAGGGACCCAGGCATCTACTTCTAGCTGGGCGGGGAGGGTGACAAGGGGACAAGGAGGGCTCGGCAGGTGGATTGACGAGGGGGTGACGTGGGCCAATCTTCCTGTGGTTATGGAACGCTGCTGCTGCCTCTGCCGCCCCGGATTGTCACCAGCATCCCTACCATACGCCTTGGCGTGCTTCATCTTTTGGGAGATCTACTCAGGGCCTCAAGAGGCTCGCTGTGCCCAGGCCCTGAAGGAAACCAGGGACAAAGGAGGAAGAAGGAAAAAAGGAACAGTGACAGAACCAAACTAAGTGATTCCAAATACATCAGAGGACAAGCACTGCCAATCAGTGCTCACTCACTGCCCCCCCAGCCCAGCCCTCTGCCCCCCCCCCAAGTATGCCACCCATACCTCTCTGCTGTGGACTGGGGTGGGGGTGGGGGGAGATCCAGGTGCTAATCTAATCTACACCTGCCTACCTACTACATTCAAACCACAAATGCCTCCAGAGCAAACAACTCCCTGCTGTGCCAGCATTTCCACCACCCCCCCTCCGCCCTTTTAGTTAAGAGAGACCTCATCTTCAGGTTAAATCCATTATCCCCCACATCGGAATAAAGCCCAACACCTGATGAACAGCCCTGTTGCCTCATTCCTGCCTCTCATCCATTCAGGCTAAATGGAGGGAGGTCCCGAAGATAAAGCCCAGGGAAAATCCAGTGGCAGAAATTACTGACCAGACTTTCTTACTAGCGCATCCTGGGGCAAAGCTATATCTGGGTTTCTCAACACCTCTCCCCTCTTCATTAACTTCTATCTCCTTTGAACTTCTATTTTCCTTCTGGTCTTTTTTTTTTTTTTTTTTTTTTGGCCCCTTATATCCTTTTCCTTCTCCTTACACTTCTTTTTATTATTTTAAAACTAGCTTCTCGTCAATCACTCTCTTATCAGCTAACAATGAATAATTATTGATGTGAATAATAATTTAACTTCTTCAATGATTCAAATAACCACTTGCATATTTTCACTGCTGGCTGGCCAGGACGAGGGAGCTTGTTTCACAAGGAATGGGGGGCATCCAGCCCAACTGGAGTGGATACTAGGACCCCCATGGGAGAGCGCCACCCACTGCAGCCCTTCACAGGCGTCTTCCAAATTACACCTCACATAACCCTGGTGAGGGAAGAATGAGCTTCTTGTTTTACAGATGAAGAAATGAGACTTGGTTAGGCTCCCTTAAGTATTGAGCTGAAAAGCTGAACTCATACCTGTGTGGTTCCAAAGTCCACACTTCTCCGTCCGTGCTGATTGCTCCAAGTGCCCAAAACAAACAGAAGAACACTACTACATTTTTAGTATCTGCATTTAAGTTTAAAATCCATTGATCTTACCCTTTTTTTCCATTGCTCTGTCCTCACATGCACTCATTCCTTTACCTTTATTAAATCCCATGGCCGATCATTAAAATCTACTTTCAATCAAGATCGCTCCCTCACACGTACTTTATCAACTACCTTCCCTCTCTTTTAAGTAATCTCAGTTGACAAGTCTCCCATCTTGATAAAACCCACTCTCTCCCTACCTGAAAACCGCAGTTGACCTGGAGAAAAGCACACACGAGGATGATCACAATGCTCCCATGGGTCCTCTGCGTGACCGGCCATCCAACCATGCTCCCCCATGCCTCTCCCACCGTCCTCGCTCCTCCCCGGCCTCCTTCCCTCTCCAGCCAACCCCTCACCCTTGCCTGGTGATCCTGTTTTAGGGAGACACCTAAAACCCTCCAGAGAGACCTCCCGGATCTCCCCGACTGTATCCACACCCTTCTGTTACCACAGAATTGTCCGCTCCTGCCTAAGGATCACACTCCCTGCCCATCCTAGGCCATTCGGGCTGCTATCACAAAATTCCACACACCAGGGGCTTATCAACAGCAGAAGTGTGTTGTGCAGAGTCCTGGAGGCTGAAGTCCAAGATCAGGGCGCCAGCAAGATCAGGTTCTGGTAAGAACCCTCTTCTGGGTTGCCAAGTTCTCTCTGTATCCTAACGTGGTGGAAAGGGTGGGGAAGCTCCATGGGATCTCTTCCAAAAGAACACTAATCCCATTCATGAGGCCTCCATCCTTCTGACCTAATACCTCCCCGAAGCCCTACCTCCTAATACCAGCACATGGGGGCATTAGGATTTCAGCATGTGGAAGCCATGGGGGGAGACACAGGCAGACCCTAGCAGTGCCTATGCCACCCGTGGGTCCAGCTCCAGCCATCCTCCCTCTCTTCTAAGGCATCAGGGTCTCTCCACTGAGTCATTCCCATCAGCAGTGAACAGCTACCTCTTCCCACTTAGAAACCCTCTCAACCCCATTTCCCGTACAGCCCTGGCTCCACGTCTCTCCTTCCTTATATGGTTAAACTCTTCAAACAAGTTGTCTACATTCTCCACCCCTAATTCCTTTCCTCTTACTCCCTGGTAGACCAACTATAATAAGACGTTTGCATCCTCGCACTCAAGCTCATCTTGTCACCAGTGACCTCACAGTGTAAACCCAGTGGTTGGCGCCCAGACCTGCTCTTCTCTGGGTTCTCTATATTTGACTCTGCTGATCCTTCCTTCCACTTAGAAACACTCTTCTTGGCTTCTGGAACTTCATGCTCTCCAGGTGTGCCTAGAGCTCACTCGCAGCTCTCAGGTCTCCTCTGGTCCCTTCATATCTCCCCACCTCCTACTATTGGGGTGCCCCAGAGACAATCCCTTTTATTCTTACCAACTCTTAACCCCCCGGGCGAGCTCAATCATTCTGGTAGCTTTACAAATCTATAAATGAAAAATATATGTATATATTTATAAATGCTGCAGACTCCCAAATTTACCTCTCCAGCCCACACATTTCTTGCCTGAACTCCAGTCACAGACTTATCTGTTTATTCAACACTTTATGTGCATGCCCAACAGATGTCTCAAAGGTAATCCGTCCAAACCTGAACTGCACCCATGCTGGTCCTTACATCCCTGCCAAACCTGCTGCACCGTGACTTTTCTCTACCCTTGGCCATTCTTAGTCTAGTTGGCCAGCCCCAAGCTTTGCTGTTACATGAATCTTTTTTTTTTTTCCTCAAACCCCATATCCAATAAATCAACAAATCCCTGTTTCCTTTCCTTTAAATATAGTCTTTAAATCTGACCACTCCCAAGCACTCCCACTGCTACTACCCTACTCTGAGCAATTATCCTCTTTCCCAGATTTTTTCAGTAGCCTTAGCATAGTTCCCTCTGCTCCTGCCTGTGCTCCCAGCACTCTACTCCTCATACTGCAGTGATCCTTTAAAAAACTCAGATCAGATGACACCCCACTGCTGAAAATCCTCCAATGGCTAAAAGAGTGAAAGCTGGGGTCCTCTGAATGACCTGAGATGCCTGTGCGCTCTGGCCCCTGCTACTTGTTGGTCCTCATTTCCTACCACTCTCCCCTTTACTCTTCATGCTACACTGGCCCCCTCTGTTCCTTAAACACACCAGGCATGTTCCTACCTCAGGGCCTTTGCACTTGCTGTCTCTCTGCATGAAATACCTCCTGCAGAAATGCACTGAGCTTATTCTTTCATTTCTTTGCTTGAATATTACTTTCTCAGTAAGGCCTCTCCTGAGAATCCTATTTGGAATTTTATTACCTCACATTTCCACACACTATTTTTTGTTGTTATTTTCTTTTCTTTTCCTCCATAGTGTTTGTCACTTCCAATATTCTATATTTTTTATTTTGTTGACTGTCCCTCCCGTGAAGAGATTAACTCCTTGAGGGCAAAGATTTTTGGTTGGTCTGTTTACTACTTGTATTAGCCAGGGTTCTCCATAGAAACAGATGCAGTAGGATACATATAAATTATACAGAAAGAAATTACCATGACGGATGGGCTCACACAACTATGGACACTGACAAGTGCCACCATCTTCTGTCTGCATTTCTGGAGGCCCAGGGAAGCTGGTGGTATAGTTCCAGTCCAAACCCAAAGGCCTGGGAACCAGGGCAGCCCATGGTGTAAGTCCCAATATGAGTTCTAAATCCAGAGAACCAGAGGATTAATGGTGTAAATCCCAGTCGGAGTCTAAAGGCCCAGGAAAGCCTATGTCTGAAGAGGAAAAGATGGATATCTCAGCTCAAGTCGAGAGAAAATTCACCCTTCCTCTGCCCTTTTGTTCTATTCAGACTCACAGATTTTGGGTAATGCCCATTCACATTGGCAAGGACAATCATCTCTATTCAGTCTACCCATTCAAATGTTAATCTCTTCTGGAAACACCCTCACAGACACACCCAGATGCAATGTTTTGCCAGCTATCTGGGCATCCCTTAGACCAGTCAAGGTGATACATAAAATTGACCGTCACTCTGCTCTTTCTCAGAGCCCAGAATTGTGACTGGCACGTAGTAGGCACGCAGTTCTCTACAGTGTCCACAGCCTTCCTTGGTAACGTAGGGGATCAGGAGATGCTACCCCATTATATGCCACTTTGGCATACTGATTATTTTGAGCTGGAGACACTTGAGAAACCACAGGTGCAGGAAGGCCTCTGTGACCTGATCCTTTCTACCTAAAATCAGGACACAATTTCCCATGAGAAAAGTGCCCTCCATGTCCCAGGAAGAGAACGTTCTTACCACCAGAGACTGGGAGTCAACACTGAAAAGAATCTGTACCAACAAACCCACTAAAATAATCCTTATCACCCATTAGGTTCCCTCACATATTTCCAGTCATTTTCCCACAATTTATCGCCCCTAACCCAAACCTTTGTCTTGGCCCAGCTCCATGATTTATCATTCTTCGTTGAATTGCTACATCTTTGGGTCTTCATGTCTTTCCTCTGAAGGCTCCCCTACCACGTAAAATATGAATATAAAATGAAATATGTATGTTTTTCTCCTGCTAATCTGTCTTTGGTTAATTTATTTCTCAGGCCCAGACCTACTGTCGGTGAGCCCTCTTACTCAACTCTAGACCTCAACAGTCCAAACCAGAAATAGACAAGCCTACTTAACTCATGCTGTAGCTGAAACCATTGCACTTATTTCTTATTGCACCTTCTTGAGCACTGACAAAGATGTTTTATAATGACCAGGCCAGAAAATCCCTGGCAGAGGCAGGAATTACCTAAAAGACCACACTCCAGATGTCCCCTCCCTCACCCGTGATCACTCATCGACCACACCCGGCCCCCTACCCATGATCATGTGCCGCCCCCCACCCCCACCCCCCGCCTGCTCTCTTGCATGGACCCCTGGGCCTCTCCCTAAAAAACCCTAGTGTCTGTCTTGCAGATGGAGGGGTTGGTTGTTAAGGTTTTAGCCTGCCACCTCCCTTGCTGCCCAAATAAAGGTCTCCCTTTTTCTTTTCCAAATCACCATCTCTTGAATTATTGGCTTCTCCTGTGACAAAGTTTACCCGAGTTTGTTCAGCAACTGGCTAAGGCTGTGCTCAGGATTTGTCCAGCACACCAGGGATTCCCTGGGACAGAGCAGTTGGCTGGGGCAGCATTTCCTGAGTTAGCCTCAAGGACAAATACATAGGTAGCACTAAGAGAGTAGAGGAAAACCTCTTCTATGCTCCTCAGCAAGAAGTCAGCTGCCCAGAAGCACCCAAGAGTCTTTCAGGTCTGGGAGGCAGTCTAAGAGTCAGCAACCTGTGGTCCATGGACCTTGTACTAATAGTGCCAGTGCCCTCCAGTGAGCCCTGAGCTCCAGGCTAGGCTTGACTCCCCACCCCAGCCCCCTGGCCAGGGAGTTAAATTTGAGATTCAACAGTGGAGCCGAAGAGGCAGCCCAACTGCAAGCCACCTTCCTGTCAAGCATTCCTCTGGCTGGTCTTCCTCATCTTCCCAGAATTAGGACTCATCCAGCACATCAAAGGAGACTGTAGCCACCCAGAGATGGTGTGGGGCTGGCCCAGGCCCTTGGGCAAATCCCATCCACAGTTGCTTCCCAGATCATCCCCACAGGCAGGGCCTGTCTTGGGGCCATGAGCTGCCAACTCCAGGTAACATTTGTCACAGTGATAATAAGGACTCCTATTCACCAGCTCTGACACTTTCTTAATTTCCAGAATCTGGAGAAGGGGGAAGAAAGTGAAGAAGCTGCAGAGGGAAGGCTAAGGATAACATTTAAAAGGCTGGATTTTCCCCTTCTTTAAGAACTTCATCAGTTGTGTCTCTAGGGGATTTAAAGAATTAACCCACCAACTGATAAAAAATACAGTATGTCCATATAATGGAATATTATTAAACAATAAAAAACGCAGTTTCGATACATGCTACAGCATGGATGAATCTTGAAAACATTATGCTAAGTGAAAGAAGCCAGCCACAAAAGACAACATATTATATGATTCCATTTATAGCAAATGCCTAGAACAGTCAAATCTACCAAGATAAAAAGTAAATTAGTGGTTGCCTCAGCCCAGGTATGTTGGGGGAAGTGGCTAGTGACTGCTAATGGGTACAAGGTTTCTTTTGAGGGTGATAAAAATGTTCTAAAAAGGAGTATGGCGATGGTTGCAAAACTGTGAATACACAAAAAGCCACTAAATTGTATACGTTTAGGTGAATTGTATGGTACATGAGCTATATCTCAATAAGGCTGTTATTTCAAAACAAAAAACTGTTAACACACCTTCTGGGGAAGTGGGGTCGAAGGTGGGTTGGCTTCTCAATTTTCTGGAGGGAGCCGCAGGGGCAGATTCAAAGTGACACCAAGTGTGAACTTCAGGCTCCTCACTTGCAGAGGCCCCTTTAAAATGTAGTCACTAGTAATTCTATATTCATAATTTATTATTCTTTTCCTTAAACATCTAGCCCTACATTGTATACGTTTTAGGACTCAGAAAACCCCGATCTGCCTAGATGCGAAAACATTACTTTTATAGTCAGAAAAGGTAATCATGATTTTTTTTTAAAATGTCTTTTTATTTGTTTTTTTTTTTAAGATTTTATTTTAAAAATGTCTTTTTTAAATCATCAATGTGCCTCCCCTGGTACAGTGCTAGAGCCCCAAAGAAAATAACCACTGAGTCTCCAGAGATCATGTCCCATAGTCAGTCAACTGCGACGAAACTGTCACATGACCTGTGGGACATTTGATTGTAGGATTCAGTAGAACAAGACACAGATTTCTCTGGGCACACAGTGCTGCCATGCAGACCACAGCTTTAGAGTATGGGCCCTCCAAAAAGACAGGGAAAACGTCCAAAGAAAAAACCATCCTTTCCTCGGGTCACTCAGGGGGTTGGTGGGGATCTGGGCACACAGTGTTGTTAAACAAAGGCAAGGGAAACAAAAGCAAAAATGAACTACTGGGACTTCATCAAGATAAAAAGCTTCTGCACAGCAAAAGAAACAATCAACAAAACTAAAAGACAACCTTAAGAATGGGAGAAAATATTTGTAAATGCCTTATCAGATAAAGAGCTAGCATCCAAGATCCATAAAGAACTTATCAAACTCAACACTCAAAAAAAAAAAAAATTCAGTTGCGAAATGGGCAGAAGACATGAACAGACATTTCTCCAAAGAAGACCTACATGTGGCCAAGAGACACATGCAAAAATGCTCTGCGTCACTCGGCATCAGAAATATAAATCAAAACCACAATGAGATACCTCCTCACACCAGTCAAAATGGCTAAAATAAGCAAGTCAGGAAACAACAAATGTTAATGAGGATGCAGAGAAAGGAGAGCCCTCTGACACTGTTGGTGGGAATGCAAGCTGGTGCAGCCACTCTGGAGAACAGTATGGAGGTCTCTCAAAAAATTAAAAATAGAGCTACCCTTCCACTCAGCAATTGCACTATTAGGTATTTACCCAAAGGACACAAACACAGTGAACCAGAAGGGACCTGCACCCCAATATTCATAGCAGCAATGTCCACAATAGCCAAACTCTGGAGCGAGCCAGATATCCATCAACAGATGAATGGGTAGGCCACAGCAACTTCTTGCAAGATACATCCGTGAAGACAAGAGAAACAAAAGCAAAAATAAATTATTGGGACTTCATCAAGATCAAAAGCTTCTGCACAGCAAAATAAACAGTCAACAAAACTAAAAGACAACCTACAGAATGGGAGAAGATATTTTCAAATGACGTATCAGACAAAGGGCTAGTATCCAAGATCTAGAAAGAACTTTTTAAACTCAACAGCAAAGAAACAAACAATCCAATCATGAAATGGGCAAAAGACATGAACAGAAATCTCACAGAAGAAGACGTAGACATGGCCAACAAGCACATGAGAAAATGCTCCGCATCACTGGCCATCAGGGAAACACAGATCAAAACCACAATGAGATCCTACCTCACACCAGTGAGAATGGGGAAAACTAACAAGACAGGAAACAACACATGTTGGAGAGGATGTGGAGAAAAGGGAACCCTCTTGCACTGTTGGTGGGAATGTGACCTGGTGCAGCCACTCTGGAAAACTGTGTGGAGGGTCCTCAAAGAGGTAAAAATAGATCTGCCCTACTACCCAGCAATTGCACTGCTGGGGATTTACACCAAAGATACAGATGCAATGAAACGCCGGGACACCTGCACCCCGATGTTTCTAGCAGCAATGTCCACAATAGCCAAACTGTGTAAGGAGCCTCGGTGTCCATCGACAGATGATGGATAAAGAAGCTGTGGTCTATGGATACAATGGAATATTCCTCAGCCATTAGAAACAACAAATACCCACCATTTGCTTTGATGTGGATGGACCTGGAGGGTATTATGCTGAGTGAAATAAGTCAATCGGAAAAGGACAAACATTATATGGTCTCATTCATTTGGGGAATATAAAAATTAGAGAAAGGGAATAAAGGGAAAGGAGAGAAAATGAGTGAAAATATCAGTGAAGGTGACAAAACCTGAGAGACACCTAACTCTGGGAAACGAACAAAGGGTAGTGGAAAGGGAGGTGGGCGGGAGGTTGGGGTGACTGGGTGATGGGCACTGAGGGGGGCACTTGGTGGGATGAGCACTGGGTGTTATGCTATATGTTGGCAAATTGAACTTCAATAAAAAAATTTTAAGAAAAACAGATGAATGGGTAAAGAAGATGTAGTATAGATATACAATGGAATATTACTCACCCATCAAAAAATGAAATCTTGCCATTTGCAAGGACATGGATGGAACTAGAGGGTATTATGCTAAGTGAAATAAGTCAATCAGAGAAAGACAATTATCACATGATCTCACTCATATGTGGAATTTAAGTAACAAAACAGAAGATCATTGGGGAAGGAAAGGAAAAGTAAAATAGGACAAAATCAGAGAGGGAGACAAACCGTAAGAGACTCTTAACTCTAGGAAACAAACTGAGGTGGGATGTGGGGTAACTGGGTGACAGGCATTAAGGAGGACACGTGAGGTAATGAGCACTGGGTGTTGTATGCAACTGTTGAGTCACTGAACTCTACCTCTGAAACTAATAACACACTATGTGTTAATTAATTGAATTGAAATAAAATAAAATTAAAATAAATAAATAAGCAGAGTAAGAACTCCACCATTTGGGACATCCCATCCGGAGAGGGTAGGATGGGAGGGAGGCTCTTCTAGGTTCAGAGTACATGGTGTTTCCGGAGCTCGAGAAAGAGGCTGAGAAGCAGTCAGAGTGACAGGACTCGTGTGATTCTGCCAATAGAGGGATGTCATCAGAGAAAGAACTACTCTGGGGGTTGGGGTAAACACACCCCCACTCTCCACCCGCTTCCACTGTGCAGACTCAGTCAACAACCATGCCACTTAGAGACTCAAGACTGCTACACTTCAAGCCGATGTAAGGAAAACAAAATGCAGTGCTTTTTACATTAATAGGAGATTTTATTGGTGGCCGCTAAAGAGATCTTATTAAATTCACAGGGTTCCAGGGTCCTGACAGTAATCCTTCACCACTGCTGGCTGGCCCTGCCATATCCCAGTTCCTGAAGGAAGGTGCTCATCAACATTCAGGACTCATCTCTGCAGGCAAAACCTCTCATGCCTTTGGGATTTCCCTAGAAACCATGGATAATTTTAAATATTTAAAATGCCAAAAACATTTTGCCAAGTCTTTACACTTAAATAGCCAAGCTACACAAAATGGGAAAGAATCCACCTGAACACATAACATGGTGGGACATGGCAACGCAGTGCGCAGAGTGTGGGGAGCGGGAGGCCCAGCTCTCCCCTCCCACCCCCCCTGGAGCACCCTCCTCACACCACAGTGCCTTGCCCCCTCCCTGGGGTTAGCCTCCTCATCGCTGGTGAGCCACTTGGCCATAAATACCGTTTAAGCAGTCAGTATCAGGGGGAACAGCTAAGGTCAGTCAGCACCTCTCCGCTCTGGACAAGTTTAGCCATTATCAGATTTTAGCGTCACACCATTCTACAGACGGGCAGCCTAGTTGCTGCTTTTCTAAAGGAGATGCTCAGAGAAGTGGAGTAAGTAGCTCCAGGTCACCCAGCCACATCATGCGGTAGGGCTGGATTCCAACAGGCCTGTCTGGTGCCAAAGGCCTTTTCTTTCCTCTTCTTCCTCTTTTTTTTTTTTTTCCTTTTCCATCCTTTTTCGATTCTAAACAATAGGATTTTGGGCAATTAACAGAGGCTATGAAAGATGTTTCTGAGATTTTTATCTGGGGGCCCTCATTTAATTTATAAACATTCTAGAAGCCAGTAGCGGCAAAAGCGACTCCCAAATTTTTAACCAATCCAGTTTCTGCTCCCCCACCACCCCCCCGAACTATAAACCATAGATCTGATTGACCTCTCCACTTGGATGTCCGACAGATCTCTCCAATTTAACATGTCCAAACCAGTCTCCTGATCGTCCTCAAAGCTACTGCTGTCCAGGCCTTCCTGGCTCAGAATGGTGACTCCTCTGGCCAAATACCCTAGTGGCATCCCTGACTCCTCTCTTGCTCCCTCCCTGCATCCCACCCACCAGCAAATAACGTCAGCCCTACTCCCAAAAATGCACGCAGAGTGCAACCACTTCTCACTATCCTCTTCTCACCTTAATTACTATTTTGGAAACTGAAAGGGTCAACCATGCCTGGCCCTCCAACAATCTTAACACCACCAGTTGGAGTAATTGTGTTGAAGGGTTAAGTCTTATTTATCTTAGAGTAAGAGCCAAATCCTCACCTGACCCCATCCCTAAAATCCTGTGCTGGGGTCCCAGCGGCCCGCTGCCTGCCTTTCTCCCTCACATGGCCCCGTCCCAGCTACACTGCCACTGTCACAGCTACATAATTACAGGAATATGTGGGTTTTTTGTTTGTTTGTTTGTTTGTTTGTTTTTTGTTTTTTTGTTTTTTTTGGAATATGTGATTTGTAAGCCAGTAATACCCAAAGTAATCACAGGAAGATGGTGCCAAAACCTTATATTCATGTTCTCATGCTTCCATTGGAAAATATTTTGTTTTCAGTGTTGTTTTTATTGCCCCATTTATTGCTTTTCACTTGACTCAACGTTTTTTGGTGTACTTAAAAAAAATAGGGGGAGACCCCTGGGTGGCTCAGTGGTTGAGCGTCTGTCTTTGGCTCAGGTCATGATCCCCGGGTTCCAGGATAGAGTCCTACATCGGGCTCCCCGCAGGGAGCCTGCTTCTCCCTCTGCCTGTGTCTCCCTCTGCCTGTGTGTGTCTCATGAATAAATAAATTAAATTAAAAAAAAAAAAAAGAGATGGATTGCTGTTGGGACCCCAGACAGGCAGCTCCTGCATCCTGCTCTGGCCCCAAGTCAGCCTGAGGTGAACCTCTGTTTTCTCTCAGTTTTCACCCAAAAGCCACCTTTTAGAGAAGTCTTTCCTGCCTGCCCTTTTAACTCTGCAACCCATGCTTCCTCTTCCCCACCCTATTTTGGTTCTGCCCACTAGTTACTGTCTAATACTCTCTGAATAAACTTTATTTTCTTTGTTACCTGCCCCCTCTGCTAGAATAAAAGCTACAAGAGAGCAGGGAAATTCATCTGTTTGGCAAAGTATCCCTACACTTGGAAGAATATTTGCACATACTAGGCCCTCAATAAATATTTATTGAGTGAATGAATGAATGAATAAATTCCCTCCTCCTAATCATAATTTTTAGTGCACACTATATACAAAGAAATTGGAACTCCATAATCCCTAAAGAATATAATTTGCCCAATGTTGTCTATGCTTCCAAATTCAGTTTTGGCATCACACAATTTTTTAAAATAATACTTTATAAAGTCTCTACAAAAACATTAGTATTTAAGACAGTAAATTTCTCTGTATTAATACTCAAGATGTGTAGGAATTAAAAACTTTATATAGATAAACTAGTGAATGAAGCACAAATAGATAGGCAAAATGGCTACTCAACTTGAGCTCTGTTTGTTTTTTCTTTGTTTTCCTTTTATTTTATTTAAATTCAATTAATGAACATAGAGTGTATTATAAGTTTCAGAGGTAGAGTTCAAGGATTCATCAGTTGCATACAACACCCCTGAGCTCTGTTTAAATAAAACTTATTTAATGTAAGTCTGTTTCAGAGAGAAGACACATCCTATCACTTGGGTCTCATAATAGTGAAAAAGAATTAGCATTCATCTAAAACTTGGAGCACTACAGTCCTTCTGAAAAAGGCTTCCTGCCAGAAAATGTACCAAAAGTCATGTCATAATTAACTGCACAAACAAAATCTATTTGTAAAGAGAAGTGTCTTAGAGAATTGAAGAGAAGAGACCCATGGGGAAAAAGATGGTGTCAGCAGTCAAATTCTGATTTAACAAGAAAATGGATGGGTGGAGGATTAAGGAAAATATAGATTATAATAACCAACTTCTTTTTAAAAAAGTGAAAAAGTGAAAGCAAAGTCCACAAGGAAGCTGCCTGAATAAATGCCTCTCTTAAAAGACTGGTAGTCTTTATATGAACCTCTAATAAAGAAAATGAAATATAATTCACCAGGGAAGTTGGGGAACAATGAAAGCACCACAGAAGTCTAGTGAAATAACTCAGGAAGGTTTTTAACATTTTATCATGACAAGTTTCCAATATACACAAAAATATAGAGTATATAGTAGAACGAACACCATCTTGTTTCTTTATAGACCCCACTGAAAGGAATTATTTTGAAGCTGATCCCAGACATCACATCATTTCCATATGTATGTCTTCAAAGTTAAAGACACATTTTAAAAATCATAAACATGATACTAATATCACTCTGAAAAAATTAATTGGCCTAGAGATGCTGCATGTCAGCAGAAAGGAATGAACTGCACTTTGTTCTAGCTAACGCGAGTGACAGGGCATAGGAATAAAAATTCCCAGAAGAGTGACAAATCCCACACCCTTGGTATTCACACTGCTGGGGCACCTGGGTGGCTCAGTCGTTATGCATCCGACTCTTGGTTTCAGCTCAAGTCATGATCTCAGAGTTGTGGGATCGAGCCCCGCGTCAGGCTCTGCTCTCAGCAAGTCTGCTCGAGATTCTCTCTCTCCCTCTCTCTCTGCCCCTCCCATACTCGCGTGTTAGTTCTCTATCTCTCTCTAAAATAAATAAATAAATCTTTAAAAAAAATTCACACTGCCAGCTTACTAGTCAACATCTCCAGCTTCCTCTTCACATGCTCCTTTATGACTCCAAGACCACCTGGCCACAGAGCACAGCGAGTGAGAGCACAGGCTCCTGGAGATGACTTGATTCCTGCCATGTCACATATTATTGTGTGACACTGGGCAGAGCGCCAAAATGCTTGAAATCTAATCTGTAAAATGCAGACAATAAGAGTACCCACCTTGTAGGGGTTTTTTTTAAGATTTTATTTATTTATTCATGAGAGACACAGAGAGAGAGAGAGACAGAGACATAGGCTGAAGGAGAAGCAGGACTCCAGGATCATAACCTGAGCCAAAGGCAGATGTTCAACCACTGAGCCACCTGGATGTCCCCTCCTTGTAGGTTTTTAACAAGAACTAAATGAAATGGTGTTCTCATTCATTCAGTAAAGTATAGAGCACATTAAAAGTGTACAAAATCTGTTAACTTCCGTTATCACCGTTGGGAAGTATGGTAGGTGGAGATATCAAAATTAGGATTAAAAGTGATGATTTTCTAAGATATAAGACATAGGTAGTTTTGAGCCAGTCTCAAATAACTTAAGAATGTTTTGAATATTTTATCATGATAAGTTTCCAATATACACAAAAATATGGAGTATAGTACTTCATATCTTTTAATATAGATGCCCAATTCCAACTAGCATGGCCAATCTTGTTTCTTTATGGATCCCACCAAAAAGAATTATTTTGAAGCCAATCCCAGACATCACATCATTTCAATATGCATGTCTCTGAAGTTAAGGATACATTTTTTAAATCATAAACACAATACGAATATCACTCTAAAAATTAATTGGCCTAGAGATGCTGCATGTCAGCAAAAAGGAATGAGCTATTCATTTCGAGTATCTGAGTATCTAGAGCCCCATTGAAATACCCAATAGAAATTATTTATTTAAGTTCAGCAAAGCATGTTCTTCAAAAGCATGTGACATTTTTGTTGTAATGTCAACTTTGATGTTGGCCAAGAGCACCTTAAAAATTAGCTAAATCCTAGCAAAATCTAGCAAGGGGGATGATTCGTGTGAAAGAAAAGACCAATGACCATTTTGGAGATTAAAAAACGTGAATGTTTTAGCGACTGATGGAACAGAAAAATAAAATGAATTGATAAGGCTTTAGAGTGGCTATCAGTTGAAGGCATGAGGAACCATAGGAAAAATGGGAGGGAAATCTAAGATGTCATAAAATGGAGAGAAACTGAACCTAAAACAACAGATGAAGTTTAAAAGGCCAAAAGAAGCTAAAGCATATATTGCCTGGAAGAGGTAAATCCAGAGAGAGAGAATCCTGAACAAGACCCATAGCCAATGGTGGAGCACAGGTAAAGGAAGAGGTGAGCCAAGCACCATCTGAAGATAGATCAAAGAAGCAACATCACATGGGCCACTTCACACAAGATGCAATCATTCTAGGCTCCATTTGGGACCTCTGAGAAACAGAATGACTCAAAAGAATAAAGATGCAGAAAAATTAAGTTGGTTCATTTCTTTTCAGTCTTCTTCATTGTATCAGTGACTTGCGGAGGTTGGATGGTAGCAGCGCAGCTGCCCTGGTGTCTCTTGCCTCTGGAACTTTGCACATGCTGTTCCCACTGCTTGGAAGGCCTTGTCAGAACCCACATCACCTTGTTGATTCCTACTCACTCTTTTGGTGAGAGCAGAGACATCAGCCCTGGAAAGCCTTCCCTGACTTCTCAGAACTGGGTTAGGGGCTCTACCTGGTCACCCCTTATGGCAATCTCAAATCCCATCCTATGATGCCCACTTATTTACTCACCAGTCTCCCATCTCTATACTGTGAGCTCCCGGAGAATAAGGAATGCATCTGCCTCATTAACCTGTCCTCACCATTTAACACAGTGCTTTATCAATACTGGGCACTTATTAAATACTGTGGGGGGAAAAAATCAATGTTTATATGTATCCAATGCTTACTGTGTGCCAGACATCATCCTGAGCACCATTCATATTGTCTTCACAACCTTATAAAGTAACTAGTGTTTCTTCCTCTATTTATGGGGGGAGGGAAGGTCCAACTGAGGTACATGATCACTCAGTTAGCAAATGATAGGCTTAGCATTCAATGGAAAGTTCGACCCCATACCTACCCTCTTCATTTTTTTTTTAAGATTTTATTTATCTATTCATGAGAGACACACAGAGAGGCAGAGACACAGGCAGGGGGAGAAGCAGGCTCCCTGTGAGGAGCCCAATGCAGGACTCAATCCCACGACCCTGGGATCATGACCTGAGCCAAAGGCAGCTCAACCCTTGAGCCATCCATGTGCCCTACCCTCATTACTGATCACACTCATGGAAGGAAGGGAAGGTGGAAGAAAATCAAGGAAGGAAATACACACATAGAGCCCTCAGAAGCTTTGCTAACCATGACTAATGGCAAGGTGAGGAATCCTGAACTCTTCATCTGAAACCAATAATACAGTATATGTTCATTAATTGAACTTAAATTTTTAAAAAGCAACTTTAATAAATAATATTATACTTGAAAGAAGGCACAAATATTATTTTGTAGAAATCTAAGAAATGTAAAAATATACAATTCCAGGCAATAAAAAGACTCTCCTATAAATGGGCCCAAACAGATAAGGACTGTGATTTTCTGATTTTTGTGTTTGAAGATATGGGGTTTCCATGCCAGGAAATACTTGAAAGGTGACCCAGGATGTCCTTTCTCAGGGAGTCAGCTGTACACCAACATTTATACTTGCAACCCCTCAGTGCCTGCTTTTACAAACCTTTCATTCCTACCTCCTAAAGTCTCACCACCTGATGCCATTATTTCCTGAAGGAGGGTTCTTGGAGCACAAAAAACAGAGGTCACGTTTCTTACTTACTAGAATAATAAGGAAAGACTTTCCTCTTTCAAGAAGTAAGAACTGAAAGAGGAAAGCCAAATATTCTCAGATGAGAACCAAAATATACTATAAAAACTAGTTCTGGAAAATGTTAACTCTGTTTCTAATCTAAAAGCCAAAACATTTAAAGGAAGATAGAATTAGTAAACTGGTTAGTTTAGCTTCTCAGGAAATGTGACCCACCACCAATCACTGCACTTTTGCCAATCTTGGCACAGTAGGGACATATTTTCACTCCTCCAGAGTTAGGCTATTTACACAAACATTAATTTTAAGCAGCTTTGTATATATTTCTATCTTTCTTTGAAAAAAAATTCAGGAACTAGAAATAGCTTTCAACATTGAGTGGTTTTCACCTTGCCCATCCGTTTGGGTGTGTGCACTGTGTGACTGTTTCACACGATGGCACAAAATGGAACCAGACCAGCTAAAAGAGACTGGGAGCTGAACAAAGTCTTGCTGGCCAAGGGAGGTCACTTTAATGAATGGGTCAAGGCAGAGAGTCAACAATTAGAGGCAGACCCTCTGAGATCTGGGCAAGTGGGCTCCCTTCTGACCCTCTTCTGACCATGTCCTTCCCCATGAGGTGAGAAGTCTACAGGAATGAGGGAATGAACCCCCCTAGAGCCAATGGCTAGATTATATTCCAGATACCTAGGACCCTGGAATTTCTGGGACCCTGCTTTCTAGGCCTGGGGGGCGTCTTCTCTGAGTTCATCCTCAGGATGCATCTCGCTGCCAGGATGCAGGTGGCTAGGCCCAAGTGATGGCCATGGGTCAGTCTGCATGTCTGAGATGGGATGTGCAGGGTCCTGAGTGCCCTTCCTTTTACAGCAGAAGACAGATTATGGGAAGAAGCCAGTAGAGATGTCTCCACTCCCCTGACCCGTTCTGGCCCAGGCCCCTGAGGAGTCTGGGATGTCTACATTCAAACCTGGTCCTCCTTGTTGAGGGAGAAATGAGAAGGGAAAGAGAAAGGCAGTATAGCCCCATAAGCTGGGCTTTGTATCAGCAGGAACTGGCCTTGGCACCCAGGTGAGCGGGGCTGTCCTCCAACTGAGCATAAACAGTCTGACGGAACACAAGCAGCAGATAGGCCGCACTGTGACCACGAGAGAGCAAGAGAAAACCAAGACCTCTTTGTACTCGTGTGTGAACACAGACCAGATCAAGAACATTATTGGGATGCCTGGGTGGCTCAGTTGGTTAAGCATCCAACTCTTGATTTCAACTCAGGTCATGATCTCAGGGTTGTGAGATCAAGCCCCAGGTCAGGCTCCACTCTCAGGAATCTGGTTGACATTCTCTCTCTGTCTCTAAAAATAAATAAATCAAAAAAAAAAATTGAGAACTGTATTCAAACCACAGCATGACCACTATCCCCATACCCTGGCTAATGAGACTGTTGGGGTTTGGAGGGGAGGTTGTTTTTAAGATTTTATTTATTTATTTTAGAGAGAGATAATGCAGAGAGAGAGCACAAGTGGGGAGGAGGGAGACAGAGGGAGAGGGAGAAGCAGACCCCTGCTGGGTAAGGAGCCCCATGAGGGGCTCGATCCCAGGACTCTGAGATCATGACCTGAGCTGAAGGCAGATGCTTCACCGACTGAGCCACCCAGGTGCCCCAAGACTGTTGGTTTTGTTGTTTTTCTTTTACCAGTCACAGCTCTTAGTGGCTATGTTAAGATACCCCCACGACCCTCACTACTTTAGACCATCCATTAACCCAAAGCAAAGCCATGCCTTCTTGAACTCTCCCCCAATCACCCATCATATGCCAAGATCTCCACTAGGCTCTTGCTGACACTGACTGAGATGTCCCTTGGTTCCCCATGGGGGGTGGTGTCTCCCACTCATGCTATGAGTCAATCCACCCAACTTTGTTCCCTTACGTGTATGTTCCTGGTGGTCTGTGCCCGGATGGCACTGACAGGAGATATATTTGCAAAGATAGGAGGATGGA
The DNA here is from genome assembly GCF_011100685.1 of Canis lupus familiaris. NCBI lineage: Eukaryota > Metazoa > Chordata > Mammalia > Carnivora > Canidae > Canis > Canis lupus. The sequence goes on along the minus strand of NC_049243.1, from coordinate 6,135,576 downwards.
ATATGGTTTATTTAACAGTTCATAAACTTACTTTATAATGTTTGAACACTCAGACATGTGGTCTATGGCCTCCATTTGGACGCTAGCCCAATCCCCACAAATGTTACAATAGGCCTGACTCTGAAGTGGGGCCTGTGACTGGAAAAGCAGAGCCATATCCCAAGGAGATGTGTAAAGGTAAGCTCACCTGGAGAGAATAGTTTCTAGGGGGGCGGTGGGAATGGTCAAAATGGACCCAACTCCCAAGGCAGACAAACTGGGAATAGTGCTTCAGAGTCCACAAAAACACTTTTAGAAGGCCAATACAATAAGGTTTCGACTATGGACCCTAGATGTGTGTCCATTCGGAGCTGGCCAGTGAGGACAGCGGACCACTCTGTCATGTGAGTGAGCTCAAAGAGGGCTGTGGTTATGGTGCCCACGAGGGGCCGGACATTTGGGGAAGGCCTATTGTGGGTTGGGTTTTCAGTATCTGGGAGGAGGAGTCCCATACCTGGAACTCTAGGCTGTAGCTGCATTCCCGAAGACGTCGATATATCTAAATAAACAAAAACATATCTGTAAATCTGAGTGTAAGCTGTTTTCTGTGGCAAGACTATAAGGCAGAGGTCAGTACCTAGCTCATCCCAGATTTACAAATAGCTCTAAGAACATCCTCCAGCAAAGGTCTCAAAGCGGCAGCCTATAGGTTGCCTCCAGACAACAGATACATGGTACATGTTTCACTCAATGCATGTGTGCCTGTGTGTGTTTCCTATGAGTTCATTGCCAAAATTAAAAAATTCGGGGATGTTTTTCAGGGCTTTGGGTTTCTGGTTGTTCTTCAAAAATGAAATCAGAAGAATCGGTAACACTGGCCCCCTAGTCGCAAAAAACAACTGGCTGAAATTAAGTGGCATTTGCTTCCTTCAGGTGAGCCCGGGCCTTCCATCTCCGCAGGTCACAAGCTAGATGATGTCTTCTGGTATCAGTTGCCAATTCTCACTGGCATGTGACGGGGACTGGAACTTTTCTAACACCTGGTCTCCAGCTCTCTCATTCACATCCCCTGCCTGGTCTCAGCAGGCGTGGGTAACCCACACCATGTGCCCCTTTATGACATGCCAAGCACCTTCTTCACCTCACCATCTTATTCTTGAACCAGTCCTATGAGATAAGTGGGACTGTTCCTATACTCCCCGTTTTCCAGACAAGGAGACCGAGTAGGTTCCCCCGTAGGAAGACAGCCTTTTACTGAGACAGAGGAATCTGGGGGGAAATGACATGTGCAGCATCTGCAAGGCCGAGGGAGGACTTCCTTCAGAGACAGCTTGAGGGATCCGGCTGTGCTCTAGAGAAGGGACACCTATTTTAAGTCCTGTTACATCATTTTCATTAAGGTCATTGTGGACGGACTTGAATGGTTCCTTCAGCTGGTTGCCAGGGAAACCATGAACTGGTGAAGGCAGCCTCCTAGCCTGAGTCAAGTGAATTTAAAAGAAAGAAACTTTTGAAAATACCGAACTAAAAAAATTCCTGGAATGAGAGGAAGGATAAACTAGTCAAGGTGCTTTCAGATCTCATCAGAGAAGCACAGGCTAATCAGAAATCATGACTGAGGCCGAGGCCAAGCGAATGAACCTTCATTCCTTCCTGTTTAGCTCAAATGCCTGCTTGGACCCGAAATGAGGACCTCCCAGCTCAGGCCTCAGGTCTTCCTAGGCTAAGTTATTGCAAAGAGATAAAGGAGCTTTTGTCTTTATCTTAGCTAAACACGATCTGGTTACAGGCTCTTCTCCCTGGTTTCTTGCCTCTGCTATATGGAACATCTGCTTATGTAAAAATATAATCAACAAAGCTTCACAAAGACTTTCTTGTCTGCTGAGGTGGAACGGAGATCCCAGGCTTCGCCCCCAAACTCAACTTGGTTTACATGTTCTTGCTCAGATAATTAACTCTCCAATTAAACTCAAGTCTGGAAAACAGGGTCACCAAGTCCTCTGAAATGTTGGAGCCCAAAGCCAATGGACATAGCTTAAGAGAGAACATAGCGTTCTGGGACAGTCAAATATAGAAGCTTTTAGGGCCAAAAAATTCACTGAAACTCCTGAGTGATTTATTTTACAATTTAGACAAGTCTCAGGATGAAGATTTTAAAACTTATTTATTTTTAGGTAAACCCTCCACCCTCTTCTCAGAAGGGGATGCTCAAAAAAAAAAAAAAAGAAGAAGAAGAAGGGGATACTCCCTAGCTGTTGACCGTAAGAAGTCAAACTCTCTGTATAGAACCAACAATAATGAGTAAAACAGAATGTATTTCTCCAGCACGTCCTCCGAGACTGATCCAGGTATGCAACAGATACGCTTTATTAAAAATAGTAACCAGTCTTCATAGTAATTATCGTGACAGAGAAGATCCGTGTTAGGAGGGAGAGTTCAGAGCACATGCTTAACAAATCAGTGCAGGATGATAGGAGCCCCGGGGATGTGGGGGAAATGCCGACACCTGTAGACATCGTCACCAGGTGTGGGGTCTTCAGGAATCACCTCTCATCCACTCTGATTTTTACAGGCAGCAACAAAGGAAGCGACACTGGGCTTCTTCTACTCTAAATGTTTGTAAATGTAACCATGAAGAAGAAAATAGAGCGCTAATACGATGGCATGCCTATAAATCTTCAATCTCGGTTATCTCTTTTTTGGACCACAGCCACGCACAGTGACATAATTTTCATTCATTTCCAGAGCTACATTTTGTAAATATTTCCCCTTCTTTTGCCCATCAGGATAAGAGAAAACACAAAGAAGCCACATATCCCCACAGGTGAATTCTAATCCAGTTCTTGCCAGGAACTGGGTGAGATCTGATAAAACACTCGGTGCTAACCAACTCTGTGCTTCAGGTCTCTTGTCAACAAATGTCAATAATGAAACAAATCCTGTCTACCGCCATGAGGATGTTTTGAGAACCTGAGAGTCATAAATATTTAGAGCTGGAAACTCAGAGTCCATCGGTCCCACCCCTCATTTTATGGATGAGGACAGTGAGGCCCGGATGGATTGAGTGTCCACTGAAGGTACAGCTAGGGAGGGGCCCAGCCACCACCCGAACCCCAGGTTTGCCCCTGTGCTCTTCCTGCTGGAACATACTGTTCACACAGGGAATGTAAGATGGTGATTCAAATCGGTCAAAGATGGCTTCAGTGTATTGGCCTCTAGGCTCTGTATTTTTCCACTGGAGGCTGAGACTCATTTGTTCAAAAGCCCACTGGCATCAAACATAAATTTTTACACATCAGGTTATTTTTTTAAAGATTTTATTTATTTATTCATGAGAGACACAGAGAGAAAGAAAGGCAGAGACACAGGCAGAGGGAGAAGCAGGATCCCTGCGGGGAGCCCGATGCAGAACTCGATCCCAGGACTCCGGGGTCATGCCCTGAGCTGAAGGCAGATGCTCAACCACTGAACCACCTGGGTGCCCCCATCAGGTTATTTTTAAATCATTTTTAGCGAGAGAGTGAGCGCGTGTGCATGAGGCAGGGGTTTGGTGAGTTGGGGGCAAAAGGAGAGAGAGGGAGAGAGAATCTCAAGCAGACTCCCTGCTGAGCACAGAGTGTGACTCTGACCTCAGTCTCGTGACCCTGAGATCACAACCTGAGCTGAAATGATGAGTGGGGATGCTTAACTGACTCAACCACCCAGGCATCTGCATCAGGTTATTTTTAAAATAGCCAAACAAGCAGATTTTTAGCCATTTAGAGCCCACATCTAGAGTTTCACACACCCCTTGAAACCTCACCCAGTAGCCATTGACCATTGATGAGAGAGAGAGATTTGTAAATACAAGACGCCAGGCTACCACGACCCTTCCGAGCTCTCTGACCCCCAGACCACCCAGCATGTGCCGAGCCCCACTCCCCACCTGCCCCTCTCTGCCCAGAGCTCCCCTTCTGGATGTTGGCCTCCTGGAGCCTCTGGGTGGTCTCAGGCTGTGCGAGACTTCCTCCTTCATACAACCCCATCCCACATGGCCTAATAAAGCTTTTGTGTTACTGCCTGTCATGGTCATTTCTTCCTTGATCAGCCCCAATCTCCTAAAACCTCCTACAAAAGATACAAATGTACTTGGAGCAAATGTCACGGAGATGTTTGGCGCCACCACTAAAACTAGGGATGAAGGCAACCTGGGCTCTGAATGGTTGTCAGTTTCCCAACTCCCTGTGGGTCTTCTTCATACCACGCAGCAAGTGACAGGAGTACTTCCCAGTCTTGGCCCCGTGAGGACAAGCCCTGACAACTTGGCCCCATCCAATCTTACGTGTCTTCTTATGCTCATTCACAGGCGCCAAAGCAGGGATTAAGGAAAAAGCTTCACATAACAAATTGGCCCCTGTGAACACAAAGCAAATGCTCCATTCCTCTGGTGTGCTTCTGAGCACCAGAAGGAAACCCTGAGGTCAAGGACAACGTGGAAGTCAACCAGGATGTGACTGTCACTCAGAGGCAAGGCCGCTTTAGAAAACAAGGCAAGGAATTCCAACTAACGCTGTTTTATTACTTTTAAAAGCTCCGACTCACCCCCTCAAAACCTAAATGCCTGCGCTTTTACAAACACACAAAACTATTCAGTTGCCTTGAATATAACTGACAAGATGGAGGAAAAAAACCATAGGTAACTGGTTGAACTAGTCTTGCTTTCTCTTACCATAGGTGTAGGTGGAAGGTCATTTTACGTTTTCCTGGTTTGATGAAATAAAAAATTGAAGTACTTCAAGTCTGTTTACCTGGTTTGGGCTGATAAAGATCCCCGCCTCTTTCCCCCTAAAAAAGATCTAAGCTCTAAATTTAACACAGTTTCACTTAGTTTGGAAGTACCTTATTTTGGAGAAAAACTCGTGTACTTGTGGCAGAACTGATCATGATGGTTGACATAGATTGATCAAATATAGGCCAGGCACTGCACCAAGGGCTTTAAGGGTATTTACACATGTTATCTGCACAACAAACCCAACAAGCAGATCCCATTATTATTATTCTCATTTTACAGATGGGGAAACCGAGGCACAGGAAGCCTAAGTAACTTGCTCAAAATCAGGCAGTGTCTAAGTCAATACAATTTGACTCTAGAACCGTCCTGCCCCATATAGTAGTCGCTAGCCACATACAGCTACTGAGTACTTGAAAAGTGGCTAGTTGGAATTGAGGTGAGCAGTAAGTATAAAACATACACTATATTTTAACGATTTAGTATGAAGAAAAGAATATTAAATAGCTCATGAATAATTTTTAAAATATCGATTACATGCTGAAATAATATTTTGAACATATTAGATGAAATGAAATGTTATTAAAGTGAGTTTTGCCCATTTGCTTCACTTTTGGTCTATGTGGCTTCTAGAAAAGTTAACACGTCCTAAGTGGCCTGCACGTGTGGCTTACATTATACTTCTATTGGACCGCATTGCTCTAGACCCTGAACGCTTTACCCTTTCTGCATTACCCTCCCCCCAAAAAAGGAGCTTATGCTCTTCCCAGTAATGAAAAAAGTGAGATCTTCATTCACTGCAAGATTTATGTTTTGTTTGCATGGGAGCAAACCACAGCATAAAATAGTTAAGACCCAAAGTCAAACATTAACCCTGAAACAATCTTCAAAGCCTGCAAGAACAAAAGAACACACACTCTACCCTCGGCTTGACTTGCTTGACCTGCTTTCCAACCTGGACTAAAGCCGCAGAGTTCAAGAAGTTCAATGACTGTCTGAGCTTTAATGTCTAATCAAAAGCCAACATTTGCTTGTGTTTTTGCTCTTGCTTTATGCCCACTTGTGCTACGTGCAGACAGAAGAGCACAGTGCGGTTGGGAGGAGGCCAGCCTGTGTGGCATTTTCACCAGGGCCCATGGGTTGGTTTTCAGAGGGTTAATACTTCAATGATTTAATGATTACTGTTGGGTGTCCATTTTCAAGGAAATATATAAAAGACATGTCTGTCCATTGGACATTGGACGGCCTAAGGACTCCTTAAGAAAGCCCAAGCCAAGGGCGCCGGGTGGCTCAGTGGTTGAGCGTCTGCCTTTGGCGCAGGGCATGATCCCAGGGTCCTGGGATCGAGTCCCTCACTGGGCTCCCTGCAGGGAGTCTGCTTCTCCCTCTGCCTGTGTCCCTGCCCCTCTTTCTGTGTGTCTCATGAAAGAATAAATAAAATCTTAAAAAAAAAAAAAAAGAAAGAAAAGAAAAGAAAAAAAAAAAGCCCAAGCTATTCATAAGCTGTAATTGTGGCTCAGAAGCTGGACTGGTTCAGAGCTGAGGCTGGGCTTTTATGTTTTCCTCTTGAAAGATCCCTAAGTAGAAAATATTTCCTGAAATGCGAGCAACTCCACAGGTGCCATCTAATAGGACAGGACTTGGCTATGAAAACCAAAAACGTCCTGGTCCTTTCTGCAGAACTCTTGGCCCAGACCAGCCCCAACCCAGCTCTGGCCATTTGACCTCTGTGCTCACTTCCTTTACTCCCTGCAGCCCCGGGAGGCTGTCCTGTGTCCCCGCCTTCACCTGTGACAGTGCTATTTCGAGAGCCTTTGTAATGTTCGGCACATTTACACCCGAGCCAGGCCTTCAGCCGACCCTGGGCCCTCTCCCTCTCCTACTTTCCCAGTGCGTCCCCCTCTTTCATCCTCCAATCCTTCTTTCTCCCCTGCAAACATAGAAAGGAAGAGGCCCTGGCACTGGAAACCTTCCTGGGGTGGTGGTGGGCTGGACCCTCCACCCTACAGCCCCTCCTTAGGTGGGATTAAGTGTTCCTCCCAGCGTCCCAACACTGGGCAGCTGTCCCTGAGCCCTTAATGGGGGATCAACCAATGAGGCTCCGAGGGCTGCAGCGCAGAGGGGCCCTGCGTCGGTTAGTCACAGGGCTGCGTGTACTCACATAACCTCTCTCTCTCTGCAGTAGACCCAACTGCCACCTCGCCCACTTCCTCATGCTCTCGCCTCATCTTTCTGGATTCATCAGAGGCTTAGCATTCCCAGTGGATAACACTCCATGTGGCAAGGTGGAAGGTGCAGGAAAACCCCGAGGCTCAGGCCGCTCACTCGCTGTGTGGCCCCATGCGTGTCGTGGAACCTCTCTGGGCCCAGGCTTCAGTGAAGTGAAAGACTGACTTGGATGAGACCTAGAAGCCCTTGCTGTCCTACAATTCTGGGGTCCATGAACTTCACAGATCCTCTGTGGTCATCCCTACCCATGTCCCTACATCTTTATTTCCTGTGACTCTGGACTTCCATGGTATCCCATTTTTTTGGAGATTTGTGAACCGAACAGGTCCACTTACATCCCAGGCTCCAGGATGCTGTTGAGTTACATTATCACTGCACAGGATTTTTGTTTTTTTGTTTTTTGTTTTTTGTTTTTTAATTAAAAACTGGGCAGCCCGAGTGGCTCAGTGGTTTAGCGCTGCCTTCAGCCCAGGGCGTGATCCTGGAGACCCGGGATCGAGTCCCACATCAGGCTCCCTGCCTGGAGCCTGCTTCTCCCTCTGCCTGTGCCTCTGCCTCTCTCTCTCTCTGTGTCTCTCATGAATAAATAAATAAAATCTTTAAAAAGTTATTAAAAAAATAAAACCTTAAAGGGGAAGAAATTACCACAAAGGGTAATTTGGAGTGTGAATGAGGCCTACGTTTATTTGTACAAGAACTGTGTGAAATGTTATCATTTGTTTATATATTTGCTTCTTTGTTTTTGAGTTCTTGGCTAAGGGGAAGCACTCTTACCCCACAGGGTACTTGCAGAGTCACTGCTGGGGGCTTCAAGATGCTATCTCTCTGCCGCTGACTCTCCCCACCGCCTCCCAGTTGACACACTGCAGACGGATAACAGTCACCAAAGCCGCCCTAACCACCCTGCTCCTGCCCAAACTCCTCCTTGACTCCCTCTGGGCCAACTGGACTGAGCGCAACCCACTCAGCGTGGCAGGTCAAGGCAACCCGCAGCACGGCCTCCACATCCTGACCCGCCTGTCCCCCTGCCATGCCTCCCCCACTCCACCCAGCATCCCTGGCATTAGGACGGTCACGACACAACCCGGTCTCCCCGCTCCCAGGAACGTCCTCCGCCCTCCCCACCTGACAGACCCAGTTCTGTAAAGCTACTGTCGAAACTCAGGCTAGGCTTTCTGTCTTCAAAATCCCCTAGACAACACCACTCAAGAGAAATGAATACAAGTCACATGTGTAATTTAAAGGTTTCCAGGAGTCACATTTAAAAAGAAACAAACAAACAAACAAAAAACAGATGAAATCTATTTCAATCACATATTTTATTTAACCCAATATATCCAAAATAGTATTACTTTAACATGCAAACAAACAAAGTTATCAATGAATTCCTTTACGGGGGCTTTTGGGGTGTTTTTTTTTGGGGGGGTGCATTTTTTAGATGCACCACATCTAAATCCAAGGTGCATTTTATGCTTGCAGAGCCTCTCACTTAGGATCCTAAATTGTCAGAAAACACACAACCTGTATTTAGATCTCATAAGGTCTAAATTGAAAAAGATTTGTGCACCCGAGTTGTTCCAAACGTGCTAAAAAGTCTGTTAGTAACTGTGCCCAGTATTCTTTCAGTTAAACTTAAATGAATTAAGCGGTGCCTGGGGGGCTCAGTCGGTGAAACATCTGTCTCCGGCTCAGGTCAGATCCCAGGGTCCTGGGATCAAGACCTGCATCGGGCTCCCTGCTCTCTCTCTCTCTCTCTAATAAAAAAAATCCCTAAGTAAAGAACTAATAAACTTAAATTAATTAAAATAAAATAATATTGGGCAGCCCGGGTGGCTCAACGGTTTAACGCTGCCTTCAGCCCAGGGTGTGACCCTGGAGACCCGGGATCAAGTTCCACGTCGGGCTTCCTGCATGGAGCCTGCTTCTCCCTCTGCCTGTGTCTCTGCCTCTCTCTGTGTCTTTCATGAATAAATAAAATCTTTAAAAATAAAATAAAATAAAATAATATTAAATTTTCAACTCTTCAGTCACACAGGCAGCTTTGGCCAGGATACAATAGCCACGAGTGACTAGAGGGATGGTGCGGGGCCGGGTGGGGCAGCCCCAGGCCCTTGGAACCTCCCCAGAGGCATTCAGCCCACTTGGCTTCCTTTGGGATGGTTTCTGCGTGTGTCCTCAGCTAGATCACAAACCCCACAGGTGCCACAGGCAGAGCCACACCTTTCCCTCCTACGGTCCCAACCCCGGTGCCCGGCATGGAGCCCCCCTACACCAGGCTCTGAGTGAATACTTTATGGATGAATGGAAGAAAGAGTAGATGGATGAGAGATCTCACTCTTCCCGTTAGGTTATCACTTATTTCAGCACCTATTTCATCCTTCTGGCCTGTCCTATTGTGCAAACAGAGCGTGGCCCACTAAGGGGCTACTAAGCGTGGCCCACTAAGGGGCTTGCTGGCTAGCAAGCATTTGCTCCTCTTCGAGATGTTCAGCATGCTACCACCACCTAAGTCACATTTTGCACCTGATTTGATACTCATCCCTACGAGGACACGTGTGTATACCATACAGAAAAAATCGTTCTTAGGGAAAATGGTTCTCAGGGGGTGACTCTTTCAAATTCCTCTTAGTAGTAGAGTCATCTAACGGGCCCCCCGGATGTGTTAGGACCACACTGCACAGTGAGAACCGAGATCGGTTCCCCCCCAAGCAGTGCTCTCAGCGCGGATTTCCCAGATTCCCCACCTGTGCCCCGGCCCTGCCTCCCTCATTCGCGAATTCGTTATTCGCTAAACCAAACGCCTGACTTCTAGTGATCTGCAGGCACTCCACTAGAACAGCAACTTTAAATGGGGAGGAAGGAAGGAAGGAAGGAAGGAAGGAAGGAAGGAAGGAAGGAAGGAAGGAAGGAAGGAAGGGCATCATCAGAGGGCAGAGGAGCCTGGTGTGCAGAGTGTGCAGAGCAGCCGACAGCTCCCCCCTCGGGGCAGGGTGACAGCAGGCTGCGGCCTGGTGGGTGCAGCTGCGATTACACCCATTTCCAGGATGCCTGGAGCCTTATCCGGACATTAGTACCTGGAGACACAAGTCTTGCTTCTAGGACAGAGGAATTAGTATCAAAGAATTAGGTGGATTCTTATCAGCTAGGCTCTGCAGGGAATCCCTGGGTGGCTCAGCGGTTTAGCGCCTGCCTTCGGCCCAGGGCCTGAGACCCTGGAGACCCGGGATCGAATCCCACGTCAGGCTCCCTGCATGTGTCTGCTTGTGTCTGCTTGTGTCTCTGCCTCTCTCTCTGTGTCTCTCATGAATAAGTAAATAAAATCGTTTAAAAAAAAAACTAGGCTCGGCAAACCATAAATCAGTATCAGTGTTGCCGGGAAAACCTCCAGATGGAGCAAGGTGAGGGTGGGTGGTGGGGCTGAGCCCACGCACGTGTGCGGCCCCTGGACTTTTATCACAGGACGTGAGCCCTGGGGCTCTAGGATGTGGCTGGGAAGATTCCTGAGGAACCCAAGAGTTTCTCACCCCTGCCACACGCTGCCAGGGTCCCTTTGCACCCCGAGGAAAGGACATCAGCCTCCCTTGCTCCCTGAGTCTCAGCAATGTGGAACGTATGATTTTGTTTTTTCTCATCTCCCATTGTGTGCACCCTTCCCCCCATTGTCTGTACCCTGCAAGCCCTCCACATGCAGCTCTTAAGGGGGTAGGCCTTGCACCCTGCAGATCCCCTGCCACTGATCCTAATTAAGCCCTTCTGAAAGATATCAGGACTCCCACTGAAATCCTCCTACAACACACCCCATGGTCACTGCTCCAGTCCTCTCCGAGATTCTATTTATCCAACATACCTGATGTCTGAATAGGAGAAGGAAGGAGTGAGTATCTGCTCAGAGGATACCGCCCAGTCCAGGTGGTCACTTGACCTGGATCTGTAACGATGCCCATAGGACTGGGGTGGGGGGTGGGGGGGCAGGCAGGACTCTGTTCAGAACTTCCTTCTTTGTTTCTTGTCTTTTCATTATTTTTAAGTGTATTGGGGCTATTCAAAAAAATTTGTTTTGAAAACATTGGAATTACAAGAATATCCAAGGCAGCAATTATAAAGGGAGCCTCACTTTTAGGTCCAAAATGTCCCACCCGAGTTGGAATTTCCTGTCAAGTTTCCTCCCTTGAATATTTTTCCTTATAGCTACATGATTTCCAATTGATTTTATATTTAGTAGTGGTTCCCAGAATTCCTGAGACAATAGACATTTTACCAAAAAAAAAAAAAAAGTTACATGACTAAACGAGTCCTCATATTAAAAGAATTAATGGCAATGGAACAGATGGGATTAAAAGTGTCCTTTGTCACCAGATGAAGGCTAGTAGAACACTGACTTTCTGTCAGGCTTGGTTAAGTGACTGCCTTAGCCAAGGTACAAATGACGGAAACTCTGTTTAAGCAAAATAGCTGCGTATTGCCTTATGAATCTGGGATATTTATGAATGAATGGATAAGGACTTCAGGAAGGGCTGGATCCAGGTACCAAAGCAAGGCTGTCAGGACTCTTACTTTCATGATCTTTGTTTCTCACCTTGGCTTTCTTCTGAATTTTATTTTATTTTTTAATTTTTTAAAGATTTATTTATTTATTTGTTTAAGACAGAGAGAGGGAGAGAGAGAGTGGGGGAAAGATCAGAGGGAAAAGGAGAGAATCTCAAGCAGACTGAGCCTGGAGCCTGACACAGGGCTCCATGTCATAATCCTGAGATCATGACCTGAACCAAATTATGACACTTAACCGGCTGAGCCACCCTGGCACCCCTTTCCTCTGAATTTCTTTTTAATTTGGAGGATCCCTGGGTGGTTCAGCAGTTTAGCGCCTGCCTTCGGTCCAGGGAGTGATCCCGGGGTCCTGGGATCCAGTCCCGCATCGGGCTCCCTGCATGGAGCCTGCTTCTCCCTCTGCCTGTGTCTCTGCCTCTCTCTGTGTGTCTCTCATGAATGAATAAATAAATAAAATCTTTAAAAATAATAAAAATAAAAAATTCGTATTCTCTCCTGATGCAGCAGTGGCCTTCAACCACTGTGAGCAAATGGCTATTGGCTGTTTCTAGATCACATGTCCTGGCTTAGAAACCCTAGCGAGGGGGAAAAGAATAGTAGGTGTCTAAATAAATCAATCTTTCAGATTCTTGTGGGCCCGGCTTTTATCACATGTCCTCCTCTGCAACAAGCGTGTGTGTGTGTGTGTGTGTGTGTGTGTGTGTGTGAATAGGTTGCAGTCCTGCAACCTGTGAAAAATGAAAGTTCAAGAAGGAAAGGAGGGAAAGGGAATGATTTGGGAGCTCTGTGCTACTGAACAAGGCAAATTTTACAATTTGAGAGGAGGAGAGAGGTAGCCGGGCCCTGACTTGGAGGTGGCTCAGAGACCACTCGCTGCCTGGACGTGCCTGCTCCCCGGCTCCCGTGCTAGAAGCTGCAGCTCAGTCCTCGCAGGTGCCCCTCGCACACCCACGCGTCCTTTCACAACTCCTTAAAAAAACAAAAAAAAAAACAAAAAACAAAAAAAACACCACCCTGAGTGGGCTATTAGAGGTGGAGGCAGAAGGAAAAAGGCAAAAGAAAAGAGTGTCTGCTGGGCCAGTCCCTGGGCCCCTCTCCGCTGCAAGTCATCGTCCCACAGGGGTCCCCGCACTGTCAGCCCCTTCCCTGCAGGGGCCACGACCTGAGACAGCCCGGATCCGAATTCCCACCCCACGCTGACTTCACGGCCTGGATCATCTGACCTGGACACTGAAGAAAATACCCCACCCAACCTTGCACAAGATCCTCGTGACTGATCTGACTACCTCTGCCCCTGAGGCCAGGATGGTGTATTAATCTGGCCCGTTCCCAGGGGGTGATGAACTTTCTAGAAGCTGAGCCAACTGTGCACACCGGGAGCCTCGAAGGCCAACAAAACAGATCTCTCGCCCATCAGGCCACCCTCATCCACGTAGACTCTTGGGAGCAGCCAGGGGTCTCTCTTCTCTCTGCTCTCCCTCCCTCTCTTGTCTCCCAAGACCCTTCTGGTGTCCCCACCCCATTGGTTCCAGCTCCAGTGTCTGATTCTCCAGGTTCCCAGTGCTTCTAGAAGGGCCCCCGGGGTCCTTCTGATTCTTCAGCACGGAAGAGTACAAAGGAAGTGCATGTCTTTCTCCTGACGACGTTGACCACTTCTCACAGCTGAGCCAGGCTAACAATGTTTTCATCTCTTTGCCCCATGGTTACCCCATTCTTTCAACACTCCATGTTCCGGCAAGTTCTTTGCCTGTTGTCTGGCCACCGGTATTTTCCCCGATCTGTCTACAGGTAGCAGAGCAATCGTTCTGCATTTGTGAGCTCATTTTCTCAGGGTGGATCGTTTGGATGAAATGAGGCCAATCAGGTGAATTTCTTTCTTCTGAGGGGCCAACTACCTTCTACGCTTCCCTTGTCCAGATTATCATCTGGGCAACAGAGAGAGGGAATAAGGGTGCGTTGTCTCTGAGGTTGAGGTACGCTTTGAAGAATTTCATTACTTATTCGTGTTCCAAATATGCATCTGGGCCAGGCCCTCACTGGTAGTGGTAAGCCAAGCAGACATAATCGCCACCATCATGGCAAATTAACAGCTAATTCCCAGTTGCCTTTTATAATTCCTCAAGAAATCACATGTCAAGGCAGCAAACAGCTAAAACCAGCAGGTAACAGGGGATGAAAAGAGGGGGGGGTGCGTTATCTCTGCTGTAAAAAATTTACTGCAATGGTCACAATTATTACACAGCTCTGGCGGTCAGAGGTCTAAAATGGGCCTCTCTGGGCTAAACTCAAAGTGTCAACAGAGCCGTGTTCCTTCTGGAGGTTCCAGGGGAGGATCCAGTCTCTTGTCTTTTCCAGATCCTAAAGGCCACCTGCGTCCCTTGGCTGATGGCCTCCTTCCTCCATCTTCAAAGCCGACGGTGGTAGGCTGGGCCCTTCCCGGGCTGCCGTCTCTCTTGCTTCCCTCTCCTACCTCTCCGTTCCACTTTTAAGGACCCTTGCAATTCCACTGGGCCCACCCAGATGATTCAGGATGGTCTCTCTATTTTAATGAGCTGATCAACAACCTCGTCCTTTACCACAAAATTTAATGAACTCACAGGCTCCAGAGTCTAAGGCATGGCCATGCTTGGGAAGCCATGATTCTGGCTAATGGAACTTCCGAATCCCCTCTTCAAGACACCAGGAAAGATGGGATCCTAGCCTACCAGGCTGAGGCAGCAGGGCCCAGAGTGCTGTGTCTGCCCGCCGCCCCCACCACCACCCCTGCACCTACCCCCTGGTCAATGCGCTGAGCTGGGCCTCTTGGGGCCTCCACTTCATCACCTCAGACAGCGAGTCTCTTGCCCTGATTCCTCAGGCTCTTTGATTACCTGGTGTTTCTAAAGTGTTCTTCCATTCCCAACCCAGACTTAGCCTGAAGCAAGGGAAGAAACAAGAATCCAACTGACCTCCTATGACCTCAGTTTCCCTCACGTAACTTGTAGCTCTCACAAACCCAACAGAAGACTCAAGACTGCTCTCTCCCCCACATCCCTTACCTGTTCTGGGCTGATGACAGACAGCCTCAGGACTAACTCATCACAGGCAAAGGGGGGAGAAGCTTCTCCAAGATCTTCTGGAGAGATTCATGGTTCTTCCATGCTAAATTAACGTGAACATTCTTCGATTCACACTCTCGCCTTTCCTCATTCCCCCAAGACCAGGATCTGACACGCGTCTCAATCCAAACCATTTTAATCATCAAAACTGACCAACTATTTAGTGGTTTATTGGCTCTCTGACCTCCACCGGAAGTTCCCCAAACCCATTGCCTCACTGAGTGCCAAGCCCCCAGAATAACAAGATTCAAGGGCTGTGGAAACACATCTGAAAAATGTTTCTAACTTTTCTCATATAGAAGTGTGCACGGACAGGAAAGAGAAAGGGGGATTAAGCTAGAATCCAATCTGAAAAAAATGGTTGAAGTCATTTCTAGCAAAGTCCTGAAATGGAAAGAGAAACTTCTCTACAAAAGGCACATCATGTGGTTCTCACAACAGGCGACTGACACGGGGTGTTTAGTTACAGACTGAGAATGGTGAGGGAGAGAGTGCTAGAAACAGTGAGGCCTCTCGTAACACTCACAAATAGTCTAAGACCACCAACACAACCCTCTGCCGAGGCATGCGGTTTCTGAATCCATTTGACTGAATATTCCATGTCCTTGAATTTAAAAGCAAGAGAGCTTTCCCTTGGGACATTGTGAGGTAGGTCACAGAGTTTGGTCTGTTATTAAAAATCCAATTCTGGGCAGCCTGGGTGGCTCAGTGGTTTAGCACCACCTTCAGCCCAGGGAGTGATCCTGGAGACCCGGGATCGAGTCCCACGTCGGGCTCCCTCCATGGAGCCTGCTTCTCCCTCTGCCTGTGTCTCTGCGTGTCTCTCGCCTCTCTCTGTCTCTCATGAATAAATAAATAATATCTTTTTAAAAAAATCCAATTCAAAGGCCCATCACTCAGGGAGTCCCCCTAATGCCAAGCCAACTTCTTGTGCAAAAAAGGCTTTCAGCAGAGTTGCACACATTTTAATTGAGGGAGAACTGGAAGGGGGTGAGTTTGGTGCTATGGGCTCTCATAAAAAGGAAACCCTGGAGCACTCAGGGCCAGAGATTGCAGACAGAAGGCAAAGACGATTGGATGTGTACCCAGGCTTCCTTTGGAGGAACTACTTGTGGTGGGGCACATCCTGAGGCGTAGGAGAACTTGAGAAGCACTCAGTATAATTTTATTATTACGAAGAAAAGAGAGGAGATTTCTGAGCCCTCTGCGCTATAGGCTCAGTTTCTTCAGGCTGTGTTGCTAAGAGGTGACCAAACAGGGTCCTCCCGGGGGGGAGGTCCCTAGAGAGTTTTCACAATTTATGCCCTCACCAGTTAGTTCATCCCCTGTGTCATCTCTCTAGCACAATGCGGAATCCATCACACAAGGCTGTTAAGAGTCCGCTGAGCTTAATGGTGTGGGACATGCCTGCCACATACAACTTCGGGAGAAAAAGCAGCTTACAGTATAGTCTCTACTCCACAATTCTGATCTTGTTATTACAAGCGTGTCTATACATATGCTTTATATGTATGAGGTTGATGTTAGAAGGAATTCCGCAAAAATTGTATAGTGTAAAGCTCATGAGTGAATTTTTCATCACCCTTTTTTATTTTCCAATTTTTCTACAATCAATATAGATTGCTTTACTATCCTCCCCCCCCAAAAAAAAGAGAGAGAGAGAGAGAGAGAGAGAGAGAGATTAATTAAAACAAAATGTCAGGTAAGCCTCTTGCTATAGAGACCAAAGTTTAAATTCTTCTATCTCCTACTTTGGCATAGGATCCTGTCTTCTATGTGGTTTATGTATACAATGGAATATTACTCAGCTGTTAGAAATGACAAATACCCACCATTTGCTTCAACGTGGATGGAACTGGAGGGTATTATGCTGAGTGAAGTAAGTCAGTCGGAGAAGGACAAACATTATATGTTCTCATTCATTTGGGGAATATAAATAATAGTGAAAGGGAATAGAAGGGAAGGGAGAAGAAATGTGTAGGAAATATCAGAAAGGGAGACAGAACGTAAAGACTGCTAACTCTGGGAAACGAACTAGGGGTGGTAGAAGGGGAGGAGGGCGGGGGGTGGGAGTGAATGGGTGACGGGCACTGGGGGTTATTCTGTATGTTAGTAAATTGAACACCAATAAAAAATAAATTAAAAAAAAAGGATACTGTCTTCTTTTTTTTTATTTATTTATTTTTTTATTGGTGTTCAATTTGCCAACATATAGAATAACACCCAGTGCTCATCCCATCAAGTGCCCCCCTCAGTGCCCATCACCCAGTCACCCCCACCCCCCCACCCACCTCCCCTTCCACCACCCCTAGTTTGTTTTCCAGAGTTAGGAGTCTCTCATGTTCTGTCTCCCTTTCTGATATTTCCCACTCATTTTTTCTCCTTTCCTATCTTCTAATGCGCTAAAACCAAATTATGCAGAAAAGGAGAGAGGACAAGAATTCTTGAAGCCCCAGGGTCCTAGTAACCAAAGGGCTGGTGAGGCTGTGGGGTCAGCAGACTTCTAGGTCCTGGCTGGAGCAGGTCACCATTTTGTGAAGAACCTACTCTTCTCTCTTTGGCTTTAGAAGGCTTCATCCGGGGCTCTTTGCTGGACAGAGAGGTTCCTCACCCGGGTCTGGATGACCCAGATTTGTCCACAGCATGGGGAGGTCGAGACCCTGGGCTGGACTCGTTGGGTCTGTCTAGCGTCAGGTGTGAAGCAGGGAGGGTGAAGTCACTGCCCGTGTTTGCCCAGCTTGGCCAGTTCTGTTTGGCAGCTGGGTGTGGAGGACACAATGCCCACTGCAGCTGTGAGTACAGCAGGCCGGGTCCGGCACACGTGGTTCCCACGGCTGCCTCCTCCCAGAGGACAACGCCCTGCCCAAGGCCAGGCTTTCAGAAGGGTGCTCCCCCCCCCATGTCCTTCACTCTACGTATTATGGTGTAATGGAAGGAATGAAACAGACATCAAATCACTAAGTTGGAACCTGCTACCTCCTAGCTGTGTGACCTTGGTACTTAGCTTCCTGAACCTGTGTCCTTATACATAAAACTGAAAATTATCTTTTTTTTTGTTTTTGGTTTTTTTTTTAGATTTTATTTACTTATTCATGAGAGACACAAAGAGAGAGGCAGAGACACAGGCAGAGGGAGAAGCAGGCTCCATGCAGGGAGTCTGTTACAGGACTTGCTCCCAGGACCCCGGGATCATGCCCTGAGCCAAAGGCAGACCATCAACCACTGAGCCATTCAGGCGTCCCAAGTTGTGGGTTTTAAATGAGAACATGGTATGAAAGACACTTTGTATTGCACAGCAGTCCACACAGGGTTGTCATTCTCATAAGGAGGCAGGGCCTACCTAGCCTTCTGCACCCTTGTTCCCATCATGGCAGGACCTGGGAAGCAAGAGTCACAGTCCTAAGCCACCTGGATAAAGAAGTCCCTGCCCACCTTTGCCATCTCATCTGCCACCCTCGTGACAGGTGCCACCTCCCAGCAAACCACCTCCTCGTAGCCCCCAGGGAGGATGGTGGTGGCTAGTTTGGGAGGAAGTTAGGAGGGAGGTTTCAGCTGAAACAATGAAACAACAGATAAATGACACCAAACTGTGTTGTGAGAGGAACCCACCTGGAGCCCTGGCAAAGGGTGAGCGGCCGGGAGAGTCCAACGCCCCATCCCCGTTGAGGGCAACAGGGCCCTGGGAGGGAGGGTTTGCACAGACGACTATTGCTTTAGGCTTAGGACGGTGGGGGCCAGATGCAAGAGAAGGTCCCACTCCCCTCATCGCCCCCTCCCACACCACCTCCCAGGGAGCCCAGGAACCACGGTTGGTGACTATGGGAGGAGGTGAGCAAGGAAAAGAAAGAAGGGACCCTCTCCCTGCCCTGCCCAGGCAGCCAGCCCCCTCCGGAGCAGAGACAGAGTGACTGGAAGATCCCCCTGTCTGAGAGAGCACACGTGCTGGTTTACGTGTGGAAATGACACTATGACATTCCTCAGAGCACCCAGGAAAGTCTGGAGATGTTTCCAGATGCACGGGGCAGTGGGGGGAAACACAAAGCTGCTTTGTGACTACAGCCCAGGAATGTGTGATTCAGTGCATTGATGTCCTAATCATGTGTTTGTTGAGCACCACTGAACACTGGTCCAAGCGCTCGCTTGTATTAAATCGTTAGGGCCTTGCGACCCCACTATAATGCATAAGCCCCAAGTTTCAGAGGAGGAAACAGGCACAGAGGAGCCAGGTAACTTGTCCAAAAGTCACAGAGGTTGCGTTGGAAGCCAGATTCACCCTTCAGGCCTCAGCCGAGGCCCTCTCCCCGGGGCCATCTTGGATCCTCTGGATCCCAGAGCCCCTCACCTCTCAGGCTGAATTGCGATTGCCTGTTTTGGTGCTGATGTCTCCAGTTACGATGACCTTCTCCAGAACAAGGACTGGATCTGTCTCATTTGTATGGGGGCAAGTCTGTGGAGGCCGAGAAAATTAAGGCCATTCCACCTCAAGTTTAGCACAAGTCCAGCCATCTTGGGCCCCTGTGAATAAGAGCTGAACTCTACAGGAAAAACAGCAGAATGTCCTCGGCAGGAAATCCCATATCAGATCTTAACTCCCCCACCATGTCCCCCATATTGGAATGGAAAAAATTCCTCCACCCCTTATGAAAATCCCCTAGACCAGCCCATAAAAAACCCAGCTGGAACCCACCTTGGGGTCCAAGCCCCTGCTCTGTTGTGTGGAGTATCCTTGGACCCAGGCTCGAGCTTGTAAATAAACCCTCATGTGCTTGCATCGGTGTCGGCTCCTTGGTGGTTTCTCGGATTTGCAATCTTGGGCACAACAGGCCCAAAGCACAGAACATGCTGCCTCAGTGGCTGCCTGTCCCACCTGAAGCCGAGCTGCAGAGAGCTGTGGCTCTACGCACTGGTGCCCAGCTGGCCCTCGGGAGCCACAGAGCCTAGAGCAGGGCCAGGGATGAGCAGAAGCAGCCTGGAGGTGAATCCCAATGAAGGGGTTTTGGGGGAATTTGGAAGAGGCATGGGACAACTGTGGGGTGTGGAGGATGAGAGAAGAGGGTGTTTGGAGACAAGGACTGGAATCCTGGAATCCTACTTAGGGATGCCCAAGAATCCCATACACATATTTGCTTGAAACAACATTTTTGGTGGCTGGAATGAGGCTTTTGTGGTGGTGGTTTATTTTATTGTGTTTGTTTCCAACACTGCTCTGAGACCGAACTGTGTCTTGGCTTCCCGGTCTCAGGGAGATCTATATTCCTGGAACCCGGTAGGATGCATAGTAGGTGTTTGGTAAATAAGTGTCGAATTGAATGGAAAGGAAATTGCAAAGTATCCTGTAGGCTCTTAGTCATCTGTCTGCTTCTGAGAGTCGAACGTGTCCCGGAGGAGGGGGAGGCAAAGCCGTCACAGGGATAAACCCTGAAGAGCAGCCTTTGGGCAACTGGACCCCAGCTAAAAACCCAAAAACCATTGGTGTGCGGTTCATGGTCAGGCAGCTGGCAAGAGCCTGGGCCAGTGCTCGAAAGGTCAGGGCTTGAGCAGAATGCATGAATGTGTGGTACCCCTGACCCCCCAGGGCTCAGATGAGCAGTTGCTTCTGGGGTGGTGTGAGTCAGAGGTGAAAGCTGGAGATTGGACACAGTCCTGGCCTTGTCTGTCACCTCGGCTTGGTTCGAGGGTGTCCTTCCAGCCCTTTTTGATTAAATTCTATTTACCATTTTCTACTTTTAGGTGACCTTTGACAATATCCACCCTTTGAAATGGTCTGCCCAAAGGATTCCGAAAGGTCAACATCTTGTATCGGGTATTTTATAAAAGGGCCCTTCTTTTCTACATGTGGAACCCAGCTGGGTGGAAGTTTTTTTGCTAGAGAGGCCAGCCTTGAAATATCCATCTCACACATAATCAATTCAAGACTGGTCCTTGGTTTTCTCTCACTTCCTTGGGGGGGATTCTTCTGACGCTATGGAGCAGAGGGGGCTGTGAGAGGGGTTGATGCCCTTTGTAGCGAGAGTTAGTTCAAAGTCTTATCATTGGCAGCCTTGAAAGGAGGGCGGAGAGGAGGGAGTCTCTCCATGTACAGCTGGATGGTCGTGGCCTCAAGAAGAAATGTGAACTAGCCAGGACTCCCTAATGAGGACCAGAGGCAGCATCCTCAGATATCTTCAGTTCTGTGGGTCTTCAGCACAGCGTCTGTCCACAACTTCCAACCACACTCTCCCACGTCAGAGTGCCAGTGCCACAAAAGAAATGCCTCAAGGCAGAAGAGCCCAGGAAGACAAATTAGAGAGGGCGAAACGAGACCTCGGACTTTCATGCCCCCTGGAGACAACTCCTTCTCTTCTGCACCTTTTTCAAGAAACCCAGGAATTCCAGCTTACTCTCTACAAGCAGCCGAGCTTGGGGTTCTTCATAAACACAAAAAACAGAGAAACATGTGAACAGGCACTTTGCTGACTTTCATCGGAGTGGTTTTAAATGTTTGACACGGATGATGAGAAACAGGGATTTTGTTTTCCAATTGGTGTAATTTGGGTAGGAGTTTGATGTCTCCTTTTCTGCTGGATGTGCTTCTTCGTAATGCAACGTGGAACCTTTTGAGGCAAAGATTAAACAAGTATCTGCTGCGGTATAAATTATGGCAGCCATCCCGTGCCTGGGGAGAGCTCCAGGTCACCTCAAGGGGAATCATCATCTCCTCCTCCACCAAGAATCATATCTGGGGAGACGCCTGGGTGGCTCAGCGGTTAAGCACCTACCCTTGGCTCAGGGCATGATCCTGGAGTTCCGGGATTGAGTCCCACATCAGGCTCCCTCTATGGGGCCTGCTTCTCCCTCTGCCTATGTCTCAGCCTCTCTCTCTCTGTGTCTCCCATGAATAAATAAATAAAATTTTTAAAAATTAAAAAAAAAAAGAATCATACCTGGAGTCTCTTTCTGGTTACATAAGTTACACACAGGTTATATGGAGCCGGAGAGCATCTGCTGCCCAGAGGGAGGGGGACAATGGCACCATCTGTGGTCATAACACGGGGCTCTGAACAACAAATACCAAAGGACATGGCCAGCACTTCTCTAGGGAAACAATGATCCAACTTTCATGTTTCACAACAGTAGGCAAAATGGCCAGTATGACCGCGTGCTTCAAAATGGTGCTCAGCAGGAAAGCCAGGGAAGTGTGGGTGAGGAAAGGTGGTCACTCAGGCGGGTGGCACCAACGGTGTCAACAGGGGTCTGGAGCTAAGCCTCCCAGGACCCAGGCACCCTGCCCAGTAGCCCTGCCCAGGGCATATGGGTGAGCACAGGCATGTGCATTGAAGAACGTAGGCAGCCCAAGTAGCCCACCTTGGCCCAGCACGGCACTGAACAAGTTGTGGGGCTGCCATCTTTCCAATAACCCCTGAAGCCTGTGCGGGATGAGGACCAGCCAGGAACCATCCCTGTGGAGGAGCAAACCATGCAAGACTCGTCTCCAACAGCGACAACGTTGGCAGCCATGTGCAACGAAGTAAGTATGTGATGAGGCCCTCTTCTTGCTCCAGTCTGCAGACCCAGAACTGAAGCCCTTTGGTCTTTTTAGATAAGGCCCTGGGATCTTTAACCTTGTGCCTCCAGCTTGTGCAGAAGCTCATATCAGTCCTATTTGTTTCCATCTCTCTCACAATCCCTGTAGGTGTGAGCTCGAATGGCTTTTCACAATACTGATCTATGAGTTACTTGTATTGAATTTCTGGCTTCTCAGTAAGTTCAGGGCTACCCTCAAGTGGCCCCAGGTTTACAGAAGGTCTCCTGGCAGTCTCTCTAGGGCGGCCAGCAGCAATGGGTTACACGCTGCTGGAAAGGTACAGTTCCTCCCCTGACCCCACTGGCTGTTCGGCACTATCAGACCCCTTCTCTTCAGCCCAGTGACCACCACATGGCCCTATCTGTTATGAAACTGTGACTTCCTAAGTCTGCTTTTTTTGGCTGGAGTTTCTCGTCTTTCTTTCCACAGGGTCTCAGGAGGACCGCACATGCCTTTTGCCTCTTCCTAGCATCTTCCTGGGGTATTATGAGTCTATGCAGAGAGGGGAACTGACCCTGGTTTGCTTGGGGACCAGGAAATCAGGTTTCAATCAGAGAAGCATGAAGACAAATGTCACCACCTTCCTTCCCTGCAGTGGCAAAAAGTGCCCAAGAAGAGACCAAGTGGGCCGGGCCAGCCTTTGGTATTTTTCTATCTCTCAGTTATGCAAGGAAGCCACTTACTGGTGAGTTTTAAGTGGGGAGAAGGAAATGGATCTGGCAAATTAAACGGAAAGCTGTCTGAAGTAAGATGAAGGCCGTGCTCTGCAATTTGTCCCCAGCCTCAGGTCACAGACTGGGGCTTTCCACTCCATTTCTGTGTGTCCTGTCCTTAACCCAAAAACACAGAGACGAACTGCCCCAGGTATGTTGGCTGTCCCCAAAGACCACGAATGAATATAAGATTATTCAGACCCTGCCACCTGTCTTAGCAGCCTGGATTTCCCAGAAAGTCAAATCTGAGGACTCACAGGATTCAAAACTTTGTTAGGGAATGTAATCTCCTAAGGATTATAGGGAGCAGGAGTAAGGAAGAAGGGGCGGGGGGAGGAGAACCAAGCCAAGGAAGCTGGTCACTGAGCTGCCCACCTCTACTAAGGCACATGCTGACTACGTAGGTGGGCATTCGTTCAAAATATTTTTCTTTAACACTCATTACCCCCCAGGTGTTACACAAAAGCTATAGAGCTGGTGCCTGTCCTCACCCCATGGTGGGTGGGGAGGGAGTAATTTACCCATCAGCCCTTGCCTCCCATTGGTGAAAGGTTCACCCTACAGGACTCACCTCCAGCATGCACGTGGTGGGCATCAGGCAGGTCTCGTGGGGGTACCCACAGAGGTGCCCCAAGCAGGGAGATGAGAGGTGACCGGCACGCACATCGACAAAACACTGTTGGGTCCACGTGAAGTCAGCTGGAGCCCAGGTGCCAGGGGCTTGTCCACTGGAGCAGGAGACAGGCAAGGCCAAGAGGAGGGGAAACAGCAGCCATGGGAAGAGCAAGGAAGACAGGGTCATGGCGGTTCTCTGCAGCTCCACACTGGGCCACCTAGAGCCAAACGTCTAGGCCACAAGGAGCACCATGTGAAAGAGCCAGACTCTCTGAGACAGATGGAAGGGACAATAAGCACATTCTAAGTCTGGGGAGCGAATGGCATTTCACAGGCCTCCAGGGGTTTCTCAAAAGGTGCCATGCTCTGACTCATAGTCCATATCCTCCACCAGTTTGGGACCCAGCGAAATCACAGTTCCTGCCTCCTGGGGAGACAGTCACCAACGAAGCCTTAGAAGTTTGCAGGCAGCCTGTGTTCCAGTCCCAGGTCTGCCACCTACTGGCTTTGTGACCTTCTGCAAGCCTCTGTGACCTTCCTGAACAACCTCAATCTCGGTTTCTTTATCTGTACAAGGGGAAATTGAAAAAAAATAATAGGCGAAATGAAAGAGAAATCAATATATCCAATGAGATGACTCAATGTAATGTTTAGCCCATGGTCTGGCACACAATACAGTCTCCATAAATAGGAGCTTCTGTGGTTATCATGCCACCAAACTCCGTGCCTCCAGGAGTATCATGTTTCTCTGGGGAAAATTAGGATGGTATGACACTCAGAGAGGGTTCTAATCCCTTAAATATATCAACTGCTTCTATTTTAACACCGCTGTGAGCAAATAAAAAACTTGGCAAAATCACCTGAAACAAAAATATAATCAAGTAGTAAAATTAGCATCACATTTTTCCATCTTCACTCCGGGGCACAAGTCCTCGCCAACCCCCCGGAGTGAGTCAGTTCTGGCAGAAGAGAAATGATTTCATCCTGCAAGAGAATCTCTTGTTCTTTACCCCACTCATCCTTTTCTTTCAGACTCAGTGTTTCAGCCTCAGGGAGGACGCTTGTGAATGACTCCGTAGGCTTATGACGTGGCCCCGTGTGTTTGTAACTTGTCACAGGCAGACGTACCTACTCCTTGACACTCAATGGTCCCACCTTGCGTCAGTTTTTGAGTGCCTGAGACTCTTCTGGTAGCTTTCTTCTTGCTTGCAGTGATAGGAGTGGTCTCTGTCACCCAACCCTGATGAAATATCAGTGATGAGTTTACAATTTCCTTGGCTCCCCACCCCCCCAAGATGTCTA
This sequence comes from Canis lupus familiaris, assembly GCF_011100685.1. Classification (NCBI taxonomy): domain Eukaryota; kingdom Metazoa; phylum Chordata; class Mammalia; order Carnivora; family Canidae; genus Canis; species Canis lupus. The sequence goes on along the minus strand of NC_049243.1, from coordinate 6,110,760 downwards.
CAGAGCCCTTAGGGATACAGGCGAGTCTCTAGGGGAACACATCCCCCAACAAGGGAGCACAGGCACTCAGGTGTGCTCAGTAGACACTTACTGAGCACTTACTGAGCCCAAGCACTATGATAAGAGCCATCGACTCAGGGGGTCTGCCTTCAGGGAGCTTGTGAGCTAGAGGGGGGGACTGACAAATAGCAGATGATTGCAATACAAAGAGACGGGCAGGGCATATGGGGGAACGTGCCATTGCCCTTTCCAGACATGTACTCCAGAGGTCCCCACCAGGCTGCACTCCAGCAAAGCCACTCCACGCCCGGCTCCCCAGCACATCTCAAACTTTCAGCCTCTGGGAATCTATTCAGACCATTCTTCTCTCTTGAATGAGACTTTTATGTTCAGCAAATAGAGCAAAGACTATTTTTTTAAAGGATTGATAAACATTCCTCTACAAGATACTTCCCTGGCTGACCAAAAGCCACCAACCTGGATTATCACAATGTCTCAGAGCTCAGGGCATAAGAGGCCAACCTAGCAAATTCCCATTTCCAGGCTCCACCTAGCAAATTCCCATTTCCAGGCTCCAGACTGCCTCTTCCCAGTGGGAAAGCCCACTCCCTTCAGTGGAGAACTCTTCTTTCTCCCTGTCAAGCCTTTGTCAGTCTAATTAATACCCATGCACTGGCTGAGATGAGGGGGTCTGTATCTCTATCTCCTAAATTACCAAAAATTACCCCAAAATGGACAGCTCCTTTTTAATTTTATAAATTCTTTATCAATACTCATAGAAAATTGCATAACTCATAAAACATAACTGGATGGATTATCTCCAAGGTACACCTCCCTCCCATGACAGCCCCCTAGGTTAACAGGTGTGTTTTCAGTTTTGATATGTCTTAAAGTCTAGATCATTCCTAGACCTAGAGCTGAGATTCGCCAAACCCAGTCCAAGTCTCTGTTATGGCTCCTTCTCCAGCAGGAGGCCAAGGCAATGCTGACGTTCTCTTCCTCTATCACGCCCTGTGAGCATCGAGCCAGGCCCAATGCACACGGCTCCCCAGAACAACAGTCTGCAGGCACTGCAGGGTTTGGATCCACCACGGAATAGAAGTCATTTCCCAAAGGCAACATCGGCTGCGGAGAGACCTCTCCGCCTCCCATGCAGACAGCCTTTGAATCATTACACGGAGCAGCAACGACCTGCTTCAGCTCCAGCTTCGCAATGTAACAGCCAATTCAGGTGGGCTTCTCTGTCAGAAACTGATAGAGGACAGTTTCTATCAAAGTATATTCAAGACCCCACCTTTTGCATGATTGAAAACTATTGAAAGTGCAGAAATGATCTTTTCCCGCCTCGCAAAAGGGTGTCAGAGAACTGCCATTAAATTGCACTTTCCCCCAGTGAGCTCTGAAAGAAGGATGCTTCTTCCCAGCACATGGCCAAGGACAGGGAGCTTCACTCTCAGCCAAAATTCTATCTCTGCTCAGCTTTCTGTGCCCACTCCAAGAGCCACAGTTGATATTTGTCATCTGCTTTTTTGTATGCCAGACCATCACACTTGCCCTGGCTCTTGGTGGCCATCTAAGGCTCAAACAAATTAATTGACCCCACAGCCATCCTAGATATCAATTTTAGTGTCAGACATTGGGTAAGGAGCTAAGAATACAAAGGTAAAAATGTTTGGGACAGCTAGCTGACCACCAAGTTTTGTGTCCCATCCCCCATCCCCTTTATAAAATTGTCACAGAGAACTGGGTTTCCAACTAGGAATAATGCCTCCCAGTGTCCCCTGCATTTATATGGGACTCTGTGACCACTTCTCCACAATGGAAAGTGAGCAGGAGTAATGTGTGTCATTTCTGAGCCAAAACGTTAAGAAGTGTGGCTTCTGTACTCTTTCTTCCCTTATCCACTGGAAGGATACAGGATTCCTAAGACTTAAGTCATGGAAGATGCACCAAAAGGAAGAAGTCAGAGCCCCCTGTATCACCACATAGAGGAAACCACTCATCAACCAGGAATGTCTATTACGTGATTGAGAAATGAATTTCTGGGGCACCTGGGTGGCTCGGTCCATTAAGCATCTGCCTTCGGCTCAGGTCACGATCTCAGTGTCGTGGGATTGAGTCCAGCATTGGGCTCCTTGCTCAGCAGGGGAGCCTGATTCTCCCTCTACCTGCCACTCCCCTTTCTTGTGCTTAATCTCCATCTCTCTCTCTCTCTCTCTGTCACTCTCTGATAAATAAATAAATAAATAAATAAATAAATAAATAAATAAATAAATAAATAATTTTTAAGAAGAAGTGAATTTCTGCTGTGTTAAGCCACTGAAACATGGGAGATTGTTACAGCAGGTGACATTACTCTAACTTGTCCTACAAACAAGATACAGTCTCTATCCCCAAAATGCTAATATACCAGAATCTTCTGACTTGGATTTCAGAAATCTCTTTCTAGCAATGGGAAGGAGAATAGGCCAAAATGAGACCAGTTCAGGAAGAAATCTGGTACATAATCTTATATATACATATACATTTTTTACATGCATGATAATATATTTTTATGACACTGTATAGATATCAGCTATTATTTTCAGTCTGCAGGCCCAGCATTTCCCCTTCTTCTTACAACACCTTAATTTTTCTCAATCTGTATGGTTTAAGTGGGACTAAGTCATCCTTGTTCTGAAGGTTGGTTTGGACAATCGGAGCCGATCAGTTCTATACTGAGACTTTTTCTTTTTTTTTAAATTTTTTATTTATTTATGATAGGCACACAGTGAGAGAGAGAGAGAGAGGCAGAGACACAGGCAGAGGGAGAAGCAGGCTCCATGCACCGGGAGCCCGACGTGGGATTCGATCCCGGGTCTCCAGGATCGCACCCTGGGCCAAAGGCAGGCGCTAAACCGCTGCCCCACCCAGGGATCCCTGAGACTTTTTCTAGAAGAGCGAGAGGAAGGCATTCTCTTTTTTTGTTGTTGGGTTACTGATAGGTCCAACAGCAGGACTAGGTCTCAAGGCAGATATCTTTCCTCTCTCGGGGGGAGAAATTGCTGAGTGCAATGGTTGAGGAAGAAAGAGTTAAAACAGTCTGTGATCCATCCCCCCCCCCCCCAGTTACTAGAGGGACCCCTGGGGAAGGGAAGGCAAGTGGCATGGCCTCGTCCCTCTGTAAATGTGATAACTGGCCTCCTGAGAACAGTTAACATTTCAGGAAGGAAAGTCCTTATCTATGGAATTGTCTTAGCAGGATGTCCCTGGTTTTAGCTTGCTTCTGGTAAACAGCTCTAGAATCCATGGATAGCTGAGGCATGGCTCCCTAGAAAATACCACATAAGCTCAGGGACAGTCTTGCTGTAAAAATGGAGATATTCATACCATGAATGCTCCCTGCTGTGTAGGATGACTACAACTATTACTTATAGACCTTGTTTTATTAAAAGTGTATCTTAAACAGCAAGGAAGGATGGGGGGGCGGGGGATATCCACATGGGGTGCTTTTCTGTGTATTCATTTATTTATTACTATGTAACAAATTCCCTCAAAATTTAGCAATTTAAAACATCATCTTATTTGGGGCACCTGGATGGCTCACCTTTGGTTCAGGTCATGATCCCAGAGTCCCAGGATGGAGTCCTGCATCACGCCCCCCGCAGGCAGCCTGCTTCTCCTTCTGCCTATGTCTCTGCCTCTCTCTGCCTCGCTCTCTGTGTCTCTCATGGATAAATAAAATCTTTAAAAAATAAGATAAAAAAAAATAAAACATCATCTTACTTATGCTGTTAGGTGTGTCACACAGCTGGGAGGACCCAAAAACTGGAGGGGACTTAGTGGCTGACGCTGGAATCATGTGGAGTCTCATTCACTCACCTCTCTGAAGATGTGTGCTGCCCGGGGAGCCAGCTGTCACCGAGATGGGGTTCCCCTCCACAGCTTGCTCGGCCCTCCCCATGGCGTGATGGGTAGGTTCCAAGGGAAAGCATCCCAAGAAGACAGACAGTAGCCATATCACCTTCTATGACCTAGACCCAAAAGTCATATAGAGTCACTTTGCAACATTCACGAACCGATCCATATGCAATAAAAGGTAATCTAGACCCCACATCTTGAGGGGATAAGCGACAATCTCACATCACAAGAGCAGCCCGTTATATGGGAGGTCTGGTTACAGCCTTCTTGGAAAAATGCAATCCGGTTATGCTGTTTGATTATATTTTTTAAATCACTAGTAAAGACTACTCATCAAGGTAAGATCTCTCATTTGACAGAGGAAATCAGAGCCAAGAGGTGATGAACCCCAGGAAGCCATAACGACCACGTTTGTGCTCTCTCTTTGACTATGTTTGAAGGCAAAATCATTCTTGTGCTGCCCAACTGCGTGAGCCAAAAATGTCCTCCTTTTTTTATTTAAGCTGATTTGAGTTTTCTTTCACTTGGAATCAAACGATTTCAAAATAACATAGTGTGTATATATTATTTACCACTTTGTTGGGTGGTATTTTAGGCTGCTTATAAAAATACACACATACTATGCAGCAAGATAAAAATGGTTTTTAAAAACTAAGGAAATTAAGCCCAAGAGAAAACAATAGAAAAAAAATGTTTAGTTAAAATAAGGCTGAGGTTGGAACTCACAATTCATGCTGGAAGATCATGAACGCTTAATAGAAGGAGAGGAGAGCAACTGAGAAACTGTGGAAATAATAATAAAACAGAAAGGACATGAGTGGCTGGATCCATTAGGGTTTGTTGACTAAATGTGAAGAATAAAGGATAGAGTAGGGTACAGTAAAAGTCCTGGAAAATTCTTATGTTTCTGGCTGGGTGATTGGGGCAGACAGAAGTCCAACCCACTGAGGTAGGAATATGTCAGTGAAAATATGAGTTTTGGGGAGGATTATTTGGAGGTAAGCAATTCTTTCTGGACACTTTGAGGATACGGTATCATGAGCGTGCAAAATGGGGTTGCAAATGGGCAGTTGGCTTTCTAGGAGAGCAAATGGGGAATAGCTCTGAACTAGAGATACGATATAGTTAACAATATAAATATATATTTTTTAAGATTGATAATGGGCCAGGCACTGGGCTAATTACGGGGGGTAACCGGATAAGCACAAGAGGCAGGATTTCTGTCCTCATGTTGCTGACGCTTCACCAAGAATCATCAGCAGATAAGTGATGGTTGAGGTCATGGACGTGCGTGAGGTCGCCCAGGAACAGTGGGGCGAGCCAAGGGAAAGGACCCACAGAGGAGACTGGGAGGGGTGCCTGGGTGGCCCAGTCACTAAGCATCTGCCTTTGACTCAGGTCATGATCCCAGGGTCCTGGGATCGAGCCCTGCATCAGGCTCCCTGCTCAGGGAGGAGCCTGCTTCTCCCTCTGCCACTCCCCCTGCTTGTGTGCGTGCTCTCTCTCCATATCTCTCTCTCTCAAATAAATAAAATCTTAAAGAAGAAGAAGAAAAAAAGGAAGAAGAAGAAGACGACAACGATGACCACGACTGGGAAAGCCTGCCAGAGACATGGAAGAAAAACCAGAAGCGATGGTCCAAATGCCACCCAGGAGAGAGGATGTGGACTATGTACAAAGGGACTCAGTAAAACCCTATGTAAATATGTTTTATTATTATCATTTTTGGCTCCCATCTCTCTCCACCTTTTCTAAGATCTCCTTTTATGTACTTGCCTTACCTAAGTTTCTTGAGGGCGGGGACATTTTTCACCGTGGTAGCCCCAGGTGGCTGGGCTAGTGTCCGCCCTTATACTCAGGCAGTGCGTGGGGAAGTATCACGTCTACTAATCATCACGAGTGTGTGAGCACGTGTGCTTCTGTGTGCATGCATGCACATGGGGCCGGACCTGAGGACAGGGGCTGGACAGGGCCTTGGGCTCGTGGTCCTCTGATCTAAATTCAGTCTCTAACACGTTAAGTCACCCAATCAGTACGCACTAAACTGAAATTTCTGCCCTGTTCCAGTGGCTAAGCATTCACATCTGATATCTGAGCATAAATGTACAGCCTGTAGGGAAACGATTTGTTTTCTGCTCTCCGATCCCTGTTGCTCCTTTGCACAGTGTGTTCTCACAGGGCTGTTTTTATTCCAGTGTTGAAATAAAGGTTTCCAAGGTTAGTAAGCAGGGCACTTAGCCTAACCAAGCCCTAAACAAAACAGGTCTGCTGGGATCTGAAAAGGCAGCCCTAGCAACCGGGAATTTAGGACCAGAGGGACCCAAGAGATCATCTAGCGATGGCAAGAGTCTAGTCCCGCCCCTCTTTTACAAGCAACAGAACAAATACTGAGAGAATTTCCAAAAATTGTCCAAGGACACAGCTAGTTAATGGCAGAGCTGGGATTAGACCCAAGTGCCCAGGCTCCCAGGCCTTTGATCCTTGCACTACACACAAGGTTTTCTCTTAGACTGACTTTTACCTATAAACCTGGAGTACAGTACCCTTGGCTAGCCTTCCTACCACATGGGATTTGAATAACGCTGCAGGGGCACAGCTAGTAGCCCGTGCTTGGGGTGGCCCCAAACAGGAGCACAAGTGAGGGCCCTTCCTAGCACTGTGTGGCAGTCTAACCTTTTATTTCCATAACATTTAAACTAGTGTCTCTACACAACATTCACCATGGCATAACAGTTGCAAAGGCTGGAGACCAGAAGTTTCTCCAGATTCTTTTTGCAAGACCTCGGGCTGCCATCTTTCTGTAACTGACTATCACTGGAATGGCAGGGCAAGGGAAAATATCATTAACAAATACAAAAAAAAAAAAAAAAAAACATTTTAAAATGGTCACCTGCTCCCATTTACGTCTCACTTGAAGTCCTAATCTTCTATTTACGACATTAGAATCCTCTCCAGTGGCAACTAATTGTGGTGTCACAAACAAAGGATTATAACTACTTGAGGAATAAGCAGTGGAGAGGAAAGGTCCTGTCTCCATGTCAGTGTTTCTGGCAAATCTGTTCTTCGAGACACAAAATACAGCATCCATCTGATTCTCACATGCGATAGTAACAATAAGGCCTAACATCTCTTGAGTCTCTGGGTGAGTACTTTTTCACATATGTGACCCCAATTAATGTTTGTAACAGTCTCTCAAAACAGAAATGATTCATGATTCACCACAATGGAAAAGCAGAGTTAGAAAGGTTAAATAAATTGCCCAGTGTTGTTACAGATGGTGAGTGGCAGCGCCAACATTTCCTACAAGAGGGCGGGAGGATTAAATGTGATCTTCAAAATATGAAATACGACACGGACAAATTCCATAGCCTTATAGGTTCTTAAAGAAATCACAAATGTCAGATTAAAAAGTTATCATCCCTTGGGGCGCCTGGGTGTGCAGTCAGTTAAGCATCCAACTCTTGGGTTTCGGCCCAGGTCATGATCTCAGAGTCCTGAGATCAAGCCCCACATTGGACTCAGGACAGAGTCTGCTTGAGAGTCTCTCGCCCTCCCCCTGTCCCTCCCAATTGTGCACTCTCTAAAATAAATAAATAAACCTTAAAAAAAAAAAAAAAAGTTGTCATCTCTTTTACAAAGCTCCCAGGACCTGGAGAAGTTAAAGGAGTCTTTCCCAAATTCCCGGAGCCAGTAAATAGCAGAATGGACTCCTCGTTCCTTATTCATACTCTAGCACACTGACCTGTAAGGTCACCTCAGTTATTACCAAGCATCCAATATGGGCCAGGGACAGTTCTGGGCATATCCCTTATCTCATGGAATCCTTGCAATAAACTCATAGGGCAACGATTACCATGCCCATCTTACAAACAAAGAAACTCAGGCCAAGAGAAATGGGAAGTTAGAATCCACCGGAGCCTAAATGGCAAGCCAAGTCTCCCTACTGCTGGCTTGTTCCCTTTGTCTAGATCAAATTATGTCCCCCCCCCAAAAAAAAACCAATTGAAAGGGTCTGAATCACCTTTATAATAAAAAAAAAATGTCCACCCATCTATCATTATGTTTCAAATTTCCACTGATTCATTCCTTCAGAATTATATTTTGGAAGAGAACGCTAATGTCCACCACTTTCTTCCATGTTACCTAGGCCCCCCTTGCATTACCAGTAGGATGTGAGAAGTGGACACACCATCCTGGCCTGAGCCCTAAGACCACAGGTGTGTATCCCTTGCACATTTTTCCTTTCTTGCTGCCTGGATGATGGCATGGAGGCAACCAAACTTGGACCACGTAGATGAGGGTAACACTCTCAAGGACGGTGGACGACTGAAATGAAAGAAATGTAAATCCTTGAATGACTGTATGGAGCAGACCTGTGCCAACCTGGGACATTTACCTCCGACCATTATCTGAGAAAGAAATGAAATTCTATCCTCTTCGAGCCACTCAAATTACTGAGCAATGATAAATAGCCATCATTTCAAGCCACTGAGTTATACTGTGACGCTGCAATATCTGCTGATGGGAGCAGCATAGGGAGCCTCCCTCAGGAGGCCATTCCATGGCTCTGGCAGCAGGAAGTCACGGGCCAGTTTAAGCAGGAAATAATCTTTCAAGAGAAGAGTGAGTAGTGGAGAGGCAGCCTCAGGAAAATAGGCAGGAAGAAGGGAAGTTGGGCAACTGAACCCATGGCCCCAAATTACACCCTAGGAACAACCTGGAGACACACTCCCATGGCCACAGCTGGACACCGATTGGACACCAGAGCTGGCACTGGGAAGTGGGCATCACTGCTGCTCTGGAATCCATGCTTGCTGTTGCCAGAACAAATTCCCCCACCATCCTCGCCTCCTTGCCTCTCCCTTTCCAGAGTCTGAGTCTAAAACCAGAGAATCTGATTGGCCACACCTAGATGAAGTACCCAAGCCCAGCCTTCCTGGGAAGGGGGTAGATATCTGGCTCTTCCAGCAACTCTAGTCTCACTATGGCTCCTATAAGAGAGAGGTTCGGATGCTGGGCAGGCAAAAAAAAAAAATAATAATAATAATAATAATAATTAATAAAAGCTGCAAAGTGTCCTCCCAGAAGAAAAATGCTTCTAGAACAATATGGTTCTATGGAAACTCTTAGGTTTGAAAAGTACTCTCCGAAGGTTCTTGCTTCCTCCCAGCTTGTTACATCCGACCCCCTGGTTTGTCTTCATCGGGACTCTCAGTTACAAATGACAGAAACATCATTAAAACTACTTTATGCGTTTGAAAAAGGAGGAGAGTTACTGGCTCAAGTAAGCAAATAGGAGGGACCTATTGGGGTGCAAGGCCTGAATGGGGTCACGGGTGCTCACTAGTTCTCTGTTCTGCTTTCCCTTGGAAGGCCCTCCGTTGCCACCACAGGGAGATACTTCCTGCCTCCTGAGGCACGGACCCTCTCCTCTCCGGGTACCCAGAGTACAACGAGAATCTCTCCCTGGCAGTTTATGGTGTTTGCTGACCCAGCCACAGCAGGCAGGTGGCACGATGGTCACATTCCCACAGCTGCAGGCAGCTCCACCCAAGCCACGGGGACGGTGAGTACAGGACGGCAATTTCACAAGGAAAACCAGGCTACTGCTGCCAGAGGGAGGAGGAAAAGCAGCAAGAGATGCCTGTCAAAGGGTCACACTGACGCCCTCGCCTCCGACACCCCTAGGTTACAGAAGGGGTTGAAAACCATCGCCACACAACCCAAGCCGAACAAAGAAGCCCCCCTAAAGCAGAGTTCTGTCTCCCATTTTCTGCGAGGCTCAGCTTTGCATCCCTAAGACAGGTCTGAATGCTTCTTTAGGACAATAAACATCATTTGATGTAGGTAAACTGGGCTCCTCGACCTTGGCACTATTGACATTTGGGGTTGGATCATTCTTTGTTGTGGGAGATCTGTTCTGGACACCGTGGAGTGTTGAGCAGCGGTGACGTGGTCTCCACTCCCGGCTATGAAATGCAAAATGTCTCCAGAAATTGCCAAATGTCCCTTAGGGACAAAAGTGCAACCCCCACCCCACCCCACCCCACCCCGGGTAAAACCCACCAGACAAGGAGGCAGGAGAACAGAGCAGCAGTGGTCTGAGTCCTCACCGGGAAGGACACACCCGAGTCACCGGGTGCAGCCGGGCCCCCTCCAGCCCCAGCTGGACTCCCGAGCAGACCTGGGCTACGGGACACTAGAGGCAGAGCCAGAGACCTTCTAGTCCTGCTCCAGAACTGCGGCTCGGGGCCGGGCCTGGCCTCCGCGTGTCCTTCAAGTTCTAGATCATCATCACACCTGTCGCCGCTTGCTGAGCGCCTGCTGCATACACGGCTCCGCTGGATGCCTGCGTGCACCTGCTCGCTCAGTCGCCGCAGGGATGCCCTCACGCAGAGGTTAGGCCCGTTTTACAGAGGAGGACGTGAAGCGCTGGGAAATTAACTGCCCCCAAATCACACTTTTTAGTAAATGTTCAAACTGAGATCGGAATTCGTGTCCGCAGTCAGGCTGCAGAGCCCTCGCCTTGGCTGTCGCGCCCCGCAGCCCCTCTGTCGTCCGCTTCCCACGGCTTTCGGCCCGCGGGCTGCCATCGCTTATGATTTATATTCCAGTTTTTCTTCTCTTTGAGGTTTTACTTTGTGTTTCCTCATAGGATCCCCGTGCTTTCGGTCTCCGCCTTGAGACTGTGATCCCTGCAGACCTCAAACAACGGAGGACCAAATGACGATGACCATCACTCTCCGTGGAGGACCGCGCTTCGCTATGTCGCTTGGGGATTTGGTCACTTTAGAGATCTGCTTCACGATTTCCGTTGGAATCGGGGGTTCAGGGAGGTCAGGCCATTCACTGGATTTAGGTTTATCATCTCAGAGGCCTCATAGCATGATTGATGAAGGGGCTTACGCTTGGGACTCAGGCGACCGAGGTCTTACTTTGGGCCCCACTGCAGACTTGCTGGGTGACCTTGGGAAAATGATTTAACATCTCCGAGTCTCATTTTCCTGACCATCAAATTGGAGGCCCCAGGCTTACCAACCTATGAGCCCTCCCCTAGCCAGCTGAGGAAGGCGCTACGGCTGAAATTAATTCCACGAAATTTTGAAACTAGGCCCCAAATAAATAGCAAGTGCTGCTTTGCAGGGGGGAGGCTGGAGAGAGCTCCGCGTGTGGAATAACAGCTCACCGCTGACCTCAGCCATGCTCCATGAGGACAAAGTAGGGGGTAGGGCTGTGTCATCTGAGTCTTGATATAAAAGTTAATTAAAAATGTATGCCCAGGCTGAAGGAGGACACCTAGTGAATTAGTGATGGCCCTCGGATGTCTACGTTTCAGGGGTGACAGCATCCGTACAGAAGGCCGGAGGTGGCCCTGGAGGGAGGGCCTGCGAGGAGCCGGGTAACCAAGAGCCTGGCTCGGAAGGTCCTCGTCGCCTGGTTTTGGGTGTAGCCATTGGGTGTAGCCCCGGTGCAGAAGGAGACTGCCTTTGAGTATTAGGTTAACATGACTCATTTAGCAGGAGTCGTGGGGCGAACGCTGTGCCTCCCGCAGCACCGGGGCACGCGCGGGCCCACCCCGCCGCCTTCTGCGGCCCAACCTGCTGGCTGCAGCGAACACAGCACCACTGGAGTCGAAAAGAGGGGCCCCGTCGCAGGAGTGGGGACCCTACAGAGATGACAGAGTGGCCTGGCCGCCTGCCAGGAGCCCGTGACCTCTGAGGTCGAGCAGGCCCCTAACCTCTCCCTGGCACACTGAGGCCTAGCCCAGCTGCTGTCAAATGCTTCTTCTGTCCTGAGTCCTCGGAGGGAGTCTCTCTACTGGATCCTCACCGCCTAAGAACTTGAAACCCACCAGAGCTGGAGGGAACCCTCCTGCTTTTCATAGGAAGGGTGGTAGGGGAGCCAAGAAACCCTCCAGGGAGCACTCAGGAAAGGGGCCTCCTCCTGTCGGCGGGCACCAGGCCGTGGGCCCTGGACTGCATGCCCTGCCCGTAAAGGGAAGGCCCGGGGCGGGGGCTCTGGGAAGCCACCCAGGCCCTCCCTGGCTCCTCCTGTCCCGGGCAAACGCACAAGCTCCGGTCTTAGGCACAGGGAAAGTCATCCCCCAGCAGTGGTGAGGAGGAGACAGCTCAGAGAACGATCCAGTGTGAGGAGAGCAAGATGAGGAATGCCAGGTGGCCCCAGGCTCGTGAAACGTGTGCCGGAAGCTGGTCACTGAGGTTGGGAGGTGGCCGCATCGGGCTGGCAGGTGGAGAGGGGACCTAGAGCTCAGAGAGCGTGCATTTGGGGTCATTAGCCACAGGGAGTTAACACTTAGAGGGTGAAAAAAGAAAAAAAAACACGTAGAGGGTGGATGAGTCTGTGGACAGGGGTGATGAGTAGAGGAATAACCAAAACACCTCATTTTAAGGTCCATCCTTTGTTCAAGAGATGCCAGGTTTTCTCTGCCAGGTCACTGTTCAGTGATTAGGAAGTGCAAATGTGATGATTGTCACATACAAACCTGGAAACAACTTTAAAGTCCCAGTTAAGAGGACAGCCAGCGGTCACGCCTCAGCACCTTCCAAGCTTTGACAGATGTGCTGGGGAAGCTTCCCTGACGCCCCCTCCCCAGGCCCGATGGATGCCTCCTCCAACTGCTCGACAGCACCTCCTCGATTTCAGGACTTCCTCTGCTCAGTGTACTCAGTCCCCCGAGTGCTGGAACAGTCATTGGCGCCTGGAAGGGAGTCATGAATGAATGAATGAATGAATGAATGAATGAATGAATTTAATCACCAATCTTTCTACTAAACACTAGACCCCTTCTTAAGGGCCATTTCTATAGCCAAAGCCCCTATTCCGGTTCCTGACACACAATGTTTCTCAATGAGGCAAAATTGTCCAATGCCGACCACGGGCAGTTTGCTCTCGGGCTGCCCTGGGCACCGGGTGCTCCCACCCAAGTCTCCCCACACCACCCGAAGTTTCGATGAGTTTCTGAGCTGTTTTCTAGACAAGCAGTATAGCCACTTACTTCACCTCTAAAAACATGTGTGCACATTATTTCTTTTGGCTCAAGATGAAGCCAGGCAAGAGTCCACCCTCCTCCAACAGCAGAAAAATAAACACAGGACACAGGGCGAAGCTTAAAGGAGGAGAAAATGTCCACCTGTTTTCATTCTAAGAGCTTATTCCACAAGAAACTGCGTGCTGTGGAATCATACACGAGAACGTCCCGGTCCCCCAGGCTCTGTGGGTGGATGCGCAGCCTCCTCCGTGGACCCCCTCGGTAGCCCGGGTAGCAGGACAGCACCTTCCCCATCCAAGCTGCATAATAGCCATAATTACCACCATCAGGGGGAGTGACAAACACTGTCATTAAAAATGTTGTGTAATCTTCCTTTTTTGTTTTTGCCTGTGGCAAATTAAGACCATTCTCCTCTCCTCTTGAAAGGATTCAGCTGTCCTGCTCCTCTTGCTCTGTCCCCACCCCCTTACCCCCCTGCACCCCCCACCGCCACCCTTGGCTTCTCCCTCCTATTCCCACACCCGTTACCCACTGACTCACCTCCACTGTTCTTCTCTGGGACCAGACCAGAAGCTTCCCCTCTCCCTTCTAATTCAGGGCTGCTGGATCCTCTCCTGTAGTTGGGACACTAGAGCCATGACCCGCCACCACTCACCACAGAGAACCCCCCCAACCCTCCCCTCGTGGAATCTGGTGTAAAGGGAGCATTCCTGCCACGTGCGGGCCTCCTGCAGGAAACCTGTTTGTTGCACAAAATTCGGGCTGTGGTTTGGGGGCCCGTGGCAACGAACTTGAAGTGGGCCCCCTTTAAAGGCTACCCAGCAGGGGTGAAGTCCCATGGCCAAAGGTTGACCTTCTGCGGCAGGTTCATGCCCGCTCCGAAAGGCGAAGAGTCCGAAGCAGAAACCAGCCAACCCAAGGGGTCATAAAAAACTCAACCCGATTATAAAATAACCATTTGTATTCGTGTCCTAGGGCTGTAATTACCACAAATTACCACAAACTGCACGGCCTGAGACAACAGGCCTCTCTTCCGCCCCAGTTCTGGAGGCTGCACGTCCAAAATCAGTGTGTCAGGGGGCTGTCCTCCCTCCCAGGCCGGTGGGGGAAGATACTTCTTTGCCTCCTCTCAGCTTTGGGGGGCTCCCCACCATCCCTGCTATCCTCTGCTCATCCTGGGTCACCCCAACCTCTACCTGCTTCTCCACACGGGCCTCCCACCCAGCGTGTCTCTCCGTCGTTCCAGCCTCTTTTGAGCACACCCTTCTCTGGGTCTGGGATCCCGTCCCACCCAGTATGATCTATCTTAATTAGTTACACCTGCAAAGACTATTTCCCAATCGGAAGTTCCAAGGGGACCCAACCCACCCAGTTCGCTGTTTAAAAGTCACAGGACCAGAAATAGATTTTAAAAATAAAATTTTCTCTGGATTTTCTCTTTCATATTCTCTTGCATATGTTTCAAATATCATCTAGAGAAGGGAAGCACGGAAAGGCTATCTTTTAAGGGGGTGTTTTGAAGGGCAGTTAACCCCAAAGAGTTCCCACAAAGCTAATTTCAATGTAGGGGGCCGAAAGAAAAAAAAAATTTCAAAACAATCCTCCTCCTTAATGTGATTTCAGCTCGGTGTACACACCTCCCTCCTTCCGTGCAGCCCCCCCGGCCCCTACCTCCCAGATTCAGGGGCTGAGGAGTGAGGGACACACTGTGGGAAGGCCAAAATGCCAAGAGATGGAAGTACAGAAGGAAGATCCCTCAGGGCCTTCAAGGCCTCATTTTGGAGTGAATTAAAATTTATTTGTATAAGCTTTTCTTTAAATTTAAGTAAAAAAAAAATGTTCAGCAGCTAGAGCTAAAGTTGCCTTCCTACTTAAATTTGCAGTTCTTAGGGGCACCCCCTGGGTGGCTTAGTGGTTGAGTGGCTGCTGCCTGGGGTCCTGGGAGTGCTGGCTTCAACCAGAAGTGATTTTGCCCTTCCCCCGCCCCACTCCCGGACATGTGGCCACAGGGGGAGACACTTTCAGTGGTCATGGCTAGGAGGGGTGTTACTGGCATCTAGAGATGCTGCTAAACATCCTGCAGGGCACGGGAAAGCCCTTCACAACAAAGAATGACCCGGCCCCAAACATGAAGAGTGCTAAGAAGCCACTGTCTAGCTTGTAGAAAATCTTTCTGGAACCACACTTTGATCATGCCTCTTTCCTGCTCAAATGGCCCATTGTCCTTGAGAGTTCAAGCCCGTTGGCCTAAAGGACCTTCCAGAATTTTCCCAGGGTTGCCTTTCCAGCCTTTTCTCTCACTGCTCCACCCACTATGAGCTCTTCTTACCCACCACCTTAGGCCATGGTGTGCCTGGCCCAAGCCTTTCCCAGCTCACCCTCTTTGCAAATGTTTCCTTCTCTCAGACTCAAATCTTACCTGGCTGCAAGGATCAGCTCAAGCTCCACCCCTCCCAGAAGCTCTGCGGGACCAGGTCTCTCCTGTCAATCTCATCTTGCATCAGTGTCCCCTCACTCAATACACTCCAGCCCCACCGGTCCCCTTGCTGTCCCACTAACACGCGAGCTCTTTGCCACCTGCCCGGTCCTGGCCCTCCACGGGGCTTCATCCTCTGGGTTCCAACCATCACGTCCCATGAGGGCCCTCACTGACCCTCCTACTCACCCCCCACATTCTCCATCATCACTCTACTTGGCTCCTTCATGACATTTATCACTATATAATATTCCATCCGTTCACACCCTTCCCTTCTTCCTACCTGCCTTTTACCTCACCCTAGAATATACACTCTGAGGCGGGAACCTTGTCCTGTACTCATCAATATATCCCAGCCTCGTCTGACTCAAAGTAGGTATTCAAGGGGCACCTGGGTGGCTCAGTCGGTTAAGCATTGGACTTTTGATTTCCGCTCAGGTCATGATCTCAGGGTCATCCAATCAAGCCCCACATCAGGCTCCACAGTGAGCATGGAGTCGGCTTGAGATTCTTTCTCCCCACTCCCCGTGCCTCCCCCTGCTCATGCTCTCTCTCTAAATAAATAAATAAATAAAATCTTTTTTTTTAATATTTTATTTTTTTTATTTATTCATGAGACACACAGAGAAAGAGAGGTAGAGACGCAGGCAGAGGGAGAAGCAGGCTCCATGCAGGGAGCCCGACATGGGACTCGATCTCGGGTCTCCAGAATCACACCCTGGGCTGAAGGCGGCGCTAAACTGCTGAGCCACCCAGAATGCCCAATAAATAAAATCTTTAAAAAAAACCCACACACCAAATAGGTGTTCAATAAATATTTGTTGAATGAGTGAGCGAATAAATGAATGATTGCCCCATTCACACGCACATGCTCTGCGCTGAACTCTTAACGTACATCTCTGTCATTCTCAAGAGCACAGCTGCCCCACTCCCATCGCACGGTGCGTTCAACAGCTACACATCGAATGAATAAGGGCCTGCCACGACTTTAATATCTCCAGAGCTTACATTCTAGTATTTCTAGATTTATTTCTAGATTTAGGCTCCGCAGCAGGCCCGCTTTATTGTTCATTCCAAAGAGTTGGTGACGGGAGCCGGAAGCAGCCTTCTGACTGATTAGGGGAATTACCTGGTAGGTGCCGCATTCTGAGGAAGTCTTCAAACTCGCTACATCTCTGTTTTACGGCACTAATAGGCTCTTATTATCACTGGGCTTTATATTGGTGCTAGGGAGAAGTTGTCATCAGTCGGTTTTTCCAGACCTACAGTCTGCTGTGCAAACACCTGGTGGAGAGCCTCTCAGTTTCTAATTGATTTTCCTCCCTGGGCCGGTTGCAAGGGATAACCATCACTGTATTCACAAGGCATTTTGCCTTGATGTCCCCCAGTCACCTGTGGCAGAGATGCTGCTTCCGGATCCACCGTTTCCTCCTCTCTCACGGTTGTAGAACTTTTCGTTGGGATGTGGCCACCCAGTTCAAGACCACTTTGGCCAGACTCCTACGCACTGAGGTACATCCATGGACAAAGTTCTGGCCAATGGGGTATGAATGGAGGATATGTGTGCACCTTCTTCACGTTGAGCTTGAATGTTGAGTGCCTTTCCCTTCCTTTTCTCTTCTAGCTTAAATGTGGATGTGGTAGGTCCAGATGAGGCCAATGTCCAAGATGGTAGAACAAGGAGGAGAAGGCAAGGGGATCGATGACATCGTAGCTGCTGTGTGACCCTGCATTGCTGAAGTGCAGGCTTTTGTTTAGTTGACTGTTTTTTTTGTGGGTACCTTGTTCCAAAAGATGGCATGATACCCTCACCACTTCCTACCTTCCCCACTAAGAAAGTCAACAGTAACACCCTCGTTCGGTCAAACTGAGGTAAAGAGGGAGCATGACCACACTGTGCAGTAAAATCAGCGGAAATGCTCACCTTGGGCCCCCACCTTCTGGGATGTGTTTTCCTCAGCTTCCTCCACCACCCAAGCTTCTCTATCCTTGGCCTATCCTTGGCCTTTTCCTAGCTCCTTCCAACCTTGATCTTGCCCATGGGCACTGACCAGGTTGGCACAACATGTTCAGGATATTTAGAGAGACCCTGAGTAGGCCTATCTCCTGTCGGCAGTGCTTTTTGCTTTCCCAGATGGCCTCAGCCCATTCCCTTTCCTCAGCTTTCCCTAAGGTTTCATTCACTGCAGGACAAGAAGCACAGTTTCTTCTGCCTTAGAGAAGCCTCCGGAACCGGTGATCGGAGCCTGTCACCGTGGATTGTTTTCAGGTTATCAGAGACCCCGCAAACATTAAGGCTGTTTATGGATACCAAAGTTCTTACAAATGATCCCCATTTCCCTTCCTTCATTTAGCCTTCATTGAAAATAGGTGGTCAGAGTGTCTGCAAGTGTTCTCAATGGAAGCAGCCAAGGAAAAAGGTAGAGTGAGTCACCGGATTCACACAACAAATGCATACTGAGCACCTGTTCAGGTACCAACCCGGGCACTGAGATACCTGGAGCAAGACAGGTAAAGGGCTACCTTGTGGAGCTCCTGTTTTAGTGAGGGAGACAAGGAAGGAAATAAAGGCAGCACAAGGAAGAGAGAGAGAAGAGAAGAGGTGGGAGGAGGGAGAGAAGAGGAATTAAACAATTTTGTATTGTGATGAAAGCGCTATGAGGAAAGTCCAAGGCTAATGGGTCAGGCAGACCTCTCGCAGGAGATTCTGAGCTGAGAGGCCTGAACGACACCCAGCCAGTGCTGGGGATAATCTAGGGAAGGGGCCCCGGAAGAGAGAAGAGCAGGTGACAGGCCTCCGGGGTGGGAACACCTGGATGTGTTGAGGGGTACAGGGAAGCCCCCCATGGCTACCGTGAAATGAATGAAGAGGATAAGGTATGAGACGGACTCAGGTCAAGGTCCTTCCAGCCCCATGAAAGTTCACACGTGTGTCCTTCCAGAACAGATGTGCCTGGAGGTCAGGAAAAGAGATGAGACTCTTACTCTTAACTAAGGTTCTTCCTGAGAAGAGAGAAGCTTAAGAAATATCTGGAAACCTGGCTTCAGTGGAGCCCAAAGTCCTCTAGAAAGCATCCTGCCCGTGTGCACACTTGAGTGATGGTCATGATGGTAGGTACGAGGAACCAACAGCATCGCTCGGCTTTGGTGTTACAGGTATCCTCTCCCACCTTCTCTAAAATATGTACCTTCTACACAAGCAGGAAGGAAAGAGTCTGTTTCTAAGCCTAAATGCTTCATAGAACAACTCATTCTAAAAGCAGAGCCTAGAGGGGTGCCTGGGTGGCTCAGTGGTTGAGCATCTGCCTTTGGCTCAGGGCATGATCCTGGGGTCCTGGGATCGAGTCCTGCATCGGGCTCTCCGCAAGGAGCATGTCTCTGCCTCCCTCTCTGAGTCTCTCATGAATAAATAAACTCTTTTAAAAATAAATAAATAAAAATAAAAGCAGATCCTAGAGTCTAAAGCAAAAGATTCTTGCCTTGAAACCCTTTCCTTCCTGCAGTTATGACATTGCAGCCCCGATGGCTCACTCTCAGCCTTGATTGCCCCAAAACAGGAGTTTCCAGCAGGCCTCTGGGATGACGGAGACGAGCACCTGCGACTCACCCTCTATACGTGGGCCTCAGTTTTATCATTGAAATCAACATGAATGCTTTAGAGACTGTCAGCTCGTTGGCAAGTAGACTCTAGGGTCTACCTTTGTCCCTGTTTGGTAAATCATGATGACGTCAGCCTCTCCCTGTGGCATACCTCCCATTCTCCAGAAGTTCCCAAAAATCACTGCCAGTAGGTCTGTGGCTATTCATTCATCACCTGGGCAGCCAAAGGGGATACCATGAGGGACAGGGGGGCTGTAGCCCTGCCTTCAGGACACTAAGTCTAGTGGGGAACACGGAGACTGAGCAAGTCCCATCTGGAGCAGGTGTCATGCAAGAGAAGCTTCCGTCTGGAAGCAGCCGTCTTATGACAGCAGGTCTGGGCTTGGAGAACTCGGCTCTCCTTCAAGGTCTCATTCATCTTAAGAAATGTGTTCTATTTTTTTTTTTTAAGATTTTATGTATTCATTCATGAGAGAGAGAGAGAAAGAGAGAGGCAGAGGGAGAAGCAGGCCCCATGCAGGGAGCCCACCGCAGAACTCGATCCCAGGACTCTAGGACCAGGCCCCAGGCCGAAGGCAGGCGCCAAACCACTGAGCCACCCAGGGATCCCTGTTCTAGCTTTTGAAGATTGTATTGCTTCGTGATGAATTGAAGAAAATACAGATGCAACTAGTTTTGCTCTCTATCACCTGCCCGCAGGACACCGTCTCCTGAGTCACGGCCCACCCGTCTTTCTCTAGACATGCTTCTGAGCCATGTAACAAAGTGATGTGGTGTGGTGGAAAGGCCCAGCATTCGGCCCAAGACGATCTGGGCTCAAATCCCAGCTTTGCCTCTGAGAAGTCCCCACACACTCTGAGGATAATAACTGCCCCCACCCCCACCACCCCCCACCACCCCCCACCACCCGAGGGATTATTGTGAGGATCCATGTGATCATTTACATGAAAATGCTCTGCAAACTACAGAGCATTATTCTCATGTCAGCTGCTATTTCACAAGTCTTAGCATATTCTGGACTTCAGTTTTCCT
Source organism: Canis lupus familiaris (assembly GCF_011100685.1). Taxonomy (NCBI): domain Eukaryota; kingdom Metazoa; phylum Chordata; class Mammalia; order Carnivora; family Canidae; genus Canis; species Canis lupus. The sequence continues at coordinate 6,090,742 of NC_049243.1, read as the reverse complement.
GACACTAATATACAGATTCCTGCTATTCCTTTGTGACACCCCTCATTAGCGCCCCTCCTTCCATCTTTTGTTTGCGTTCATTTAAAATCTGAGCTATGGTGGCTCTCCCTCTGCACCGCGTTGGCTGCTTCCTCCCTTTCTTTCTTGTGATTTTTTTTTTTTTTTTTTGTAATGGTACAGATAGGATGTCATTTAAAGGTTCATGACTTTCCTGGGTCCTTTAATCACCCTCAAATCCAAGCCCCCCACCCCCATTCCATTCCATTCCATTCTACCAACTTGGAAAACCAGAAACCTCCTTTTAATCCAGATCAAAACTGTGTCTCTCAGCCTGATACTGAGGAAGGATCAGCATACCCTTCAGCTTGCCCATGAAATCTCACCCATTCAGTGACAGTCCTGGAAGAACCTTATGGAAGCCTCAGGGAACAGAATTTCCTTGAGAGCCTGATAGGGCGGCCTAGACAACCTAGTAGCTGCCCATCTGGGGACTCCTCCTCCTATCCCAAAGTTGTCTTAGGCCTCCCAGACACACCTCCCAGTAGACCTCATCAAACCAGGGAGCTGGGCCTCTGTTTGCTGGCCCCCCGCTCTAGAACACTGCCCCAGCCTTCAGGGCAGTTGGAGGCAGGATGGGAGCCCGGGGGAGGCCAGCCCACGCCATCTGTCGCAGTGCCCTCCAGAGGCAGCTCAAGTGTGCAGGATTCCTTTCCTGTCCAGACAGGCCACCACCCATGGCAACCAGCCGCAGCAGCCTTATCACCCTCTCTGTTCCCGACAGCGCAGGGGGTTTTGCCCCGGGTCGCTTGGAGTCAGAGCAAGAGAGGCCTAATCCTCCACTTGGGAAGGTCCAGTGGTTGCCAGGTAACACTGCAGGCAGAGGTTGGGGGGCTGCAGAGGACAAGCAAGGTGGGGCGATGGATGAACCCAGAGTCTAAGTACAAACCCGTGAAAGCTCAAGCCCACGGGAGGGACATTAACATCACTTCCCGCCCCCCACACACACACTTCGGTGCAAGAGGTCACCGGGTGATGCAGGCCAGACTCCGCTTCTTCACTGGAAGTGTCTTGCTGCCAAGGACAGTGAGCAGGGAAGCCAGTGGGATGGATGACAAAACCCCAGGTTGTTCCCAAGGGGGCGGGGGGCAGCACACTGCTACGGAAGCAGCCCTTTCCACACTGTGGGCACCTCAGCCGGGGTTCTCCTCCCTGGGGGGACGGGCAAGGGGATCACAGCCTGCCTCTCTGGCCAAGGCGGTGTGGTCCCTGGAAACACACAAAGGAACGCATGCAAAGGGCATCCCATTGAAAAAGGAGGCAGCCCAGGCACCTGGGTGGCTCAGTCGGTTAAGTGCCGGCCTTTGGCTCAGGTCATGACCCCAGGGGCCTAGGACTGAGGCCCCTGTCTCTGCTCAGCGGGGAGTCTGCTTCTCCCTATCACTCTTGCTCTCCCTCTCACTCTCACTTTCTCTCAAATAAATAAATAAATACATCTTTAAAACACACACACACACACACACACACACACACACACACAAAACAAGGCAGCCCTTGAGCAAAGAACCAAAGCAGGGAGGCCCTGTGGCCGCACACGGCTCTCAGCCTCCGACCTCTGCTTTACCAGATGACAGCACCGTGACTCCCGAGCGATCCTGGGAGAGTGTGCCTGAAACAAAGACACCAGGGCCCCTCAGTTCCCGCGGGAGGGGACCAGGTCTTCTTTTCTTAGCCCTCTCCAATCAATCTACCCATCTTCCATGGTCATGCCCAAATGTCACCGAGTCCCCCATGTCAGAAACAACCACTGTTTGCTGGAAACACAGGTTCGTTTATATGCGGGCCTGTGACACATCTCAGACGGGGCAGATCCAGAAGCATTCTGAAAACTAAGCACTGTCGAGAAAACAAAAATGTAACTTTATATTGTCCAAAGCACTCAAACGGGAAACACCATCGTTGGCGCTGGCTGCAGCCAGAGCCACTAATGGACCTCATCCTGCTGATTCTGAGTACTTTTTTTAAAAATGTGCGCCCTTTAAGTCCTGGCAATTAAAGCCTGGGGTTTCTGTTGTTGTTTTGGTGATGATTGCAGAACTGTTTAAGGATTCCTTGGCGCTGTTTAAGTGTGGCCTTATTTTCTCTTTTTCTTTCTCTCTCTTTCTTTTGGGTGCGTGGGTTGGGGGCTGTGCAGTGAGGTGGGGTGGGGTATGGAAATATTGACCTGCCCCACGAGGATTTACTTAAATCCTCCTTGGTTATAGGCCTCTGAAGACAAAGCCATATCCATGGCAACCACAGGCGACCCAGCAGAGGAGAGAGCACATGAGACACGGAGCATAATAGCTCTGTTTACTGATGACTAAGGTCTTGAAAGCACTACTGTACATTCCAACTCCCGGCTCAGGGCAGGACTCCAGGCTGCCCTCATCCTCCAGACCCAGCGATCTATAATCAGAGACCCAGAAAGGAAGAGAAGCCCTCTTCCCAGCCCTCAAATATTCCTCCTCCCTGGGAGGGACGAATGTGTCCCTTCTCACGAGCCTCCAGAGGATCCTGCAGGAAAGGAAACAGCGGCCAACCAGAGAAGGAGGCAGAGATAGGGCAAGTCACGGGCCTGGGGTGGGGGTGCACCTGCCGGAGCCCTCACAACCCCGGGGTCCCCCTGTAGGAACAGCTCAGGCAGAGGCTACCTCCAGAGCTAGAGGCACCCAGGGCAGGAGCAGGTCCTACTACTGCTCAGTTGGCACCAGAGCCTGGTTCACAGCTAAGTGTCCTGTGATTTTACCCTTTGACCCCCTTCTTGCACCAGCATGCCTAATTCTATCAGTCTTCTCCACGTGCACACCAACCCCAGCAAAGGGCCGTGCACCCAAGTTCTTCCCCCCCATTGCTGACACAGGCGCACAAAACAACTCGCAAGGACTCACCCCTGGGCTGGGCACGGGCTCTCAGGCAGCTAGTCCCTGTCCCTCCGAGAGGGGGGAGTTCATCAGAGAAAACACCAGGGTGGAAAGAACTCTGACCCAAAGTGCTTTCGTTTAAATCCAAAACACACCGGAGCCCTCCATGGGAAGCTTCCAGCTGCCCGGACCCAGGAGGAGTGGGAGCAGTGGAAAGTGGGGAGCAGCCCAGGTGGCAGCAATCCATGGTGCCCGCGTGCCCCAGGGTCTCCCAGCGAACGAGAGAGGCCAGCGCTGTGGCCTCAAATCTGCAGGAGGCTTCTGCCCAGGGGAAGAAGAGGGGACAATGCAGGGGCTTCCTTGGTGGCAGCTTGGGGCCTTCATCCGTTCTCTATGCTGGGCTTCAAACCTACACAGGTGTTGGAAATTTTTTTTTTTTTAAGGTTCCAGCAGTTAAAATAGTTTGGAGAAATCATAGCTCTAGAGACAAGAGAAGCAGGTGGAGAGAGGGGGAAGGCTAAGAACCTGGGGGGGCCCCGGGGCACCCCGCCTGTGTGTTCAGCCATCCTCACATTGACCTTACCATGCACGCACTGCTTTTGAATTTTTTTTTTTAAGATTTTATTTATTTATTCATGAGAGACACAGAGCACGAGAGAGGCAGAGACATAGGCAGAGGGAGAAGCAGGCTCCATGCAGGGAGCCGGATGTGGGACTCGATCCCGGGGTCCCCAGGCTCACAACCTGGGCTGAAGGTGGCGCTAAACCCCTGAGCCACCCGCCCCCCAACCCCGTTGCTTTTGAGATGAAGAACTAGGCTTTGAAGAAAATTCAGGATGCGCCCCTAAGGTCGCCCATGGGAGGAATCGATTCCAAGTCGTCTGTCTACGCAGAAGCCGTGCTCCCGGGGCTATTGGACTCAGCCCAGCTTTATTCCTCCGTTTGTCTACACTTCCAGAGGCCAAGATAAAGGGTACGCGGTCTGGGGCAGCCTGGCCAAGAAGTTCAAAATATTCGGGGACCCACCGAAGCCCCAGCAGGCCCTAAGTGGAAGCGGTCACCGTGACCAAACCTTTGAGGCCAGATTTACTCTAAATTCTGAAAGTGGGGCCCTGTGTCTTGTCACGAGTGCCCCGGGGGACTCTTTGTGGCAGATCCCAGGGCTCCGAAGATGTTTAGGCTGCTCCGTTTTCACCCTCACAAGAGAGAGAACTTCGTAGAATCACTAGGAACCCGAACCAGCTCCCTATGTCGGGGGCGGGGGGGGCTTGCCAGGGAGGGAGCGAGAGCTGGGGTTCCTGGGTGAAGGGACAGGCACCTGCTGTGTGCCCCCTGCCCCTGGCCCCGCAGGCCGGGGAAGCAGCCGAGGTGGCCTGACCCCGAATGCTGGCCTCTCAAGGCTCTGGCTGCCCCAGGGGCCTGCCGCACGCCGTCTGGCCCAGCGTCAGCATCCCCGGCGGGCGGCCGGCGACGCAGCCTCGTCCCATGGGCCCGGCCTCTGCCGGACATCTGGTCGCTGAGGTCATCTGACTCGACAGTGGCCGCTGGCCCAGGCGGAAGCTGGCCAACAAACCCATGGCACGACGTAAGAGAGAGCCTTCCTCTGGCCGCACGCTTGATCCCTCGGAGCATCCCCACGGCTCGTTGCCCTGGCGTCCCCCAGCTCGGCCCTGGGCGTTGGGCAGTGGGTGGCGAGGCAAGGACCTCGAGTGTCTCCCCCGGAATCAGCTGCAACGCCGGGGACAGGCATCGACACCGAGTCGTCCACAAGCCGACGAGGACCGCGAGGGCAGAACCAAAAGACTAACCCCCGCAACCACCTGGAGCACCGGCCCTTCCCCCGCCCCACCCCAAAAAGTGTCCCAAAAAGTGTTCAAGGAAACGCGAGGGTTGCTTCCCGGCTCCCTGGCAGGCAGGTGGGACCCTGGCTTTGCTCTTGCAGAGTCTCCGCGTGCGCTCGCGCTCTAGCTCGGCTTCCAAGCCCGCTGGCCTGCACGCACCAGCACATGCCCTGCCCTCGGGGTCACCACCCAGCCTTGTAAGCCGTGCCTTGAGCCTACGTCATCCCCACCCCCACCCCCCAGCTCCTTACGTTGATCCTTCTCACTTAACTTCTTTTAACTTTTTATTTCGAAGAAGCTACAGACTCAACCAGAAGTTGCAAGACACTTAAATTTTCATCATCGTTTACCCGACGGAAGGGCTGGAGCCTTACTTCCTTGGTCTCCCTTCCCTGGAAGTCCCTTGGCCCTGTGGCCAGGACACAACCTGAGCAAAGGAGTGATTGGACAGGAGACTGGAAATTTATGAAGGCTTGGGGTCTTTCTTGGAAGCAGAATGATTTTCTATGTATAAATGCATCTGCATAGGGGTCTATTTATAGCATGTCCTCAGAAGATCATGTTGAAAAGGTAGAGAGCTCTCTCTGAACATCCAAGTTTTTCATTATGGGCTTTTTTTTTTTTTTAATCATCGCCAAGTCTGGTACGAAATGAGTTCTGTTTTCCCTTTTTATTGTCTTATTTGTAATACCTGACATTGGCCTCTTCAACAGCTTGTGAAAGTACCGGTTGGTTCTGCTAAGCCTCCAAGAAGAACTCAAATAGAAATTCATTTTGATAACTCTCCCCCGGGTCTTCCACATCCAGCTAAGGAGTAATAGATCAAAACTCAGCCTGAAAATAATTTTAAAAGGGAAAAAACGACTTTGGTTTTCATTTGCAACAGGGCAATAAGGAAAGGCAGCGCCCTGACTGGAGGAAGTTACCGGATGAAGAAAATCTAATGGAGATCCGAGTTGTGTGCTTAAACAGTTTGTAAACTCTGGAGAGTCTTTGGTGAAGTAAACCAAATAATGGGTTTAGTTTTTTTTTTTTTAACTCTAACGGTTTTTTGTTTGTTAAGATTTTATTTATTTATTCATGAGAGACCCAGAGAGAGGCAGAGACACAGGCAGAGGGAGAAGCAGGCCCCATGCAGGGAGCCCAATGTGGGACTCGATCCCGGGACCCCAGGGTCACAGCCTCAGCCCAAGGCAGACGCTCCACCCCCGACCCCCCAGGTACCCCAATAATTGGTTTACTAAAGGAATCTCACATACAACTAACCTGGCATTTCCTGTGTGCGGCCTAGAGCATCCAGGCTTCATTTCTGGATGAGAAGATGGACTGTCCACCCTCACACCCCACCGGGGGCCGGTGTAGCAGGCCTGGAGCCTTGTCCCTTCCCTGCCCCACTGGAACCCCAAATCTGAAGGGTAAGAACAGCAAGTAGAGGCTGACAGGAGGTTGCACAGCTCTGAAGTCTCCTTGTGCTGAGAGCCCGAGAAGGACCTCTCAAAACACTGACTCCCCAGATGTATGGATTTTTTTCAGGGAAAAAGGGCTTGTGACTATAAAAGCATTTATATACTCATTTCAAAGAAGCTGGAAAATTAAGATAAGCGTAAAGGGACAAAATCACTTCTAATTCTATCATCCAGAAATAACCGGTTAACTTTTTAGTGTATTTCTTCCCAGTTTTTATGTGCGTGCATTTACTTACACAAACATCTTAATATCACATACAAAGCTGGACCCACACTACACATATAGTGCGGGATCCTGCTTTCTTCTGTGTCCTAAAATAACCTTGACTGCAAATAACACCAGCTGTACGATATTCCATTATAAGGACATATGGGTTTGTTCATTCATTCTCCTATTTTTATCATGTCATCGTTTCCCACATTTTGAATGATAGGTGACGCCGTAAGGAAAAATATCCTTGCTCCGAAATCTATCCTCGCTCTTAAATCTATGCCTTTGCTCTCCCCCAACTCTTCCCTCAAACTGGTCTCTGGAAGTAGGATTAGCAGGCGAAAGCAAGGGGACACGTTCTGGGCTCTTGCTGTGTAGTACGTGCTGAGCGGCGCCCCATGACATTTGTACCACTCACCCTTCCAGGGTGCCCCGCAATCCCACACCAAGCGCATGCGGGAAGCTGTGTGCCGAGCTGAAAGTTCCCAGTTTACAAAATAGTCAGCAGCACAGGGGCTTTGACCGCTTCGTCACATGATGTAGCCAGATCAGAAAAGACTGGAAAATTTGCAAGGCGAATAGAAAATTAATTAATTAATTAATTAATTAATAATAACCTAACAAGTAGCCCAGAGCCTTTGCCAGCTCATAGAGTACCTTGGCACAAATTAGAAAAAGTCACACCTTCCCCGAGACACTTTGCTGCCATCTGCCAGGGAATCATCACATGAAATGTCAAATCCACGCTGCCTGCCCCCGAGATGCCTGTCACGGCAGGTCACACGCACAACAGAACCTGTCCCACCTTCCCAAGCCCATGCTCCTCCCTCTCCTTCCTTTCTACCACCGGCCCCCCTGCACCAGCCAGGCCCTGCTCGGTGAGAAAACCCCAGAGGTCCCCTCCTAGCTGCCTGAAAATGACAATTGCCCCCAAGGTGTCTGCTTTCACAGGTGTCCCCGCCTCGATTTCCTGAGCTCGGAGGTTGCTCCATTTAGACGTCCCAGCAGCGCCTCGGGTTTGTCAGAGGAGACAAATCTCATTCTCTCTGCCCCACTTCTCTGCCTCTCTGGGGATGCTTATCATCTTGGGGTTGTCAACAAATCATCCCTTCCCTTCACACCCCACCACTGAGCTGTTGCCAGCTTCTGATTAGTCCCCCTTCCCTTCCCTCCCCTGCGCCACTCTCTCTGCCTCCCTTGAATCCATTAACCCCAATCAGGACATTAACAAGCACAGGTTATGGAAAATTACTCCGGCTTCTGATAACCGTCAGGTTCAGCGTTTCCACCTCCACTCAATGAACACATGGGATGCTTACCAAATCCCCTGCCCTCCTCTCCATTCCCCCACTTCCAATTTGTCTGTATTAGAGCTTAGAATGGAAAACAGCACTAGGCCATGAAGCACCCAGAGGCAAGAAATAAACGAGGGGGGGTCGGGGAGGTGGGGGTCACTGCCCTTGGCAAATAGACTCTCCAAGTGTATACAAATGAGAAGGTCCTGCAGACGTTGGCCAACAGAGCCAAGGCCCACTGGGGTGGGGGGCAGGGAGAAGGTGATCTCCCCAGGCCCACTCTCAAATGCTGCCAGAACTGGACAAACCCTTTACAAAGCCTCCATTTTCCACCTGCAACTCTGTGATTTTAGCTTTCGAGCTTCCGGTGGCAATCCTAATGCAGGTGACATTCCCCAAACTAACCTGGGGCCCTGGGGCGGCAGCAGACACACCCAAGGGCTCACTGTTTCCATCTTAAAATCCGAGCACGGGGCCATGAGACTGCTGGCCAAAGAGCTTGGGCCTCAGAGAAAACCTGCTACTCCTCCACCCCCCGTTTGTCCCAACCCCTCTTTTGGGAACTTCCCCTCGGGAAGTCTGGAGAGAAGCTGGGAGGGCAGCCCGAGCTGGCATGAGCTGCTGTCCTGAGCACTGATCAATGTTTTGCAGTTTGTGACAATAACCAATCCTCTCTCCTCTGTCTCTAATGAGGAGAAAGTTAGGGGGAAGAAAAAGGATGGATAGTAAAGGATTTGGACTTGCCCGGAAAGGGGTCTGGGAAGATTTAATCTATGTCATATCTGCTAGGAGTATCTTTCTTTAGGACAGGTGCTGGGCACACCTGACAGTTTTAGGGGGTAGCTGGGCATGTCCGAAAGACCATGTGACTCAGAGTCTGGGTCACTTGTTATCATTAAGCCTAGAGACTGAGTTCAGCCACTTGGGTGATCCATCAATCATGCCTACATAATAAAGCCCCAATTAGGGGCACCTAGGGTTGAGCAGCTGCCTTCCGGCTCCCCGCAGGGAGCCTGCTCTCCCTCTGCCTGTGTCTCCGCCTCTCTGTGTGTGTCTCTTGTGAATAAATAAATAAATAAATAAATAAAGCCCCAACCAAAACTAAGATGAGCCTCTCTGGTTGGCAACATTCAATGCTTATTGTCACACACCAACACTGGGAGGGTGATGCATCCTGATTCCGTGGAGAGAGAAGGCGATGGAAGTTTGGCACTTGGAACCCTCCCAGACTTTGCCCCATGTGTCTCTTCCTTTGAGTGACTTCATTCTGTCTCCTTTCCCTGTAATAAACCATAACCATGGCACTACAGCTTTCACGGAGTCCTGTGGTCCTTCTGGGACAGCATCAAACCTGAGGGTAGTTCCGGCAAGCCCCTCAAGCTTGCAGTTTGGGCTTAGCGACTGTGCCTTCCAACTTCGCAGGTTGGCTAACTATGGGCAGACGGGCTGAAAAAAGTATAATGTGATCTAGGTTGGCCCAAAAGGAAACCTTATCTTATGACAAAGTTGCCACATTCTGAGGATGAGGTTGTGAGGCCATCTTGAGAGACCTGTTAAAACATTCTCTTCTTCCTACAAAAAAAGTGTGCTTGCTGCTGACCCCAGACAGAGGGCCAGGCCAGAAGATTCTCAAAGCCCCTCAAATCCAGGGAATCTCATCCTGGGGTAGATCTCCCTCCATGCTTAAACTTCCAGAGATTTCCCAGCACATTGACAATGCAATCCAAACTTCTTACCTGATGTGTGTGTGCGTGTGTGTGATTCCCCAACTAAATTGTAAATCATCTAGGCCACTGCTGGCATATAAGAGACACACTATAAATGTTGACTGAATAAATGAATGGCTTGAATAAAAAGAATATAAAAAAATGTTTATTTTGCCAGCAGGATTTTATTTCTGGCTTACTTTTTATTATTTTTTTTATTGAGATGGGATTCACATACCATAAAATTCCGTCTTTTACGGCTGAGAGGGTTTTAGTACATTCACAAAGTGAGGCGACCATCACCACGATTTATCCGGCTTGATTCTAGTCCGTTCCTCCTTCCTCTCCACCGCGGGATTCTAAGGAGGGCTGCCAACCCTAATACCCCAGGAGCATCCACCACCAGGAGGGCATCGGACCCAGGCAACACCGAATTCCTCCCCAGGAACTTTGCAACAGAAATTAGGAAAGGCCTTCCCTCTTGGTTGGAGAAGCTGGGCAGAATGAATTTGGGGCTGGGAGTGCCCAGATGCCTTGGAAGCAGCTGGCCTGCAGGGGATGAGAATAAATCTGACCGTGTGATACACACACACACAGAGAGAGAGAGAGAGAGAGAGAGCGCACTGGTTCTGGTTGTTCTTGAGGCCAGCCACACTACCCCACTTCCCACAGTTGGGTTATATAAGCCTGTGATTCCCTTGGGCCCCAACTAGTTCCAGTGGCTTTCTGTAACTTGGAGCCTAAGGTGTCCCTTAGGACAATACAGTCCTTGTCCGGCTCACACCGCCCCTCAGCACATGTTTATTAAGCACTTACTGGGTGCAGGGCGCTGGCCTTGGAGCACATCATGTGGGGCCACGGTAGATGCGGGGAGACAGAGACGTGCAGAGCCGAGTAGGACCCCTGTCCCTGGCGCAAGGCAGACCTTGGGAGGAAGTGACATCTGAGTCAAGACCTGAAGTTAGACAGGAATGAGCATCAGCAGACGGGTACACATGACACGAACGGGGAGTCCGAAGAGCTTCCCAGTGGCTGGAAAGGTGGGGGAAGCTCCGAGAAGGACACCACATTGGAAGGAAGCCTGATAGGATGGGTAAGAGGCAGATATTTGGAGAAAGGGCACAAGAGCATTTCAGGAGAGGGGACACAGAGTAAAGGCAGACACAGGACCCCGTGAGCAGCTGACGGGGTAGGTTGTGACTGGGAGTAGAGGAGAAAGAGGAGCCAAACGTGCTGGCAGTGGGGACGCTGGTGCTAACGGTGAGGCCGACCGGGGGCCACCCGCCTCGCCCGGGGACCAGCCCTTGACATGCACGTTCTGATCTCATCTTCACCATGCCGTGAGGCCGGTCCTATTATTAATCCCAAACTAGAGTCCAGGAAACTGAGGAACCGATGAAGTGATGTCCGTAAACAACACCTGAATGACATTTTAAAAATAAGGAATCAAGCAGAGGCCTGGGAAAGGTTGAGGTCACTTCTGCACATATGGAGTGTAGGCTGCCCACCTGGGTGAAGCCCAGCCTTGACCTTGGGTTTGATGTGTCCCTGCCAGGTGGCAATAGCCTTACCTACATTTTCTTCATGAGTACACGACAAAGGGCAAAATCCCCGGGTATCTAAAATCGGGATACGGTACCTCGGCTGCTCCCCCCCATCCACCGTGCCTGTCACTCTGTGACAGAAGGAAATTAGATTTATCCGATAAGCTTTGTTTTCCACAAAGCTATGTGCGATGATTACTGAGGACCCTGTGGTCTTCTAGGTGTTTGCAAATTGATTTTTTTGATGATTTGTTCCAGTGATTTTCCAAGTGTTCAGTGTTTTTCCAAGTTATGCAGCTTTACAGTGTGGGTGAGTTAAATTCTGAGTTTGCCTTCCCTTTCCTGTATTAATATGAAGCTTTAGTGTTGTGATCATTGAAGATATTTCCTGCGTGCAGCATCTCCCTCTGAGGAGCCATACGTACCTGTCCACAGGACTGCAAGTCTACATGTGGATGGACATACAGCAACCTTCATGCAGACGCCCTCAGACTTTGACCATATGCAAAAATGGAAGCGTACAGAGAACCTGTGGCTGCTGCAAATATCCCAAATAAAGATCCTCACTTTCTAGAAATGTTTATATGACGAATTTTTTAAAACCTCCAAATCTGTTATGACTGCGCTCATGCAGGCATTCTGTGAACACTGACCAAAAGCCAGACACAACAAAACTTAAAAACTCATCTTTTCTGCACCCAATGCCCTTCCCTGAAGCCAGGATTTGGAAAGAGTGGTGTCTGACCAGGATGCCATGCAGAGATTCCACCTTTTTACGGATAAATCTAAAGTCCAAGACCAAGAAATCAGAGGAATAAAATCCCAGATCCAGTGCTTCATGACTAACACCAGGCGCTCAGTTAAATGACTGCTAAGGACCTTTGCACCTCAAGCAGTCACTGAATCTAAAGACCGATTATGAGTATTAGTAATGAAGATCATGGCAAAATGTTTTGCAAAGATGCAAGGCTTTAAAAACACAGAATATAACTCAAACAACCATCTCCCCCACAAACTCCTTCATTTTATTAAGCATGTCCTTAAGAAGTACCTACTATAGGGGAGGCTGGGTGGCTTAGTTGATAGCGGCTGATTCCTGATTTTGGCTCAGATCATGACCTCAGGGTCATGGGATGGAGCCCTGCACCAGGCTCCATCCCCAAACAGGGAGTCTGTTGGAGACTCTCTCTCTCCCTGCCCCCAACTCTCTTGCATTCTCTAAAATAAACCCATTTTAGAAAAAAAAAAGAAGAGTACCTATTACATTCTGAGTCTCAACTATCATAGGCATCTGAAGAAAGCTTTTGTCAAATCCATGAGCCCCAAAATCTAGTTTATGGGAATGAATTATTCATAGGATGAGTACACTTGACAGCCTTCATGTGAATGGAACTCACTTACTAGATAAAAGCAAATTTTGAAACAAACAAAAAAAGCCTCACAACTCCTCACTGGCAGGCCTCTCCATCAGCAACCCTCCCTCCCACCCCCCACCCATTTAGGCCCAGGAGCCGGGAGAACTACCAGCATTATCCTTTGTTTCCCTAAACTCTAAATAAACCTGCAATAAGTGCCTTTATTAAATTCTCTGCTAAGAATTTATCATCAGTCTCCTACCGGGCCCCTGGCTGATAGAGGCATAATAACATTATCCAGTAACGAAATAAGGATTAAATCGAAAAAGGTATGTAAAGCATGTAGCCTGGTTCATAGCAAGCACTCGATGGACATTACCTAGCAGGATGATGATTGGGCTTTTTATTTTCCTATCAGTCCTGTCCTACTTGATTTCCATAGCCGCACATCACCGGCCCAGGGTGAAATCTCTCCTCCCAGCCCTTTTAGTAGGAATTTTGAAATAAAGGTCTGTTTTCGCCTCCTAAGTGTCTCACGAGGGAGGGGCCGTGGCTTTCGGTCTTGCGCCCCTGAGGGTGGATCCCCATAAGGGACCTCACAAGGAGAGCAGATCGCGGAGTCACTGGGGCTCCAAGGCTCTCTTGGTGCTGGTGGCAGTCTGGGAGCAAGGGGGTGAGGCTTCCAGACCCAGGGAGGGTGGGTGGCCTGCGGGCGCCCCAGGAGGCCGGCGACCTAAACCTTGCGCCGCAGGGGAAGCACTTCTGGGGCAACAGCTGGAAGGCGCCTGGCGACGGGACTCCTGGTTCTAGTTCAGCGGATCGGGAGTTCTGCGAGGCTTAGACTCGGCGTGTGGGATGCAGCGGGTCAGCGGCGGCTCCGCAGTGACCTCCCCGCCCCCCGCCCCGCGTCCCTAACCCGTTAGGGAGGCTCTTCCGGGGGCGAGCGCTGCACCTGCGCCGACCCGCTGCCCTGACCGCCCGGCCTCGCGCAGCCCGAGAGCCTCCGCACGTCCCCATCCCCAGATGCGTCTTTTCTGCTTTTTTTTTTTTTTTTTTCCCAAAGAAGAGCCCTTCGCGGCCATTGGCTCCGGACCCACGGAGCAGGGAGCCGTCCCACCAGCGCAACGTGTGTGAGCACCGCGCGCGGCCCGTTGTCTTCGCTGCGGTTTAATCCCCTCCCCCGTTTCAAAAGCTGCCTTTTTCTTAAGAAATTAAAATAAATTAAAAAATAAATAAAATAAAATAAAATAAAAAATAAAATAAAATAAAAATAATAAAAATGAAAAATAAAAAATAAAATAAAATAAGATAAAATAAAAATAAAATAAAATAATAAAATAAAATAAAATAAAATAAAATAAATAAAAATTTTTAAAAAGCTGCCTTTCTCCCCACCGGCCGGCGCGGCTCTGGGGAGGGAGGCCCCGCGGCCCTTCGAGGCCCAGGCTTCCCTGCTGCTCTGAAATTCAGAGATCGGTTTTTCTTTAAAAATAAGTAAAAATAAAACATAAAAATAAATTTTTTTTAAAAAAAGCCTTCTTTTGGGGGAGGAGGGCGTAAATTGGGTTTAGGGTTTGCTTGTTTTTTTCCTAAAAGGCTTGGCGTTCCCACACCGGGAGTCGAACCCGGGCCGCCTGGGTGAAAACCAGGAATCCTAACCGCTAGACCATGTGGGAGACGACGAGCGAGGCGGCCGACGGAGGTAAATTGAGTCGCTCGCCGCGGCTTCCGCCCGCCCGCCTCGCAGGGCGGCCGGCGTCAGACCCGCTTCTGCGCCTGCGGGAGCCCGAGGCCGCCGTAACCCCTTCCGCTCCCCGCCCGCCCCTCGCGTCCTCCCGGAGCGCTCCGCGGCTCGGTTCTGGACGCCGCGTCTGCCCGCCCCCCGCGATCGGAGGATCGGCGTCCGGGCTCCGGGGGACCCCGCAGAGCGCGCGGGCCGGGCTGTGAGGCCGACTCGGGGAGAAGCCGGCGGAGCCGCGCGGCCGTCGTCCCCCGCCGCAGCCGAGGCCACCGCGGGGGCGCCCCGGAGCCCGGAGCCCGGCCTCACCCCCACCCCGGGGGCCCGGGCAGGTTCCCGCTGCGTCTCCAGCCCGCGGGGTCACCTCGGGGCGCGGCCCGGAGCCCGGCCTCACCCCCACCCCGGGGGCCCGGGCAGGTTCCCGCTGCGTCTCCAGCCCGCGGGGTCACCTCGGGGCGCGGCCCGGAGCCCGGCCTCCCCCCACCCCGGGGGCCCGGGCAGGTTCCCGCTGCGTCTCCAGCCCGCGGGGTCACCTCGGGGCGCGGCCCGGAGCCCGGCCTCACCCCCACCCCGGGGGCCCGGGCAGGTTCCCGCTGCGTCTCCGGGGCCAGCCGCGGCCGCCTGGAAGCCCGGAGCATCCCGGGGTCTTGGGGACCCAACGGCAAAGGCAGGACTCGCGCCGCCGAAGCAGGCGACTGTGGTCTGCGCATCCGGCCGAGGAGCCCGCGGAAGCCCCCGGGTCGGCGGAGCACCTGGCGGGGAGCAGGGCGGCCCTCGGCGGCGTCCCGTCCCGTCCCGTCGGGGCTGGGCGGGTCCACAGAGCCCTTGGGGTGCGGGCTCCCTGCCCCCGCGCTTCCGTCCTCCCGGGAGCTTGATGGGCACCTGGCGCCGGCGCCCTGGCCCTGCAGGGCACCTGGGACACCCGCCTGTGCCCTCCTTGCGCCTTTGAGCAGTTTCGGACGCTGGGGTTTGTAATCAGTGAAAGACACTGGTCGTCCTTGGGGGGGTGGGGGGGACATCTGAGGACACCAAAGGCTGCAAAACAAACCTCATCGTGGGCGGAAGGCCTTCCTTAACACCCCGCGGTTCTCCACCAAGGGCCGAGGTTTCCCGTGTGACCTTTCAGGTCCTGCGTGGCCGTTGGATGACAGTCTTTTTCAAAAAGTCATTTGCAAGTTTTTAAAAGTCACCGAGGTAACCCGTACACTGCACGGACACCACCTTCACATAGAACGAGAATGCCACTCGATTGGTGTTTCCTCCCGGCCCCGAGCTAAAATCTGCTCAGTCTTTCCCCTCGCCACTGGGGGGAAATGTGGGCAGTCACGGAAAGCCCTGAGGTCACTTCAGATAATAAAGCAAGGTTGCAGGACACAGGCTTTCCAGCAACTCAGTCTTCCTTCTAGAGAGTTCTGTCCCTCCAGCCCAGCGTAAGCATGATTTCAGGCTGGGAGCACTGGGCCCCTCTCAGCT
This sequence comes from Canis lupus familiaris, assembly GCF_011100685.1. Taxonomy (NCBI): domain Eukaryota; kingdom Metazoa; phylum Chordata; class Mammalia; order Carnivora; family Canidae; genus Canis; species Canis lupus. The sequence goes on along the minus strand of NC_049243.1, from coordinate 6,075,213 downwards.
CAGCAGGGCCACCTGTGGGCTTCCCGCCCTGCGCTCAGTGACATCCCACTGGTAGCCTGCAGCCCGAGGTGGCCATGCTGGGACCTGTGACACCATAGGAGGCGGCAAATGCTCCAAGGGCAGGGCTTTTTACCTTGGGAGCCGGTGTGCGGCTAAAGAACAGCGGTGCGCTGGTTCAATATTTACGCCACCGCACTGGGCCCCGTCCACTGTGGAGGGAACAGGGTGCCAGCCACTTCTCATGTCACTTCCTTTGGCCCTCTTCCTTCTGAGAGTCCCAAGGCCCCCCAAGATCACAGTGTAGGGAGAGCGAGAGAACAGGGGACCTGCCACTTCCCGCTGGCCTGGTGATGACCGAGGTGGCTGTCCTGCTGCCCGGGCCTGAATGGGTTCTAGGGGCGACTCTCTTTCTCAGTGGCTCTCTGTGGCTTCACCTGCGGCTTCCGTGCTTGGGGCCCTTGGACAGTAGCTCCCAGGAGGCCAGCAGTGTTCCCCCGGGGTGGCTCCTTCTCCAGTGGTACCAGGATCGGCAGTGGCAGTTTAACTGCAGGTTCCAAATCAGAACTTCTGGGAGCAGGGCCTGGCAGTCTGAATTTTAACAAGCACCGCCCCCTGTGATGATTCGGATGCCACCAGACTGTGAGAGACACTGAACAACATGACTGTGAGTTCCCTAACACTGTAAGTCTCTAAAAGACCATGATCCCTAAAGCACGATGTCCATCATTTCCCTTTCCTGCTCAAAAACCTGAAAAAAAATGGCTTGTAGTTGCCTGTGGAGGATGTGAAAGGTGAAATGAAATGGGGGTCACTTATGTCAAGGCCATTAAGGAGGCGGGGCCTATGCACGTGGAACCACACACACTTTTGAACTGGGCCAAAGTGCAAATATTCTAAGGACTGAGCCCCAGTACCTGCTACCGTAAGGAGGTTCACTTAGTGACAGACTCAGCAACCAATTCTATTCCGTTAAGACTAGCTTTCTGCCACCAATACCAATAAAAAATTCTTCGTAAAAAATAAATAAATAAATAAAAATTTAAAAAAATTTCTTTGTAAGCCATGTATATGGGCAGGGCCCGTGGGTGGCTCAGTCCATTAAGCATCTGCCTTCAGCTCAGGTCGTGATCCCAGGGTCCTGGGGCCCTGTGTCAGGCTCAGTGGGGAGTCTGCTCCTCCTCTTCCCTGGGACCCTCTCCTTCTGACCCTCCCTCCCTGCCTCCAACTCATGCTCACACTTTCAAATGCATGAAATCTTAAAAATATATATATACATATACAAGCATTCCATTTTTGCTTTAAAAACCCCTGACTTTTGCTCCCTAGTAGGACACTCTTTGGTTTGCCACCCAAGTCTGTGTACCCTAAATTGCAATTCTTTGATCCCAAATAAACACTCTTGCTTAATTATTGCCTCCTGACAATTTTAGGATGACACGTAAGATCTAAATTCCCTGGCCAAGCCTTCCACACTCTCCATAATCCAGCCCTCCCATACCCGCTAATCCTCCCGTGCCCCTCTTCAGAGACCACTTTCCAGATCACCCTACTGGTCCCACATGCTTTCCCGCCTGGTCCCTTCGCTCCACCTGTCTGTGTACTGCCCTCCCCACTCTTCTTTCCACATCTGACCACAACTCCAAGGACATTTCACCCCAACGAATCCGCCTTGGACCCTCCTGGTCACAAGTCACTCCCGTTTCCTCTGAATCCCAAAGCGCAGGCCTTTAAAAAGTGGTGAAGTACACTAAAATGCCTTGCCACCCTTACTACTTGAGTTATTTACTAGGAAAGTCCATGAATAAAAATTGGACTCCATAATCCCCCTGGGAACCCAGTCCTGCACTCAATCATTCTACCAAATAGTCCTTCCTTTTAACCAACTTAAATACTTCCTGCCGTACTTCTATGTGAAAGCTGCCCCCTTTTAACCACCAGCGTGAACAAAATGTTCCTGGGAGGAAGAAAAAAACACACACACAAATTTTTGAAGTTTAGCCAGACCAGTAAGCGAGCTGCATTTCTTTAGTTCCGCACACACTAAAAAGCCTCCTTGTTGACACAAGGAACAGCTATTCCTGTTCCCATGCGTCTAAGGCCGCCTCTCCCCGGCCTCATTTGATACTGGGAAAAAGCCCCAAACATATTGTACTCGCCGGGCATCTCTATTAGCCAAAGTGCTGGGTGCGATTCGGGTCCCTGCCTGCCAGTCATGCAGGCGTCAGGACGGTTTCCATTTCAGTGGGCTCGGGACATACCCTTTCTAAGGGCGCCAATTAAACCCCACTCTCCCAGGGAGCGATCTGACCAGCACGGTCCCAGCCTAGGGCACGAAGTCAACCTCGAAGCTCTTTTGGGTAACAGCACCTGCCCCTGCTGACCAGTTGGGGTGAGTTCATCTTCATGGCCTAACACTGGGTTCAGTTTCTAAAACTGGATCTGAGCTCAGGAGGCCACTGGGATGACGGAGTTTCCTCGGGGCTGGTTTAGGTTCTCTCACTCTGCCCTTCACCTTACCCCAAATCTAGCGACTCCTACTCATCCCGTGACTCAGGGCCAATACCCTTGAACTCCTGAAAACAGGCTAGTGCTGTTCCGCACACGCACGCCACGAACCCTGGGGCTGGTGGCCCGCAAACTCCTGATGGCTGAGTCTGGTCCTTATCCTGTTGTATTCCCAGCTTTCTAGCACAGGCCTTGGCCCATGGAACCATTTATCGAATGAATCAGTCTCCTAAAATAACTTTGTTTTTTTGGGGCGGGGGAGACCTTCCTTATGTAAAGGTGACTTCTTCCCCTTAAATCAACACATAACAGGAGGAACCTATTCTTCTTGGGTCAGGCAAAAACATCTGCACAGCATATCTTTCCTGACATGTCCTGACATATCAGTGGTTGCTGACTTGATTCACTTATCCATTCGGGAGCCAGTCAATGAGTCCCAGGGGCATAGTCTTGGTTCCGACACAGCACAGAGGTGGCAAGGCAACTCCGGGTCTCAGGGAGCCATCGTTTCAGGCAGGATGGAAACCACGTGGCTGTTCTGCTAATACCCTTCCCCACCTCACGGATGCTCTCATTTCTTCCCTAATGCCTTCCTTTCATCCACTTTGCTCACAGAAGACAGGCAGAGCTTTGGCAGACCGTCCTCATACCCGCCTGTCTGTTGGCTCCTGCCAGGGACCAGCCCTGGGACAGAGAGACAGAGCTCTTCTCCTCTTTCTGGAGAACCACCCTCCAGAGTGGTGCGAGTCCAGGTGCCCCAAGGCCTGGCATTGAGAAAACGTGGCCGGCCTTGGTAGCTTCCTGTTCCATGTGGGGCAGCCGCCCAGATATTGAAAGTAGAAAGTACGGCCCTCTGAGGCCTTCGCTTAGACCTTTACTTTGCCACTTAAGTGCTAGGTGGACATCGAGTTGTGTGGGAGCTTAGAACTCTTTCTGGTTCCTTTCTGAGCTTCCCACCAGCAGTTCTGCCTTGAGTGAGCTTCCTAAGCTCATTTTCCCTTTTCCCTGTGAGATAATCTGTCTCAATTACCATCAGTAGATCCACAGCCAGGAATGATGTCAAATCCAGTGTTCATCGTGGCACCCAGTATATCGGTGGTGCTGGATATAAAAATAATACCCATCACATAGAGGAGCGACTACGTGCCACATAATTCTAAACACTTTAGTATAGGAACAATTGAATTCTCACGACGACTCACTGCGATTAATATTACACCCATTTTACAGATTAGAAAACAAACACAGGAAGGTCAAGTGATTTGCTTAAAGTCTTACAACGTATAAAGGGAAGAAGCAGAGTTCAAGAATTCCAGTTTTAGGATATGTGCTGCCGAAAGGAGCGCGAATTCAAGAATTCCAGCATCTGAACTCTTTAATATCAAACCGACTCTCCTATTATACGTAGTGCATAGGGGGCTGCCACCGGCGATACTAATGACGGTGACGCCTTCAGCAATAATGATGACTTACATCCTGAGCCCCGATGGCATCTTCAGGGGAGAGTAAAGATGCTATGGGCTCTTCTTAAACCAATGAAAATAAGTATTTCATGGCCTAAGACTTCGCAGATGCTGACACGGGCACAAAGATGACTCCTGGGTTGCCTTCTCGCTCATCATCTTCCCATTTTCAGGTTTTACCACCTTCACAAAAAATGTTTTTCCTCTCTCAGGATGAGAAATCTCAGAACCTTCTCCCCTAACCTCTACTCAGAATCATTGCTCACTGTTGGTTGGTCGACTCATGCAGCCACCAACCTAAGCACGAAGATTCACAAGGCATGAGACCTCCTGCCCTTCCGAGGCCACGACCTGCTGACCTGCTTGACCTCTGCACACGGGTGACGGATGAGCACCTCCAACTGAACAGGTTTAGAAACTGAGCTGGTGAGCATCCGCCACCCCCACTCCCCGCAACCTTCTGCTGTCTTTCCCATTTCCGTTAATGGCAGCAACATGCTCCCAGTTGCTCTGGCCGAAACTCCTAGAATCACCCTTGATTCCATTCTCTCTCTTTGTCTCTTTTTCTCCAGCTGATCCCTTGGGAAATCCTGTTGGCTCCATCATGAAACCATATCCAGAATCTGATCACCTCTCCCCATTCCTCTGGCCCAAGCCTCCAACATCTGTCATGTAGACCACTGGGATAGTCTCACTCCTGCTTCGGCCCACAAGTTCCCCATCCCACAGACTTGTCTCAACACTGCAGCCTCAGGGCTGCTTTTAAAGATTTATTTATTTTTTTGAAAGGTGGAGCCTGATGGAGGTGGGGAGGATCTCCAGCACACTCCCCCACAAGCGAGAACCCAATGTGGGGCTCCACGCAGGCCTTAGTCTTATGACCCTGAGATCATGACCCTGAGCTGAAAGGAGGCTTAATGGACTGAGCCACCCCAGCGCCCCTGAGGGCTTCTTTTAAAACAAATCAGATCATGTCACTTCTCTTTCCACAACCCTCCAGTGGCTTCCCCATTGCACACAGAAGTCAAAATCCCAACAATGACCGACAAACCCCTCCATGGCAACCGTCCCCTCCCATTAATTATCCCCTCCCATCAGCCAAAAGCATTTAGCTCCAGCCATGCTACTCTTTTGTCATCTTCACATCCTCCAGATATGCTGCAGCCTCAGGACCTTTGCACTTGTGCAGGGAGGAAAGCGCTTTCTGTAGCAGGGGAATATCTTCATAACTTGCTTCGTGACCCCCCTCTCTCCGGTAGAAATGATCTTCTCAGTGAGACCTTCTCCGTCCACCCTATCATAAATTTCAGTAACCTGCCTTTTCCTGCTTTACATTTTCTCATGAAGACCTACTGGCACTTGATACACTATGTGTTTTATGTATTTCTTTATTTATCTTGTTCATTGCCTTTCCTCCCAGGGTACAAACACTTCTGTGGTTTTGATCACTGATATATCCCCGCCTTGAGCAAAACTGAGAATTTAGTGGGCATTCAGTAAATTGGGCGAATGCACAAATGAAGACAGTTGCACAGATGAGTGCACGGAAGGGCGCTTTGAGCGGTTCGGACAATAACCACCATGAGAATTAAGAGTTAAAAGGTCACTTCTGGAAAAGGCAATCACAAAAGTGTCAAAAAGTACATAGAATCTGAGCTGGGCTTTTAAAAATAAGGAACCTTTCGGGGCAGCCCAGGTTGCTCAGGGGTTTAGTGCTGCTTTAGGCCCAGGGCGTGGTCCTGGAGACCCAGGATCAAGTCCCACATCGGGCTCCCTGCATGGAGCCTGCTTCTCCTTCTGCCTGTGTCTCTGTCTGTTTCTCTTCTCTCTGTGTCTCTCCTGAATAAATAAATAAAATATTAAAAAAAATAAATAAGGAACCTTTGGGCAGGTGCGGGTAGTGGGGAGAGAGCATGAAGAATGTAACATGAGCAAGATGCTGGAAGCAAATACATGCAGGACACACTTGCGCACGGCCGGTGTCCCTGGAACTAAGGTTCCCGGGGAAGACAGCTCCAAAAAGTTAAGATGAGGTAGTCGAGGAAGCTTCGCATGTAAGCCGAGGAGGTGGGGCTTCCACAGGGAGCCCTCCTCCCCACTTCATTTGTCAACATCATCATCCTACTTGGTTTTGCACCCATGGCGTGTCAAACACCTGATGTGACAGTAAGGCACGAGGAAAGGAGATGTAAGGGTTTCTTCTACCCAAACATCCGAGGCTGGAATGAGGACTTCTGGCAATGCACATAGCAGAGATATATATAAAAAAAAAAAAAAAGGAAAAAAAAGAAACTCAAGAACAAAACGATATGATTTTCCTGTACTGCCTTTAGGCATCTAGGGCTGAGACTCAGCAGATGAGAAAGCAGGCTAAGTAAGTATTGCCCCAAATCTTGAAGCAAATGTGATTTTCAGAGGGGGCACTCAGTAGAACGTATAATTAACTTCCATGCCGCCGATAGTGCCTAACCATTAGACTCTGCTGAACCACGAGATCTTTCTTTGGAGCCACTCTTAGGATAATAAAACTTTTATAAAGAGGCCTGGGATGTACTACTAAGTACAGGGTAAGTCAACTACTGATTACTGACCCAAGAGGAGTTGAATTTCTCCTTACCCATCCTTTAAAATTAAAAAGCTATCCAGGCCACATCAGAGAGGCACCGTGTCCTAGTGCCTGTTCCGTTGGAGCCCATGCTCTTGCCGCCCTACCCAAAAGGAGACCCTCAACAGCATTTCCTAGTGACCCTTAAAAAGCAGACTCCCACCGACATTGCTGTTAATCTATCTTTTTCTGTTATTTCTCTGGGTCAGATGCCAAGCAAAGGACAAACGATGCTTGTTGAAGTAGAGACAGAAACGCAAGGGGGGAAGCTATGCAGCAGGTGAGGCCAAAGCAGCAGCAGCAGCCCTCCTGTGGAAGCCAAGGTAAGAGCAACCGAAGGAGAAAAGCAAAGGCTATTTGTTCAGAGCTTGCTGGAGGAAGGTTGTCAGGCGTTGTCACTAGCATTTTGGCAGAGATTCCAAGGTAGGCAGAGGACTGGGAATGTTTTATAGTGACACAGAGGGAAGGCTGCGGGAGTGCCCTGATTGGAGGCTGTTGCCACGGGTCAGCTGGAGTCAGGCTCACTAGAAGAGGCTCATCCTATGTGACTGGGTAGGGGGTACATATTTAGCTTTCTCTGATTTATCCTTAGCTGGAAAAGGAGATAAAATAGGGAAGCTGTCACTTATGAATCAAGTCCCGGCCATTTGGGGCTGATTGTGACAGAGGTTAGTGTTCAGCTTCCTGGATTGTTGCTAGAGATAGCAGTCAGTCACACGTCCTGCAAGCCTGACCCGCAGCAGGCTGCCTTCCTGGGTGTCTTATTGTAGAGCCTGGGCTGTTTTCCAGGCAGGCTGCTGCAGGGTGTCACAGTCTCTGATGCCCAAGAGGGTTAGTATCTCCAGCAGTTTCAAAGCACCTCTTCAGGCCAAGACACATAAGCCAGTTACTTCTCACTCCTTCCTTCTGCTTTGCAGACCGATCCCTCACCTAAGGCTCAGCAACATGGACTCCTGCCTTTGTTCTGCTGGAACCATCCCTCCTACCCTGCATGAGCAAGAGCTCTCCTTCACACTCAAAACCACTTGGAAATCACCCGATGACAGGCCTCCCAGAAGGTTCCAGTTCCCCTTCTTGCTGAAATGTTCACGGGCCATTTACTTGTTTCCAGGCACTTGTCCTTATCGTACGGTGTTAACATAAACAGCGGTGACTGTGTCCTTCTTCCAAGACTGTCCAGGGCCTGGAACAGTGCCACACCCAGAGTGGTATAGAGTAAATGAATGGCTCTGATGGTTCATGACCTTTGCCTTAGGAGAGCGGAAGGCAATTCCAGTCCACCAGTCAGGGCAGTTACTGGTAACTTAACTTGAGGGGGAATCTTTCTCTCCTCAGGCCCTCTTCTTGTTAAATTTAGAAACACAGCAAAGGCATTTCAGAAGTGTGTGCATCCTCTATGTTTAGGGGAAAGAAATTTTCCAGCTCTGTTTGAGAAGTAATTATTTATTTATTTTTATATTATTATATACATAATATTTAGCATATATATTTTAAGCATATCATATATTATGTGTATATAATCCAGCTACTGATTCATCTTTTTTTTTTTAATTTTTATTTATTTATTTATGATAGTCACACAGAGAGAGAGAGAGAAAGAGGCAGAGACACAGGCAGAGGGAGAAGCAGGCCCCATGCACCAGGAGCCCGACGTGGGATTCGATCCTGGATCTCCAGGATCGCGCCCTGGGCCAAAGGCAGGCGCCAAACCGCTGCGCCACCCAGGGATCCCCAGCTACTGATTCAACTCAATTCTCACTTATGGCAACTATCACAGTAAAAGTCATAAGACAATAATAATGAAATAGGCCCTTTCCCATAATCCAAATGGCAAAATAAACTGATAGGTAGGATAAAGGCTGATAGAACGGCACCCTGTTATAACAATGCCCATTACCTAGATCCAGATTGATGTCTGATTATAATTTATTTAATATTATTTAATATTATTATACTATTATATTACCATTATCCACCAGCGAAGTCTGATGTGGCATGAGCTTTTGTCCAATTTCTGGTACCAGATTCTTTTTTTTTTTTTTTAATTTTTTTAAACTTTTATTTATTTATGATAGGCACACAGTGAGAGAGAGAGAGAGAGAGGCAGAGACACAGGCAGAAGCAGGCTCCATGCACCGGGAGCCCGACGTGGGACTCGATCCCGGGTCTCCAGGACCGCGCCCTGGGCCAAAGGCAGGCGCCAAACCGCTGCGCCACCCAGGGATCCCTGGTACCAGATTCTAAAAGAATTCCATTCAATTAAAATAAATGGAGATTGAAAAGAAAATGTGTATTATTAGACTTTCAGATACTGACATAGTTGAAGTCAGTCCCTGCCATTTTGAAACAGCAACAATACATGGACTAGTGCCCTCTATTGAGATATTTGTCCAATTTATCTAGGTCCAAATTTTGACTTCAAAAAGCACAGTCAGGAGGGCCATTATTTATAAATACCAAGTCTCCAAAACTCTAAAACTGCTCTGGTGATTATATAAGTTCTGAGATTTTGCTCTCTGTTCTCTTTGTCTCCTCTGAAATCCTTCCTCAGATACAGAAACCTCCCTGGAACTCAGCCAAATACCAGAAAGAATACAAATAATAAATACCACTTCTCATTTGCATTATGCTTTACAGCTTATAAATCAGCTCATATACAATGAAGTCATGTGGACCACAAATTATGGGTGAAATATAATCAAACATCTGTGGTGTTCTATCTCTTAAAAGGTATCAGTCATTATCAGGGTATAGGCAGACATGGGTATTGCACAAGCCTATGACAAGCTCATAAAATTGTATGCAATCTAATAAAGTTGCCGGTGGGCCTATCTCTCTGGATCATGTGAACATGTTTCTTCCTGCCTCCATCCAGCATACTCCACAAAATAGGCCAGGTAATTAATTGCCCGTGGTACCAAGCAATAATACAGGATGTCCAAGTCAACTGTCCCCGGCTGCTCCCTTCCCCGACCTAAAGATACTAAGTTCAAGTCAATGCTAGAGACTCTTGAGGCGATTGCCCAACTACCCTCAGGTAATGAATTATCTCCTCCCATTTTCTAACCTCTAGTTAAATAGGCGTTTTAAAAATCCCATGCAGGGGGTACGTGGGAGGCTGTCGGGTAAGAATGCAACTCTTGGATTTGGCTCAGGTCCTGATGGCTTATGGGATCAAGCCCTGCATCAGGCTCTGCCCTCAGTGGGAATCAACAGCAGGAATCTGCTTGGATATTCTCTCCCTCTGCCTCTTCCCCCACTCTCTTTCTCTCTCTCAAATAAATATTTTTAAAAATAAACAATAAATAAATAAATAAATAAATAAATAAATAAATAAATAAATAAATAAACAAACAAAAATAAAAATCATATACTGGTTATTTCTATCCTCTACTCTGTGATGCTAGGGTGTCATTCCATAGCCATGCTCCCTTTGCCAGCTGGCTCCCTGTTTGGCTCTGTCAGTAGGGGGCACTAGAAGGAAATAAGGAAGTGGTCTGTGTCCAGTTCTCGAATGTGACCATGACCACACAACACGCATCATCGTAGCAGCAGCAACTGCTTCCAATGCTCCCAGAACCAGCCTCATCACCACCATCCCTCCCTGCTCAGAGGCACCCATGTTAACTGGCCAGCATCCCCTCATCAGAGATCTGAGTACAAGCTCCACAGTCTCCCTTTTAAGCTCCCAAGGAACCAAAACCAACCAAGCAGATCTTGGCCAGTCTAGAGGTCTGGACCTTCCACCAAGCTTCTAAGTTTCAAAAAAATCCCAGTCTCATACTTTTGTTACCCTAGCCCTAGGGGTGATTGCTGTAGTTCTTACCTCTGTGACACCTTAGCATCTCTAATACCTGGCTGACGACCCTTCACATTAAGTTCTTTATAAAAATACCTGCTATGGTTCCTGTCTCCTGATTGGATTCTGACTGATGCAAGTCCAGTGAAGTCCTATCAATGCTTTAAGAACACTGTGCTGGTTGTTATCTTCCAGGAGGTTTTTATCTCTACTAATTCATTCTCCAAGGCCAGGAACCAGTCCTCAATTTGGCAGAATCAGAATTGACAATGGAAGGAGACAAAAGCAAATCAAGGGCAGCCCAGGTGGCTCAGTGGTTTAGGGCCACCTTCAGCCCAGGGCCTGATCCTGGAGACCCGGAATTGAGTCCAACATCAGGCTCCCTGCATGGAGCCTGCTTCTCCCTCTTCCTCTGTCTCTGCCTCTCTCTGTGTTTCTCATGAATAAATAAATAAAATCTTAAAAAAAAAAAAAAAAAAAAAAGCAAAACAATCCCTCGTGTCACTGTCACAAGGAAAGAGACATCCAAGTCCGCATGACCACAAGTTAGCCAGCCACAGTCGCATGGGAGCCAGAAGACACAAAACTCCTGGATCAGAGACAAAGGGCTTTCTACTCATGGCGATAGTAGTAGAGTGTCAGTATTTCCACTGGTACCTCAAGTCCCAACTCTCACGTGACACCGAGAAGAGGGCTAGGTGGCACCTGCATATGTAGTGGGTTGAGTTGGAGGAGAACCCTACATTCAGGGAACCTAATTCTTTTATAATGTGCAGTAAGCATACTTGCCCAGTGCTCCACAGCTAATAGGTCTTTTAAGGTTAGCTGCCATACAAACAGTCTTGTAAAGACAGTCTAGAAAAAAAAGAAACACAAGAGACCCTGGGGGAAACCCAGCATTCATCTGAAACTTGCATGTAAACACATAATTACATAAGAATAACTAGTTGTGTAATTGAATTGCTTATGTTTCCACACCAGCCATTTGTCTAAAGGACCTAGAACAGTTGGATCTTTGGGCCAGGGCCTCTCCTTTCCTAGTGTCAATATGTCTCTTCGAATCGATTTTTGTAAACTATAGGCTATCAGTCCCTTTTCTCATTGAGATAGACGCAGCTTGGATATATATCGTCACTCTGGTCCTGTTCTGGCCAGTAACGAAAGCATCCTGTCTCTATAAAATGAACACACTTTCCAGATGTTGTTACCCCATTGTAAGATGACTATATGGAGAGGGCCATCATGTTTGCAAGTAGTTAAAAATTACCTTATTCCCCTTTGGTACCATCAGCCCCAATCCCAAAATCTACCTCAGAGATCTAGTTTGAACATAAAATTGCTTTCTGCTGTTTTTTGTTATATTTCCTTAAGGAAATGAATCTTCTATCTATAGATCATATCTTTGTAACACACACTGGCTGGTAGAAGTGTAGGAAAAAGTAACACCCAAGATATTAGCCGAGTGAGATTCTTGACTTCCTACATCAACGGCAAACATGAGATTATAGCTGGTGCCTGACATCTATAAGAAGTACTTAATAAACCGTAGTGGTACCGTCAGGACTCAGGCAAGTAACAGAAACCAAGGAGTATAGTCATGCACGACAGGGAATTAATTTATCATTAGAATAAGAGAGTGTCTTCTAGAAACCCACAGGCAGGAATGCAGTCAATTTGGGAATGCCCACCCTGCCCTTGCAGCTGTTTGTATATGTAACTCCATTCATTCAGCTACTACGTGCCAGGCCCAATGTTTGTGGCTGGACCACAAGAGGAAACACAAATTGATCCACCCCTTTACAGCCTAAGTCCCAGGGCTTACAGTCTAGTAGAGGGAGACAAATCAAGTTATCACACAAGTAGATATACAAAGGCAACTGTGGTGATGCTGAGAAGGGCAGGTACGTGGTGCTGAGTGTGCAAAGGAGGACCTGACCTACTTAGGGAGGTTAGGAAAGGCTTTCTGAGGAAGTGATTGCTGAGGAGAGATCTAAGTTTAAGCAAGCAATAACATGACACTGGGGAAAAAGAAGAGCTTTCCAAGAAGAGAAAAGGCCTCCTGGCAGGACAAAAGCATGGCAAGGCACAAGGGCTGGAGCTCCGTGGCTGCAAAGTAGATGATGGTCCCTGCCCAAGGTCACAATAAATATTACCAGGGTCAAAGCACAGGGATTTCCACCCAGATCTGCACCACTCCTCAGCTATTTTCATTCTGCCAAGCCTCCCCAACCAGCAAACATCTTTCTACTCGAAACTCTTCTTAGGGATAGAGGTTCACCAATTAATGCTCCCAAGAAAATCGCCATGTAGAACAGGAAAAAGAAATGCAAAGGTTCAAGCCAGAGAAACCTTAGACCTTGCCACAGAATTGTTGTTGCTTTGAGTGAGACCAATCTGGAATTGAGAAGTCTTGGGGAAGATCTGTCAGTAGTATTCAAAGTGTGGTCCATGGGGCACCTGGGTGGCTCATTGAGCGTCTGCCTTCGGCTCAGGGCTCAGACGTGATCCTGGGGTCCCAGGATCAAGTTTCGCATGGGGCTTCCCGCAGGGAGCGTGCTTCTCTCTCTGCCTATGTCTCTGCCTTTTTCGCTCTCTGAATAAATAAAATATAATCTTAAAAAAAAAAAAAAAAAGTGTGGTCCCCGGACCAGCAAAAGCAGCATCTCCTGGGAACTTAATAGAATCGTGAATTCTCAGGCCCAACCAGAGAACTATGAGTCAGAAACGTGGGAGGGGGTGTCCCAGCAATCTGTATTTTAATCGGAAAGACGCCCAGCAGGGGCTTCTACTGCACACACAATGGTCTACATCAGTGCTTCCCAAACCTGTCAGACCACATTAATCACCTGGGGAACTTGTTAAAATATTCCTGAGCTACAACCTATTATCTACAAAACCCAGAATCACAGGTAGAAACTTATATTCACACGATCAGCTGGGTTTGGGAGTCCCTGCTTGATACCAAATAATAGTGACTGACACAGTGAACAATTAATTTTCAAATGCCATTTTTCCTTCCTAGGTGATTAAGGGTAATAAATACTGGGCTCTACAAGTCTGATTCAGTACCTAACGTGATTGATACTTTCTTGTTTTGACTTGATATCTCATTTAATGTTTTTTGATGAATATCTCATCTCACAGTTTCACATCATCACATCCACCAAAAACTGTATGAGATCTAACGAGTGCCTACCAAATTCAAACCTTGTTATTTTAGTTATGGTCTAAAAATCTGTTCTCGAATATGTCCCCATGATTCAAAATATCCAAAAGAATGCACCCAAGCCTTGGAATACAAATATGTATCTAATTCAGAACTTTTTCTTTTTCCTGCCTCTGCAAGGAAGTAGATGTTCTATTACAGTGATTCAGCATTGTTTTAAATATATATAAAAATAAATATGGGAGGAATTGAGCCAATATTGTCTAAAAACAAAAAACAGAAAATACTTTCAGAGCTGAAAGAACAGATATTACCATAGATTCATTTTAATGCAATAACATTCTCAAGAATTTCCCATTTTAGAATTCTTCGATATTCTGGAATTTATACAATTCATCTGCAAATAATACTGACTGGTCTACTGTAGAGAATTTTACATGTTCTCAGACAAGGTAATAACATACGACTTCTCTCAAGATAGAAGAAGGCCACAGTCCAGTGAGAAAGGACCAAAAGAAATCAGCAGTCACTGTGACATAAAAAAAGGCCCCAATTATTGGTTATCTTAAGGTAGTTTAGTGGTTAGAACCAGCAATATTTGTGTAAAATCAAAATTTGTGAAGTGGCTGCTGCTACCACTCCAGTAAGACATGGAATCAATTTCAGTGGTTTTTAAAACATGGCAAAGAACATGGGAAGAAAATGTAGCCTGGATTAAATAAATGTCCATTAAGATATTAAAAAGAAATCACTCTGAAATTAATAATGGATTATTTCCCATTACATGTTATCATCTTCAAAAAAAGAAAAACAGAAACCCTTCTATAGAGCACAGAATCTAGAAGGCAGAATCAAGAAGGTAAACTGTTTTTTTTTTTTTAAGATTTTATTTATTCATAAGAGAGAGAAAGAGAGGCAGAGACACAGGCAGAGGGAGAAGCAGGCTCCATGCTGGGAGCCCGACGCAGGACTCGATCCCGGTACTCCAGGATCGTGCCCCGGGCCAAAGGCAGGCGCCAAACCGCTGAGCCACCCAGGGATCCCAGTAAACTGTTTTTTTAAAGATTTT